>NW_016690218.1:1567154-1639045 GCF_001604755.1 Lepidothrix coronata
AGCCTCCTCAACACATCTGGCACCCTCAGGAAATTTTAGAACATCAACTCAATCTACCCAAGTGAAACATTTTGCAGACATCTGCTGCTGCCCTGCCTTCTCTTGCTTTTCCATATAATTTCATTCCTCTTTTGATGATAAAAGTGGTAAAGTTATGGGAAATAAATGCAGGGCTAGCCCTCACAAAGGGCCTGTCAGCTTCATAGCAATCCTGTGTTCTTACTGAGTGAGCTGCTTAACACTTGCATTTGTGGGCTTATTTCTCACAGAGACCAAAATCTCCACTCTGGGTGCTTAACACACTCTTCCAGCTAAGCACATGAGGGCTCTCAGTTTACAGCTGGGATACTAGACTGGTTCAGTTATCGGATTTAGGTCTTTAAAGAAGTCGGATATATAAAGTCATTCAGTCATGACATACTTCTGGATCAGGAACAGGGTAAGTTATGCGTGCCACAGGATCTGTGACCTATGGAATTTAAATAACTCTAAACCCCTTCTACCCGTGTCAGAGACCAGGGAACAAATAAATGAAGACTTACTCTCTGATAGTTTGGGGCCAATATTTGGGTTTTAACAACCCAATGAAAATACTAAATAACTTTTTCTCCCAGTATTTAAGAAATAATTTTTGCTACATGAACAGAGAAATTCTGCAGAGAATTTTAAAGGGACAGCCAATTAGCCTACTTTCAACACCTTTGTTATGCCCACTGGAGGAGTTAAACCAATAGCAAAATGATGGTGCCAATTACTAACCTTCGTAATTGCACGGAAAAAATAATCTCATGTTGAAATACAGCCAACTTTAAGGACATTTTCTGCTATTCTCCCTCCACAAGGATACGGACATGCAAAGATGCAATGATACTTTTGGTCAGCAAGCAGGCCTGAACACAGCTTTACTGTCCCTTATTTAAAAGGCTGTGGTTTCAGTGAGGGTTGACACAAACATACTGCAAAAATTTTATAGGAGCTCTTGTGGCAACCAGCCCTCAACAGATCCTCAGACTCTGTACCCACAGCTGCCTTAAACTGCCATAAATATGTGGTCCTGCCAAAGGGGTCATGCCACCACCCTCTGCCTCTCTGGTACCAACACCAGGTGCTCATCAGCTGTTTAGCACTTTTGAAAAGATAGTAAGGCACCTGTTTTCCTTTGCTTTCACAGAGCGAGTTCCCAGCAGGACTAGCTCCCAGAGTGGCAGTGCCCACACGAGGAAAAGGGAGCATCGTGCCATCCCCCTTCCAGTAGGGTCAAGCCTTACGGTGACAAGCCTTCTGCCTGCTCCCAAACAAGCAGCCCATCCTCCCCTCAGGTCTGCAACACCTATGGCAGTGTGGCTCAGCTAAGCAGAAGCCTTGGACATACAGTTTATGGAGGCAGGAACACTGGTCCTCCCCCTCTGTCCCACCATGGACCCAGAAGGGATTTTGCCTAATGCCACTGTTTATTCATCAGACCTGCACTTTGAACTGGCACCAAGGCTGTGCTGGCTGCCAGAGAGAGCTTTGGTTTAAGCAGTCTGTCCTTCAGGGGAAGAAGGACCAGCCTGGTGACTCTCACACATGGACCCAGCACAATAGCACCCTTTGGGCTGAGCAGAGCAAAAGAAGATAAAGCTTCCGCCCTGGGGCTTGCTTGCCAAACAGAAAGGGAGCCACAGAGCACCAGGCAACAAAGAAAGGGGTGTTACAGAGCCACACTGTTTTCTGGTATCATTTCACGAGTTAAACTAAGGGAAAAGGCCTCGTGGAGATGACTTCTACCTGTCAAAACTATGCTGGATACCCCATAATGGAAAGCACAGGAACCTTCTTACTGACTCATGCACAGCAAATACATCTGTGCATACTAGCTATGTTTCCTAGGCTAAGCTGAAAAAGGGAAAGAACAGTTCAGGAACGGAAAACACGGAGCACTGAGACAAGTACACTTCCTTTCTGGCTGAGGCAGCAGAAGGAGCTTCCGGAGTGTGTGGGGGAAATGTGAGCTGTATCTATATCCACAAAAAGCTTTAGAGCATGGTCTACCAAATACATTAAATGAAGAAGTTGAACAACACGTGCCAGCTCATCATCAAGCTGACCCAGTAGGTTGTGTCAGGCAAAGTTTTCCTCGTCGCCTCTGTAGATGGGTTCAAACCACCAGATCCCATTCAAAAGATCACACAGCATTTAAGAGCCAAAAGACTGAACTCTCAAAACTGTGTGGCAAAAATGAGAGAGGGCAAAAACTAGGTCAGTAGTAAGTGCTGCAGAGTAGCCAAGGTGGGAATACAATTACTCCTGCTTTATAGCAGTCTTGTGAAGCCTGAAGGAAAGCAGGAGTCACCAATTCTCTCCACATGTCCTTTGTGCAAGGGACCTCTTTCCTCAACTGCGGTAAATCAGCTTTATGGATTTTGATGAAACTGGGCCAGTTCACACCAACTTTAGGATGCAGCCTCAGTTTGCCTTTTATTTTCACGATGCAAACAATCTAAATCCTTTGCTCTGCATTTCATCTGTCACAAATAATACCAGTACAATATACAGCACAGAACAGCTGCTATAGCTTTCAGAATACTTATCCACTCGAGAGCTAAAATTCCTGCTTATACAATATAAGAAAACAATATTGTTCCCTTTGATGGCAATTAGATGAAGAGAATTGTTTTTTCTTTGCTATATTTAGATCAAGAGAAAGCTTTGGAATGACACTGACAGCCTGACGTTCTCCTAAGTTTTGGCTCTAGCAATCACTGCTGTTGGTAAATAGGAAGAGAAAAAAACTCTTAAGAAATCCTAAGTGGTGGGGCCAAAATTAGGAGGAAAGATTACCAGGTTCTTGCCAATAAATAAAGCCAGAACAGGCATGCTGCTAAAATGACAGGGGACTTGGAACACACTGTCTCAGTGGCTTATAGAGAACTCACTTTCAGCCTCAGATCACAAACAATAACAACACAGAAGACAGTATGGGAGGTTGTAAAGATTTGTAGCTTTCTTTCTCCATTTTAGCTGAACACTGCTTTCTTTTGTCTCACAAGAAAGACATAACACATAGCTCCAAAGGGCAATTTTGCTGGCAGAGCTGAAATCAGACCCTCCCCAAGAGGGTCAGAAGAATTATTTTGCCAGCATCGAGCCCAAGTACTCTTATCAGCCAACTCCACACCACAGTATAAAGGCACCACAGCCCTGCAGACACACTTTCACCAGCAAAACCCCAAAGCTTGGGTCAGACTTCACATGCAGGAGCAGCTCCTCACGTTGGTCCTAATCCTGCCGGGGACATCGGAGCCAGCAGGTGCTGGAGGTGACACACTGGGGACAGTCAAGGACATCTGTGCTGGGGCTGAGTTCCTGCGTCCTACCCGGCTGGCACAGAGCCTGGGTGCCCCTGCTTTCCCCCGAGGGCTGGCAGAGGACACACAGGGACACACCGAGGCTGGCTCTGCTTCCCTGCTCATCCAAGCGCATGGCCGGAGACAGGGACAACACACACCTACATTTAAAAGGAAAAAAAAAACACCCCGCCCCCACGCACACCCCCCCGCCAGGAGGCCAGAGGAGACCCTGCTCCCATGCAGATGCTCTTTCTCCCCAGGTTTCCTTTCTAAGGCTTAAAAAGCTGCTGCCGCTGAAGGTGTGCCGGAGGCACCTTTCGTTTCCAAACGAAACCCGGGATGGAAGACGGGGACGCCACCGCCCAGGAGAAATAAATGGACATGTATTTTACGCATGTATATACAAAACCACACGTGTAAATGTATATTTTTATATATACATATATGAAATACACACCCAAATAAGAATATACGTATGTACGTATAAACACACACAGAGAGATAGAACGCGGCGACGCCGAGACCCCGCGCGAACGACAGGCCCCGGCCCGTGCCGCCCCAGCCGTAGCCCGCAGCATCCCCCCGGGGGCGCATCTCTATCCCCATCTCGATCCCGATCCCGATCCCGATCCCGCTTCCCCGGCCGGCCCCGCTGTTTACCTGCTCCCGACCCGGCGCGCGCTCCCCAGCGCTCCCATTGGCTCCGCCGCGCCCCGGCCCCGGCGCCAGCCGGGAGGGACGGCCGCGCTCGCCCATTGGTCGACGAGGCTGTCGTTCCGCGGGTGTCCCCGCCTACGAGCCGCTCTCCTCCAATAGAAGAGGAGAACGGGAGGAGGGTCGGCCAATAGGAAGGCGGCACTCGCTGGCCGGGGAGGTGGTGTGTGAGGCGGCGGCGGGGCCGCCATAGTGGGGAGGGTGCGGGCGGTGCCCGGGCTTCGGGTCACGGGGAGTCCTAGAGTGGTTTAGCTTGAAAGGGACCTTAAAGGTCATCCAGTTCTAACCCCCACTGTCATCGGAAGGGCCATCTTCCGCCAGGCCACGTTGCTCTAAAACCCATCCAACAGTTGAACACTTCCAGGGATGGAGCAACCACAGCTTCTCTGGGCAGCCTGTTCCAGTGCCTCATCACCCTCGCAGCAAAAAACTTCCTCCTAATATTTAATCTAAACCTGCCCTCTTTGAGTTTGAATCCATTCCCCCTTGTGCCGTCACTACACGCTCTTGCAAAAAGTCCCTCTCTGCCCTTCTTGTAGGGTCCCTTCAGCTGCTGCAAGGCTTAATGTTTATCAAAGCATTCCTTCAGTAAATGAAAAGCTACACAAGTGTGCAGATCCTGATGGAAATTAGAAGGGATAATAATTAGGTAGAAGTGTGGAGAACTAAATAGAGAAGCCAGAGGAAATGGTCAAAGAATAGTTCTGCTAGAGTTGTGTCTGACCTCTGCTCAGCCTTTAGAATAGAGGGGTGAATAAAAGAAAATTACAATTTCACATTTGCTATGGGTGTGAGAAGTTTGTATTTTCAGAATGTAAGCCTTTTTGTTTAATTTTTTTTTTAAATTAGCATGATGGTAAGCAAGATAATTCCATAGACAGATGAAACTGCTCTTCAGTCAGCACGCATACCACTCCTGCCTCTGTTCCCATTGCTTTATCAAGCATCAGTCAAGTAAAATTAAGATTCTGGCAGTTCTGTATCACTTGCTCATCATCTGTGGGGGCAGAGACACGAACTGAAGTCATGGCAATTTTCTTCTGCTGCTGTTGTCATTTAAGGAAGAACCTCAGGCACAAACACAGGGAATATTTGCAGCAGAGCTTCACGCTCCTCTTTGCTCCATGCCATTTGTGATGATCTTGCGTACAAAAGGAACGAAGGGTGAGATGGCAATGAAGGAGGCATGAGATACCATAAGTGTACTGCCCCACTATATATCATTGGAGAAAATGGAATTTTTTGCAGATTCCAAATCTAAGTTGGCCATCATTTTCCCAAAATTTCCTGCACAATATTGGTGACAAGTGATACACCTTCCTTATACCTGTAATCCTTATTCTGAACTACTCTGCACACAGAAATAAGTTATATGTAAAATTCTTCAGAGCCCCAGAGAGCTGTCTATCCAAGCATGGCTAGCTGGCCTTTGCCAAGGTAAAGTCACTCTGGGAAAACTGATAAATTGTGTGCTTGGCTGTGTTCTTCACTAGCAGATTGTCACAGCTTTTCTAACACTTTTCTCTCAAAACCGTGTCTACCTTTGGTCTTTGTGCTGAACTGTTGAATACCTTTTCACTGGACACTTGATCCAGCTGGAGATTTTTTAAGTGGAAATTTCTCTGATTAATTTAATTCTTCATGCCTTGTATGCTCAGCTGGTTGTTAAGTTTAATATTAGGAGGAGGAGCAATTTTGGTTGCACTCAGCTTTACCCACAACCAACAGTTTTTTTACACCTCTTTACTTTTACATGGAGCTTACGTATCTGACACAAATTTGGGATAATAGTAAAAATATTTTTCTGTGTTAAAGCATTTTACAACTTCAAAGCCAAAGCACTGATGGTCTGAACTGTGCTGCTTTTCACCTCACCAGTCTAGCTAAGCCTGCCCAGAGTAATCACTGAGCCAGCAACATGCACATTTCCAGTAAAACCCCTGATCTGTGAAGGAGATAGGGAAATTGTTCTTAGGCTTCTTCTTCTAGGGGCTGAAGGGGTGGGAACTGGTTTTACAAGCCCAGTTGCCCTTTATCAGCAGCTTTAGAAGCTAAACTTGCACCTTTTTGTATCTCTTAAAAGTGCTGCTCTGTTGTATGAAGGGCTGTGGAAAAGATTACATTGACATGAACTACAGCGGTCTCTGGCCTGAAATTTAGAGGTAAATTCATTGTTTATTTCCACATTCTCACTAGATCCTCTCTTTTGCTCTCACCCAGATGAATAAGTGCAAAGAGGTGTAGGTCTTGTGCAACCTAGCCAAGGGTTTTAGGAAAAATTACATGTACTGCAACCTTCATGAAAGTACACAAACTGATGGCACTGGGGCTGTGGGTATGTGGAACCCAGCTGTCTTTCTGAGAATTCATATCCTGCCTGACTCCTTTGTAGTTTTCAAAGGCAAAAATCTAGCTTAACTCAGTGTTCCTTTTCTGCACCCTAAAGTGGGTTTAGGAAGACAAATAGTTGTTACAACCTCTTTGTCCATGAGTGTTTCTTCCTTGCAGCTTTCAGTCAGAATACCCCTTCACATGTTTTTTCCTAGCTGCATCACATGAGGAGCATCTGACCTGAGAGCAATTTAAAAGGCTCTTTAGAGAAAAGCCCCACTGTATCATATGGCCATCAAAAATATTTCTGCTTTTTTTCTATTTCAAACAGATCTGTGCAGTCATTTTCTTAAAGGATCTTTCACAGATAATGTAAAATATACCTGTTCCTAGGAAAATCATGTGACAAGCTGCATCACAGCTTCGTGACGTGGGAGGTCAGTGTGTCTTGCCAGGCTGGTGGTTGTTCTGAAGTACATAGGGACATTCTCTGGGATTGCCCTAATGTTCTCCATTTCGTTACTGAGATGTTTACAGTAGGAAATCTCAGGGAGATTTTGGTCATAAACTGTCGCAATCCTCCAAATATATCCAAGGAATTGTGACTGTTTTATTTCAGGAGACATAAATAATACCCGGAAATAGATTACTGACACAAATTCAAACAGAGATGCTCCCTTGACTTTTGAATGGAAACAGACATGAATCCATCTGTCAAAATAACATTAAAACCTCTTGTGCTTGCACGGAAGATTTGAATAGGGTCAGGCTCAGCATATCTGAGGTTTTGTGCTAGAATAGACAGTACTTTCCAAGAGTCTTGCTCAGTTTATTCCACTCTGCAGATCTGCAGAGCCTTAAGGAAAGGTCATTACAGAATACCAAAGCAAACATTTTTCTCATAACTGAAGGAGATCTGCTAATTCATGAAATGACTTAGCAAGCATCCAGGGCTCATGACGGAGTGCCACCTGTGGGCAGGAATCATATATTGGTGTCACACTTCTGTGGGGATTTTTAAAGAGTACTCCCACACTGGTGTATCCTTGACACCTCAGATCCAACCAGACAGTTCAGACTTAAGCTCCGGTATCAAAAAGCACAGTATATCCTTCTGTCTAAAACAGAGCTAAGTACGGATCCATAGTTCCCTAGACTGTAGACTATGGATCTGACTCTAGGAAGCACACCTCCATCGTAAGGGGATACTAATCAGTTGTGTCATGCACAGACCTGAGATCATTTCACAGTCCATTCCTTCCAGGTCTACAGCCTCACAGAAGCTGTGTAGATTACTGCTTTCTAATGGATGTAGAAATGAGCTAAACATGAGATCTCTCAAACAGACAAGGCCACGGTGGTGGGAAGGGTACAGGAATTAAATCTGGTGACGTGTGCAGTTACAAAGCAGTCAGTGATGCATCCAACCCAGTGGAATGCCGCATAAGTCTTGCTTTTAAGCACAGGTCCTTTGCAGGCCCATCAAGCAGGACCAGGACAGCCCCCTTTGCCTGCCTGGGAGCAAAGCTCCTGATGCCGTGGTGCCCTCTGGACCACTGGCACAGACAGCCTCTCCTGCCTCCTTATGTACATGTTCTGTACGGTTTTGCTAAAGAATCAAGAGACAAATGCACCAGTCTGAAGACCAGTAGTATGCTTTCAAGGTTGTTGATAGCTCTTTGGCTTTCCAGATCTTGGGACAAATCATTCAGGCAATCCCAGGCTCTCAGCAATTAGCAGACCTCTTCATGTGACTTGGAAAACTGTGAGTTAACACTACTCTGCTCTATGTGAAATCAATGACAAATCAATAATGACATTAACTGAGTTCAGTCTTTGAAAAAAAAAAAGAAAATAAATGTCTAACATTTTTAAACATCCACATGACAGGAAAAAAAAAAAAAAGAGAGAGAGAAAAGTTCCCCATAACTACAGAGATGAATAATTGTATAATTTACTTGTGCCTGTTGCTGTCCATGGTGGGGGGACGCGAATAAGGAAATGTGAATTATACATTAATATCCAAATAAGTCCTTCCCGGTTGTATTTGAAGGAGATTCCCCCTCCACTACCTGTGAAGGAGAGTCTCCCTGTGCCCACTAGGGGACAGAGCTCTGCCGCGCACGTCCTGTCCTCGGCAGCGGGATGGGCTCTGAACATCTGCAGCCCCCGCTCCGGCACGCTCTGTGATGAGCCTTTCAGGAGATTTTTATTGCAATCAGCTCTCTGCGAAACACATTATCTGCTCATATAGCCCTCTCTGGAGAATGTATCTGTGAAATGTCTCGTGTTGCAAAGCTTCTGACATTACCAGAACGATTGTTTTGAAGCCACGTTGTTTGCTGGATTCCACCACACTCTTCAGGCACTCAGGTAGAGCCCAGGTTGTCTTTGCTGTAACAGTTGTATGATGACCAGTGTTCCCATTGCTAGAGTTACAGCTGTAGCAGCATGGGCAAGAAAACCAAGAGAATATAGGCAAAAATATATTTTTCACTCCCCTAAGGGATAAGGGGGAAAGTGTCATATTTTGATTTTTGTTTAAAAGAAACACAAGGTTTAATTGCTTTCTGTTTCTGAACTTCTTTCATGTACTCATGTTAAGCAGCAGTTCTCCAGAATCCATTGTCCTGTTTCTGCAAGCTTCTCTGCACAGAAGCACTTAGAATAGTTTATTTTAGTAACTTTTAAAGTAAATTAAATAAGTTTGTTTTAAACTCCTTACCCTTCAGCAGAAGTGGCAATTCCTAAAATAGCTTTTGCTGGCATTTAGTTTATTTAACTTTGCATTAACAATGTTTAATCAAGCCTTAAATTAGCCTTTCATAGAATCATAGAATATGCTGAGTTGGAAAGGACCCATCAGGACCATCAGGTCAACTTCTGGCCCTGCACAGGACCATCCCCAGGAGTCACACCATGTGCCTGAGAGCATCATCCAAACACTTCTTGAACTCTGTCAGGCTTGGTGCTGTAACCACTTCCCTGGGGAGCCTGTTCCAGAGCTCAACCACCCTCTGGGTGAAAAACCTTTTCCTGATATCCAATGTAAACCTCCCCTGACACAACTTCATGCTGCTCCCTGGGCTCCTGTCACTGGTCATGAGAGTGAAGAGATCAGCAGCTGCCCCTCCACTTCCCCTCATGAGGATGTTGAAGACTACAATGAGGTCTCCCCTCAGTCTCCTGTTCTCCAGGCAGAACAGATCAAGTGCCCTCAGCCGCTCCTCACACGGCTTCCCCTCAAGGCCCTTCACCATCCTCATGGCCCTCCTTTGGAGGCTCTCTAATAGCTTCATGAACTTCCTTAACTGGATCAGGCTGATTTGATATTCAGTTATGCAGTAACTGAAGAGTTTATTATGTATTAAGATAAATGAAATAAGTGGGTTTATACAAGGATTTTCTGCTGATCAAATAAAATGGGTTTAAGGCAAATCTACAGTTAAATCACTGTGTCTTTTCAGAATCTTGAGGCTTTATTTTTCCTCTTGAAAAATGAAACCCTAAGTTGAAGAAAAAAACCCAAACAACTTCTTTTATGTATCAGGGACATTCAAGTATAGATCTAAAATTAAGGAAATAACAGTAACTAGTACCTCCTCATCTTCTTCTTTATGACTTCCTCCCTCTAACTATCATCAATCCCTTCAAGAAGAACTTAAAAGTTAATTATTTTAAAATTCTGCAAGGTCTTGCACTTTGTTAATGGATCATATTCCTCATTTGTAATTTTTCATAAGTACAATTAAGCACACCTTTCTTTGTTTCATTTCCACATTTGACCCAAATCACCTTGGTGTTCCCATACATCTCACAGATGTTTTCACATAAAAGTAATATGTGTTTCCAGAGCAGCAAAGCATTGCAGGCAGTTTGGGTGACACTCATTCTTGGTCAAAAACTGCCTTACTGAAACCCAGTCATACTGCAACTCTAACACAGAGAGAGTTGACTGTTGGGGGTGGATAAACTCTATTAAATTGTTCCTGTCTGTATGTCTCCCAAAGCCCATGAAGAGCCTGCAGATCATTTCACCCAGGGCTGGGTGGAAGTACAGCTGCTACTTAACAGCTCACAAAATGATATATAATAATCAATGAGAGAGAAATGAAAGAGAATAGCACAGGGATCTAACATTGTCAAGATGAAGTTATCCTGGCAGAAAGTCATTATTCAATAGAGAATTGCTGAGGAGAGGACACTGCAAATAAAAAAAATCACAAACATTCATTTGAATGCAAGTTACAAGTTTTCCAAAATGTCTGTGGCATCCGTAGAGGTGCACTGGCTTTTTCCTAAATCCACATGAGGAACTGGATATTTGCACAAATAGAAACAGTGTGGTGCTAATATAAAGAGAAGGGAGAAATAGCAGAAAAGACAATGCACTGTGATAGAGCCAAAGTGAGCACCTGAGCAAAGGGAGGTGTGGCACCAGAATTTGGATTGGTGCTCACTGATGCAGTCTGAATTCCCTAACATTTCCAACTGCAAAGTAGCGCTGAGAAAATCTAGGCGTGGGGCAAAGTCAGCTTGGTTTCTTCTTGGTTCAATCAGGAGCTTTTCTTGCTTGAAATCTTTGGTAAAAGAATACCACCACTCTGTGGACACTCTGTGGACACTCTCTGCCTGAGAGTCACCAACAGCTCAACTCCAGCATCTGTGCTGTCACTGAAGGCAGTGTAAAACTCAGCAAGACAGAGGGTGGGTGTAGTGCTGTCAGAAGAGCTGCAATACTCGTATCCAAAAGAAGAATTTACAGTTCTTCATTACATGTAGGGAAGATGCAGTTTCCTCATCTTCCCTATGAAGTCAGATGAGTTTATCCACACAAATGTCAGAAAAAAGCAAATGCAACTCCATAGATACCTCCATGTTATTTGTGGACAGTTTGTATTCCAATGTGAATGCAAAAGCTGTGATAAGTAACATCCAAATCAGATACATTATTTAAAAAGAATATTCCTTCACTATAATTTAGAAAAGGAAGCAGTAATACTGGTGACTTTCTGTATGAGCTACAGTAGCATATTAGAGAGCAACATTTCCCATGTACTCATTTCAAATGCTGAATCTGAGACACTTTGGACCTTGTTTTTATGTGTGCTGAGCAGACAATATTCCACACTTCATTCAAGTAATGGAGTTCATGGAAGTCATGAGGTTCATTAAAGTCATGGCCTTCTTGAAGGAAACCAGATTGGTTCTCTTTTAGACATGCAGAAACTGAGACACCAAAAATCATGCTCAGTTTTTAAAATGTTGGTCTTGACCTTTCCCTGCCTTGGTTTTCCCATCTGCATGGGAAATATGATAATCACCCTGAGTGAGAAGTGCTTCGAGGCAGCCTCTCCAGAGAGGGGGTAGCAAAGTGCTATGTTGTTAATGAAGATGAGCAATGCCCACTGAACTGCACACAATGCCAACACTTAGATCATTTCTCACCCACCTCTGCTTTTCTCCCTAATCTGCATTTTTGTCTCCCGTGTGTTTCTCAGGGTTTTTCACACTTCTGTTTATTTCAACATTTATACAGGAGGCTCCATAACAACAGGAGATTCATTTAATTCTTCCACCTAGTGCAGATATCGTAAAAGCCAGTAAAATCATTTCACCTCTTAAAGTAATTTCTTGTCTCAGAGGGCCACTGTGACACTTCCTATAAACTCAGTGCCTGCTCTGCTTATTCAGGGAAGATTCCTTGTGAGTGCTGAATCAAGACTAGCCCTCAGATCCCGAGCTGCAGTTAAAACAGCCAATGCCACAGCAGGTACACTCAGCAGGTGATGGCGGATGAGTGTTCCTGGATCTGGAAAAGATGAATTTGTTCCCACTGTAGAGGTTATATCTGAACACAAAACCTCTGATTCTAATCTCAGTGCTGAGCTAATGTGTCTAATGGTGTCTGAAGAGCTACCTAGTGCACGCTATGGGAATAAGGAAGAGCTCTTGTGATAGTGAGGAGAGCCTTTAACCACCAGAACCAGAGTAATATTGCTGCGGAAAGGAAGTGGGAGATTTGAACAGCAAGGAGAGAAGAGCTTCTGGCTTGGGCACTGATTTAGAGTATTGGTAGTCCAGGCTGGCTTCCCAGTGCCTGCACAGACTAACTAAGTGTTCATAGAGATAGGAACCTTTCTGAGGCCTTACTTGTTCCTTAGAGAGTAAACTATTGGACAGACTCCTGCATGTTATATACACATGCTTTTCACTTATGTCCATGAGGTTCTGACTCATAAGGTAATTTGAATAAATTTTCAGTTGGGTGGCTGAGCCAAATAAATCAGAGTTGGGCTGAAATCGTTTTGAGCCGATCCATAGTAGAGATATCTGGGTTTATTTGCATTCACAAGAAAAACTGTAAAATGTTGCTCTGGTATGTGGAACATACTTTACTCAACCCATAATGAAATCTTTCCTTCTTATAGTGAAAAAAGTTAAATAGTAGACTAACATTATAAAATATCTGATGGTAGTGGCCACCTCTTCTACAAACACAAGTACTCACATAGGTAGTGTAAAACCCACATCTGACCCACATCTCCCATTTCTCACAGAAGCATCTTCTCAAAATTGTTCTACATCTACCAGATTTAGTCAAAGGGAGAAACTTTGTCTAATGTTGTGATCTGTTTTGATCTTCTTGTAAAGCCAATACATTTCTGACATGCTGAAATAGTTCCTTTCAATGTTAACAACGTTAACGTAATTTTTGGTTCAGCCAAAGTATACTGCAAAGTTGAGGGATAGTTAATCACTCTAAACGTGTTGAAAGAGACCAGTTGTCAGCCTCTCCTATTGCTCTTTGTGGTTTATTTGAGCTGTTCAATGGACTCCTATAAATAGGATATAATCTTTTATTGAAATCTATGGAGGGTGGAAAAAGCATACAGATGATACCAGCCTCCTGTGTGCTTTTATAGAAGGACTTAAAGTGATGGGAAGCTTTTTGCTGTAAAATAGTTCTTGTGAAGTCTGAAACATAAGTTGACTCATGTAAGAAAAATTGAATCATGAAGAATAGCTACTTGAACATACCCAGCAATGAACGCAAAAAATGTCATTAGTTTCTGCAAATTGTAAAACTGACTCTAAACACCACATGAGCTGACCAATCCCCACCAATGGACAAAGCAGAGCTAAAATTACAAGGAATGGCAGATGGGACAAGGAATGGATAATCCAAAAACATTTAACTTTGCCACCTTCAAAACTAAGACTTTTTTGGAGGTCTGCAGTCCAATTTATGCCAGAGTCCCAAGAAAACACATCAGACTTTTGAATAGGGATCATGTTGCAACATGGAGTTCTAAACAAACACCTGTATGGTTGCATTGCTCATCTCATCCCAGAAAGCAATACATCTTTCTTCATCTTTTCCTATGTTATTGTGTGGTTCTGCCTCTTCTTGTCATCCTAATTCAGGGTCCATCCTACCACATGCTGAGCTTACTGTGATGCTCATGCTGCTGAGCCTTTGAACCCATTGTACACTTGAGTTTTGTCACAGTGTCTCTGTTTTCCTTGGTTTCCAAAGGTTTCCTGATGGTCAGCAGTGCTACATGGCAATAAACAATAGAATGAGCTGTTCTTCAGAAGGAGAGAGAGAAAGAAGAGGGAGAGACGGAGGAAAGGAAGGAAAGAAGGAAAGAAGAAGGGAAAAAATGGAACAGGAAGGAGAAGGGGAAACAAAGGGAGGGAAGGAACAGAAAGGGAATTGCTTCCTGACAATACTTTTCCTGGCAAATCCCAGGGTTACTGATCAATGCCAGTGCTGAGCATCCAGCAGTTACTCAGCACTGGACTCTATTGTGTCATTTCCAGTGTGCCATAAAAGCATATCCACTCACAATGGAGACAGAAAGGAGAGTGTGTGACTCCTGTAGGACAGCTGTGCAGCTTTGCCAGCTGCAATGCTGTCGTCACACCCAAATGTAATGTAGGAGGGGCAGGACAACACCAGGTCTGTTCCTTGCACTCCCTTTCCCCTAGTCTGACCCGAGGGGAGGAAGGAGCATTGACTCACCAGGAAATATGAATTACAGGTTTTGTGTGAGTGGCCTTTGCTGCTGGGGCAGCAACTGGATTAGCCACATGCTGTCCTTTTTCTGGGTTTTGCTGAGCATACCACCAGTGCCTGGGGCCTTCGGCTTCCCTGGGCTGGAGCAAACCAGTTCATCTCCCTGAAAGCAACCCTTCAGGGTGTAGAGACTGATGAGACAGGACAAGACTACTAGAAAACAGTTACCATTGTGAGGCGAAGTATCACACAGAGCAGAAGCTGCCTCCTGGGCACCAACCAGGATGTGTCTGTGGAGTAGGGTTGATAGGGATGTACAGGCACCTCCAATCTGTTGTTGCTTCAGCACATGGCTCATTAGGTGTGGACGGGCTGGGTGCAGATATCTGGATGTCCTCCTATAGAGCTGATGCAAATGGATCATTTTCTTCTGCAGAAGCAGCTCCGGCCACAGGCTGAATTTCTGGGCTTCTCCTTCAGCAACCTTCCTTCAAATCTGGGTTTGGGTGAGAGTGCAGCTGATGCTGTGTTTTTCACACCAGCACTCTGCTTACACATTCATAGCAAATGGGATAATCTCTCCTGAAATAAGGATCGTAATAGAAAATTAACAAAAAAATGCAAAGGAGAGGAGTTAGTTGTCATAATTTCCAAACCAAGAAAGATAAAGCTATGGTAACTAAGCATCTGATTAAAAAAAAAAGGCAAAAGTGGATATTTAAAAGGCCTCTTAGGGGCATTTTAAACCTAAAGTTGAGGCTAAATAAAATGTTAAATACAGTTCTGTTAAGTCATACCCCCCCTTGTGTTTTTGTCATATGGGAGCAGAGAAGTGTAGAATGTTCCAAAGTATCAAAATGGATGTAGAAACCCAAATAGCAATTGTCTTCAGCTACGTCAATGTGAAATGAATGTGTAGGTAATAATATGATGCTGACACGTATCTTGCCAGCATTCAGCAGATGCCACAAGAAAATTTAAATCTTTGGTGCAGCAAGATACAGATCAAGTACAAAAAAAAGCACAATATGGTGATACTATATTTCCATTTCCTAGGCTCAAAATAATCAGAAATAACCAAAACGTATTGTTTCAGTATTTCTGCTCCTGAGAAATACTACATTGAGATTTGCTGAGAACAACCAGAGAGACAAAATCAGGACGTTCATCTCCTACCTTGTAAAGGTCTACTGTATATATACATACATCTGTCCCACCAGAACATCCCAAGAGTTATTTCATGTGGGACTGAGGTACCTTGCCAAGAGTAGAACCTGCTGCTGCTTGTACTTGAGATTTATCTGGTGAGACAGATACTGGAGAATCCCCCTCCATTTTGCTGAATCCGTGAAGAGGAAGCTGACAAATTAACATTTGCATGGACTCAGTTTCAAAGATTTGCAGAAGTCCTTCCTAGTACCTTATTTTCGAAGAATCTTTCAGTGACCACTATGCAGTTTCCAGCGTCACCCCACCGAATTGACTGAAACCAATTGCTTCCAACAAATTTCCAGAATTTCTTCAGGAATAAGGGGGATGAAAAGCTTTGCCAGAGCTCTCCTCTGAAGAAGTATCACCTATGCTCATGGCCCAGGGTTCATCATAGAATCATAGAATCAGCTGGGTTGGAAAAGACCTCTGAGATCATCAAGTCCAACCCTTGATCCACTACCACTGCGGTTACTAGACCATGGCACTAAGTAACACATCCAGTCTCATCTTAAAAACCTCCAGGGACAGAGAATCCACCACTTGATCAGCTTTTTCCTCTTGTAGAGGTGCAAAAGGAGCAGCAGTAACAGCTTTTCTATCACATACTGGAGGGACAAGAGAAGTTGAGAATGCCAACTCAGCTGCCTCATCTGGAACAGAAACTCAAGATGTTTCTGATGAAGAAGGCCCCATTATCAATTTACTTTCTCAGTTTGAGTAAAATTTCCAGCTGTGGCCCTTTATTTGACCAGCTAGGTTTTGTCCTGCTAGACAAGGTGCAAGATGAAGAGCAATGGTGCCAGCTGCCTGGGGAGCCCAGCTGATAGTTCTTAAACATCACCACAGCACCTCTAGGGCATCACAGTCACAGCACAGCGTGGCCTCTTGGCAAAATGAAGCAGGAGCAGAAGAAGTTGCTAAGTAGCAGTGGTTACTTTTTATTTATAAAGCTGCAGATGTTTTGAGCCATGGGTCAGGAAGTAAATAAAACTGTGTTCATATTTCATAAGTCCTGAAAGGCCAGTGCTCCATCCAGTTGCCTCTGGGAACGGTCCCCCAGGAGGAAGAGGGAAGGTGTTAGGAGTAGCAATGCCCCAAGCTTTTAAGTTTTTCAGCTCAGCACCTTTAAGCCACGAAGAAATGTTTGTACACTCTTTGTTATTGCGGTGAAGCTTCTGCTTCACCACCTGGGCAAAGAGCTCTGATCAGCGAGGCTGGGGCTGCAGCCTCTGCCCGACTGCTGTGCTTGTGGGGCTGCTTCTCCTCTAGGCATGGCTTCCCCTTCTCCATGTGGCATCCCGAGTGGCACCTTCTGACCTCCTTCATTTACCTGTGGCTTCTCCAGCTAAGCAGTGCTGCTAAAAGAAAACAGAAATTTGTTTCCTGTGCCTCCCCATTTCTTCTGTAGAATAGCCTGTGCTCAGTGGTTTCATTAGCACTGCTTCAGCTACTGAGGTGACACTCTCAGCTTTCAGCAGCATCTCAGTGGCTGTTCCATAGGATTAGCTGTAAATAGAAGGTTACCTAGGTACATTTTGCAGATGAAATAAACAGGAGCTACTCATTCCAGTCATTTTTTGGGTTGGCTTCCTATGCTTTTATTTGATATTTACCCTTCAGAAAACCAACCAGTAAAACCAATGATGCTCTATTGAGCTTTTAGATTCAAACCTCTCTGTAAGACCATAAAGGAAAAATTTGTTTGAGTGCCTGCAGGAGTCAGTGATTCTCTTCCCTTCAGCATTTGGATCTGACTCTTGGAGTTTTATGAAACATTAGCAGCAATGTGAGGACAATAAGCATAAGGAAAATAAATGTAAGCCAAAGAAGTACTGGAATATTTTGGGCAGAGCTAATAAAAGCTGGGAGCTTGGGCAGAGCAAGAGGAGTCTCGTTGAGCTGCCTGAGCACCATGGAAGGCCTGGCTCTCAGACAGATACATGGAGCAAATCATCTGGACTTTGCTATTCACCTGCGGGGAGAGGATATGACGGGAAACAAGGTGTGTCCATGCAGGCTGAGAAACTGTGGCTGAGCAAGCTGAGCCGAGGCAGCTGAAGACAAACTACTACAAAAAACTACTACAACAAGAGCTCCTACAGTAACTGTGTCGAAGAACAGCTACTTGCAGGAACTTCGAGTAACTACCTGGTGTGTTGGCTTTAAACATGTCATGCAAATGTAACCATACGAAAACAGGAATGAGGAAAAAGGCTTTAGCTGTTTTTAGCTGTTTAGCTGTCCCTCAAATACAAGAGCCAAGTCCATCAGTGCAGTTCCAAGACCCCAGCATGATCCTGGTTGGGTTGACAGGCAAGAAAGCCCTTATTGCTTTCTCTGCTGCTGCTTCCCTGCATTGCCTTGGACATCACACTGTCACTACTCTGTTTTCTGACTTGTGCCATGGGTAAGACTGGCATCACCACTGCCAAATGCTCAGAGCTCTTCCACCTGTAGCTGCAGAGAGTTACCTATTCATTCATCCTGTTTACGTCTCATTGACTTGTTAAAAAGAAAGGCTGTCCAGTATATTTACCTTAAATGTGGATGGAAAAAATTATC
Source organism: Lepidothrix coronata (assembly GCF_001604755.1). Classification (NCBI taxonomy): domain Eukaryota; kingdom Metazoa; phylum Chordata; class Aves; order Passeriformes; family Pipridae; genus Lepidothrix; species Lepidothrix coronata. The sequence continues at coordinate 1,585,329 of NW_016690218.1, forward strand.
TACCCAGTGGAAACTGATTTGAATTCAGTAGACTATTTAGTACCTTGTATGTAAATCCTTGCTTTCAATCTTTGAATAGTGCAAGTGAATATAGGAAATGTGGAAAAAAGTACTTCCTTGGAAACAGTGCCTGATAGGATTTTGAACTGAATTCTGGAAGAGAGAACTTGGTAAGTTTCTATCCCAGAGACAGATGAATTTCTAATTTAGGTGTACAGTACAAGATCTGGTCCTTAGGCTATTCAAATCAGTAGGTATTTTATTTTGGGCATAACAGGGTAACATATGCAGACTTTAATTTGTGTTTCCTGCTACAGTTTTTAGCCTTCTGGGGATTTTTCATGGATTATCTAGATGACAGAGAAAGAGCCAAAACTTATTTCAGATGTGATGTTATCCACTTTATATGAGTCTTCCCAGGGATTGATCTGTTTTATTATTCTGAAATTATTAAGATTATTTCAAATGTAACCAAAAGTAATTAAAGGCTTTCAAACCCTGCTGATACTCAGAATTGCTGCAAAAATTTTGCATTTACTGATGAAAAAACTTCCATAATTTTGAATGTTTAAGCATATTAACATATAATATTTGACTGTAATCTCATCCTTCTGTAATGGTTTGGAAAATTGAGTGCCGTAATACCTATTCCAAATCCATTTGCCTGCAATACAGCTAATGTCTCAATTAAACTAAATCAACCAAAACTTACCAACATTTGTGCTCACAGTGTGTTATAAACACTTCAAAATGTTTGGAAATTAAAATGAAAACTAAACCATCAGAGTTATTCCAAAACTAACCTATCAAGACTGCCTTCTCAAAGACAGCATTTGTTACTGAGAACAGGTTGGACCAGGTGTGGGCTTTTTAAACTGATACTTTGCTGGAGGCAGAACTTGAAAAAATCCCCAAAGTTTTTAGAGAATGCAAGGCCCCACCTTCCCCTTTTACAACTTACTGTAAATGACAAATGGCTCCAATTCACCCTGAACTTGAGGGGAAAAAACCCTCTGAGAATCATTTAAGCATTAAGAATGGGAGAGCATAGTTTTGACGGAGAAAAAGATGAGCATCATTAATCAGGTTTTTAACCGAAAATGCAGTGCATTATTCACTTCAGAGGTTACCCATCTCTGGTAAACCTGGTAGATGACATCTATTAACAACAGCCAGGCAAATTTCATCAACAGTAAATTGTCCTGCACTCTTCTTGCAAAGATCATCATCCTTCTTTTTCCAGCCAAAAGCTGAGACACATTTTGTTTCCATGTAAATGCAACTGAAATGTGTGTTCATACTGACAGCTTTCATCTGAGGGGCTCCAACCTCCTTCCATCCATCTTATGAGGGACTCCAACCTCCTTCCATCCATCTTCCATTCATCTGAAGGACTCCAACCTCCTTCCATCCATCTTCCATCTGAAATGAAAATCTATTTGTCCAATCACCTTGGCATACTGAAGCTGCTGCAGCACTACTTTTCCTCTGAGGGAAAAGAGATGAACCCCTGATTTGCTAAGGCTTTACGGATTCCCTGGTCCTTGAAGTATATTTTTCTTGGATGCACTGCAACTATAGGTGCTACTAAAAGTCTTGCCATGGAAGTCAGTTTTTCCAGTAGAGATCAAACAAGCTGGGAAATATGGGAAAACAGAGGCAAGGAGTGTTACATTTCTGTGCAGAGACTCAGCTGGCCACCAGCCAGTAAAGCCATCACTGCAGCTGTTTAGTTAAATTTAAAAAAAAAAAAAAAAAAAAAAAAAAAGGGAGAGAAATGTAATATTTGATGACAACCGAATGTCAAAGTCCATGACATCACCAGCCTCCAGCTGCTGATTAATCATGTGAAAGAAATTAGTTTGGACATGAATGAGTGTGAATCTAACTACTGGGACAAATAATTGTGTTCAGAAAGAAATGAGAAAGAAAGACCTTACCAAATCTTTGGTCAAACAATTTAGTTTAGAACAGCCCCAACCCCCCAGTTCTCTCTGTCCCTGTCAGATTCACTACTAAATCCTCACAGTCTGATTGCACTTCTGTAAGATTGAGTCTTTTCACTTCCATGGAATTACTACAGGTTTCCCCATGAGCAGAACTGTCCATCAGCTTGATGAAGAGGAGGTGAGAAAATGGCATGCAGGGAACATTAAACCCCCAACAGTTTAGGAGTTTCAGTGAGGCTGAGCAGTGAGAGAGTCCCTGGCATATGTCTCAGGAACTCTGGGGACACTTGCTAGGGCACTTACCACTTCCAGTAACATGGACATTTTGGCTCTCTCTTTCTCCTTTTCTCAACTTTCAGAAGTATTCCTGAGAGTCACAAAACTTGTGTATACTTGTCACTTTCCATCCCATTCAATTTCCCTGGGAAAGAGGATGGGAACGTGACAGTGCAGGTACTTCAGGGCTTTCAAGTCAGGGGCTGGGAAGTGGAAGATGCCACGTAAAAGAACTCTGCAGTTGAGATTACTGTTTAGGGAGTAAATCTGATGGCTGGCGTTTCATTAGTTGATAGAGTTCATCTCCTGCTCTCCAGGGGTCTCAGGTGTGCAAAGGAAAGGCTGCTGCAGCAAAATGGCAGCTGATTTGTAGAAGACTAGAGTTTGATGTGTTGTTCTGAAGTCCCTTCCATTGTCTCTCCAGCAACTACAATGGGATGACATCGAGGGGAGAACTGGGCCCAGCTTGCTGAGCACTACAGCTCTGATGAACTTCATTCTCTGGTTCATCAGTGATGCACAACTTTCTTAATTGCTAAGACAGCCTCTAGCTCTCTTTCTTGGAGGTTTCACGTCAGAGTTTGCTCATGTGATGTTTCTTCCACAAACAGGGCCCTGCCTAACCCATCAGCCTCATATAGGATCTGTTCCTGCAAATAATCCAGATTTCCATTTGCGTAACTTCAGAGGCTGTTCCACCACTTGTAATAAATCTCAGCCTGCTCCATTCTTCCTCCTCGTCTCCTTTTGAAACAGTAAAAATGGCAGATGATTCCCCGGTGGTCGCTGTTGCTGATGACGCAAATGGCACCTCATTTACTGGATCCTGCAAATCTTCTTCAATCAGCCCCATCCATCATCTTCACAGGAAAGAGGAGATGTTAGCAAACTGTCTCTTAATGAAAGATAGGGCTGTAAAAAAGGAAAATATTTAATTGTTTCAACATTTTGTTCCTTTTAGGAAATGTCAGATATGTAAAACNAGAAAGAAACAAAGTGGTTGGGGGTTTTTTTGGTGGGTTTTTGGTTGTTTGTTTGTTTTTTGTTTTAACATAGAACTCTTGCAATCCAGTCCAAAAATGACCTCTAGAAGAGTTAAAGAAATTTTGTTATTTAGCTAAGGAATGAATTGAGTGTCTCTGCCAACAAATGATGGGTGTTTCCAGGATATTGTCTCTCCTATCAGAAAGGGTCATTCCAAGGCATTTCTCTGGCAGCTCTTATTAATCTCCCTCTCTCTGAGCCAGAAGACATGAAGATGTCAGACATCTGTGCTCTTGCACTATTCCCGTTTTCCTATTCAGGACAAGTCTGTCCTCAGCCAGTGGGAGAGAACGTAAAGGAACTGGCAAACCTCAAACATTTTGTCAAATGGAGACACATTTGTAAAGTTAATTCTTAGTGCTCTGTCTGGGTACTCTCTTCCTGCTTCTCATAAAACAGCCCTGAAGAAAAACAGTTTCAGTCAGTTCCCAGTGGAGAGAAGATAATGACGACTGCCAGCTTCTCCAGTGCCTTCAGCTGCGGGTGCAGGCTGTGTTCCAAGGGGTGAAGAGAGATCATCCCTGCCAGCCTCAAGAAGCCACCGGCTCTGAGGGCAAGGCAGCCCACCTGGCATTGGGGCCAGTTCTCCTGGTTCTCCCATCTCTATGCTCTTTCTTTCTGGGCAAGTGTCTCTCTGTCCCACTTGCCAGGTGAGTCCTGCTCTTCTCAAACAGCAGAATCCTGTGGGCAGAGTGGCCGGAACGTGGGTGTGTGTAGGCCCAGGTTGAGGCACGCCTGGGAGATCCCCACCAGGGAGCAGCTGAGCCTCTTTGCCGTGTCCCTCTGCGGCACCATCTTCTGCCATCTCTGCCTGGCTCAGGCTGGCCTGAAGTCCTACATTACCTGGTCCAGAATGGTGCTGCTGGGGTTCGTGGGAGAATCTGCTTCAGACAACAAGGGCTACAGGATCTATAGGTGTGCCCAGAAAGAAGGAGAGCAAAGGATGGAAAAGGGGTGAAGAACAGGTGGCAAGTAAACACAGGAGTTCTGCTGAGGACCTGCAGGCCCCATGTCTCTCCTCTATTGTCTTTGCTTTTGCATCTCGTTAAGTTATTTAAGCAAATAGGTAATTCCTCTGGGAAGAAAAGAGCAACCAGCTGGAACTCTGTGGTATTAGTCCCCATCCAGCAGGAAGCAGGGAGAAAATACATAACATTTAGGAACCATTAATGCTGCAGTCTAGCTCATCATTTCCCATTCAGCAAGATAGGAAATGGATGATTAATATCTCCTTTCTGGGTCAGATCTTCACCTTGCCCAGCTTTATTGTCTTTTTAGAGCCCTAATTTCAAGCAGCCAGACCATGAAATATCTTTCACCTTTTCCAAAGGAGAAGAAGGATGGGGAACCCCTTCCTTGGAGCGCAGAGAGTTGTGAAGAGTGGCAAACTTCATGGAGATGTAAAGGATCATCCCAGCTCTTGACATCTGTCTTCTTACTGAGGCACCTAAATATGGGTTTAAATTCTTCAGTTTAGTTACAAAGAGGTGAAAACTCGAGCTGTGGTGTAGTCTAGTGTTAGAGAGCTCGTGGTAGTAGATTGGGAAATGCCAATGAACTGAAACTCTGTAGTCTGTATTGGTGACTTTAAAAACTTAAACAAGTACCCTCTCAGAGATAAATAACTCTGCCAATCCAGGAACAACCTGGAAATAACTGGGGGGATGGGAGGGGGTAGGGGAAGGGGAAAGGTAGCACAAGAGTGAGGCTTGTCCTGGGCATACCAGCCAGAGGAGCTGGGAGCACAGCGGGGGAAACTATGCTGCATTGCTCAATTTGCTGCTCAGAACCAGAACTGGGGAGGCAGCTCAGAGAGCAGTTCACAGCTCCGGGAGTAGATGTCTCCAGACAGCTCCAAGACTGGATGTCTCCAGAGCTGTGGCAAGGGGCAGCAGGGAGATAAGGCTCTGACTAGTGTTAGTTGGGGCTGGAGAAGCTGCTTTTTGTGCTATTAAAGTGCACCCTTATTATGCCTGGGCATACTTGTATGTATGTGTAGAAACCTGTGGACAGTTTGAAAATTTCCCTAGGTGGACACATCTTTCCATAAGGGCTTTACTTACCTCTAGTTGTTCAGAGGAAAAGCATGATCCAGCATGTGGATCTCAATTTATCTGGGAAAGACGTTCTTGCTTGGAACACTTTTATGTGCAAGGACGGGTGTTTTCCAGTGGCTGCTATAACACAGCTGCTTTTCAGGGTCAGGGTCTGCTGACTTTTGCGATTTGTTGCATGGCAATGAACAGTGCTACACATAGAAAACAGCACAGATAATGCTCTGCTGTCTGGCAACATCATTTAGGAATATTTTCATAGTTCTATTGCTCTAGCTGTTCAAAACTATGAAAAATCAACCTAGATCTGCCAGTTTATTAAACTGTGCTGCAGTCATTCAAAACTCAGCTTTTTTCCTTTCACAGTCATAGGAACAAAGGTAAACATCTGTCCATCATAGCAGTATTATGGTAAATCCTTAAAATATATTATTATACTACGAGCAAAAATAGATTCTTGGAGAAAACCAAAATGCTTTATTTTAAATTAAATGGCTATAGCTCAGTATGGACTTAAAAATTATTAACTATGCCTTCTTCAGTGCCCTCTCTCTCCCTGTTTTTCAAAACACACATATCACTCATTGCAGAGTGGAAACTTGGACAGCATTTCTTGTGATCCCATGTTCATCTCAGCCCTAAAAGGTGCAGTGGAATCTCACAGGCCCTTCATAAACTACTGATTCCAAAACAGTCTATGTGACACACCGCACACTTGAAACACAGTTTGTCTTTTTCCTGCTGTGATCTCAAACAAACGTAAAGCTGCCCAATTATGGCTGTGTGGTCACAGTCTAGTGGAGTAACTGTGACCCACGAATAGGAAAAACCTCTTCAGGGCAATGAAGCAGTATTTCAATTCCAATTGTTTTATCCCCTCAAACATAGAGCTGGGTATAACTTTTAGTAGCCTCAGGCTCCGATGGGGAAGGATTTCCCTTTCTACTTTTAGTTTTACTGAACCTCCGTATATAGTTGACAATACATGTTTGATGTGCTCCTACTGCCTGTAGTTCAGTCTGTGGAAAAGAAGGAAACATTTATGCTGAATCATGGGTTACTCCCCAAATATGCACATATGTTTATATTCTTATTATCTGCAAATAGCAACCATGGGCCAAAGTGCCAGTGTAAAGCCCTGCTGTAGCACAGGGGACCAGAGCTGTGGCACACATCAACTGCAGAGCTGGGCTCTTCTCTGGCATCAGGAAAAAACAGGAAGGGTGTCACTGAAACTGCTGCCCATATCCAGACTAGGCATTCACATCAGACCTTCACATCTTCATCCTGGGCAGTTTACTAGCTGAGGGAAAAATAAAGGTACCACTGCCACATATGTATTGCATCAAGAGGAAATGTAACATCCTGTGCTTGTTCTAGGGTTCCTAAACACTCTTGCATATCATGTGTGCAATTCCTTATTAGAGTAATTCACTATGCATAATATTTTCCATCCATACATCCTTATCTCCTGAGCTCTGTAACATTTCTCCAAAGTCCTGCTGCAAATACTGAAACCTGTGAGCTACACTGATGTTCTTAGCTCAACGCTAAAGCTCCACATATGTGTGCTGTGCATGGATGTCTAGGATGTATGCACCCCTTCCTCCAAGGACCCCAAGTGTATACACAACTGTAGGCAGGTCACAGCTCCAAATACCCTTGGAGACACAGGATGTCTTAGTCCACACTGCCTGTTTCACAGGGGGGCGAAACAAGGCGAAGAGGCAACAGCCACATTGCTGACGCCCCACGGCGCAGCAGGGGCAGAGCCAGGAACAGATCGCCAGGATCTTTGGCTGACTTTCTTGGCTGCGCCACAACGTGTGTCTCGGTGCAGCACAGGGCGAGGTGCAGGCAGGAATGCGTGGAGGAGGCTCCCAGAGAACAAAACTGGTTTCTTTGTGCTCTAGGTGGACGTACAAGCTCAGGCAGACGTGGGTGCAGTACACAGACTGCCCTAAATTACACTGACTTGCTACAGGTGTCTTTGCACCTTTGTCTGTGTTCTTGCTCCCTGAACAGGAGCTGGCACAAGGAATATTAACGAGTCTCTGCCTAGTTCTGCCATTATGCACGTTCCTGTGGGATAGGGGGAAGGGAGCAAATGACAAGATAACCCAGCTTAGAGGCTGCCGAGAGCTGGGAAAACCAGCTTTTTTCTGATCTCTTACCACTGAAGGAAGGCAAAAGGGCTGGTGCAAGATAAACATCCAGAGCCCTTTTCTCAGGCCTCCATTTCCCCTGCCAGCCTAGACAAGGTAGAAGTGTGCCATGCCTGTGACAGCCACCTGCATGAACATAGACAATTTTCAGCACATAGTTCAGTGTTGTGTTTTCACTTGTGTCTTCTGTGGCTCTTTTTCTTTTAAAATATTAGCTGGATTTGTTCTCTGTCATAGTGGCACAAACACAAAGTAAGTCTGTTGACTGTAGAATTACTCTGTATTTATACACTTATTTCTATATTTACAAGATTTTAAGATTCAACTTGCTGGTGAGGAAATGCTGTCAAATATTGACTTCCCCTGTAAGGATGCTGACGGTCCTTCTGATTCTGAACGGGATGAACAGTGACAGTTTGGACAACTCAGCTTTGAAACACAGTGAAGGCTGTCTTGTTCAACCAGTCCAAAACATGACAGAGAGTAATAATTTAAAAAATGGTTCTTATAATAAAGGGAGAATGGGAGGAGGAGGGTACTTGAGGATTGTAGTTGTTTTGTGATTAAATAGTTATGATTTTTTCTGTTTTGTTTTTACAGTTGGATGGATGCTAAGTAGATTGTGGTCTGTTCTGTCCTGTTCTAGCTTTATAATGCAGCCCACATCGTATTAAGTGTGTGTTTTCAAGGATTTAAGTGATTGCAATGACCGGTATGTACCATGCAACTGTTCTCCCCCCTCCATAGAAGGAAGTATTTCTGTAGTACAGGATCTTGTTTCAGTAAGGTGTTTTAGGTTTGGTTCCTTTGCCTGTTACTGTGGTTTGGACTGGGGAAGGAGTTCTTCTTCAGTTCAGTACCTGTGGACCAGGACCTCAACTGCAGAGGGTGTGTAAAATAGCAAAGGACAGTCCTCGCTTTATTTCAGACTAAATACATTCTGCCATGCATATATGCCCTTCCTTAGTGAAAGATCCTGTTCATTTTAATGGCTCCACTCTCTTGAATAAGAACAAGTTGCCCACACAAAAGTTGGCTGGATCAACTGCTTGCCCTAACCCAGCCTGTTTTCAGTATTCTCAAGCACTTTAATGATTTTCTTTGGAAGCAGGAAGTATAAATTCAAATGAAGAACACAGCTTAAGCGGAGGCAAGATCTTTTAAGACCTTGGACTTTTACTTGAAGAATGTTCACTGAGATTGCAAGCAAGTCAGAGTAGGATGATCTTTTTGGGTTTCTTCTCTTTGTACAGCACCTAACGCAACTGTGCCAAAGCCACGGAGAAGGCTTCTCAGCAGCATCAAGTAACTACAGCAGTACTAGTGCCCAGAGACACTGTCTGCATGTGTGAAAGAAACCTTTCTCCTTTCTCGCCTCCATCCTTGTCTCTGGATTGGACTAGCAACCTGTTTCAGTTTTTCAGTTTGTGTTTTCCATTTAAGCTGACCTCAGACACTTGGTTTCCACTTGATTGGAAACAAGTGTGCTGAAAGCTGTCTGTTCTTTCTTCACTATACAATGTGGAATGCTGCCTGGCTCCAGTCTGGAAACAATTATTTCCCTCCTGTACCTACTCCTTCTGAATAGTAAAAGACTTATCCCTAGATTTTCTTTTCCTCTTTGCATTTTTATTGGCCACTTCAATTATAAAGAAAAGCTTGACTTTTTATATAGTACCCACAGAACAGCTCTAGCTCTGTTACATGACAAAAATGCTGCCATGTTTTAAGGCCGGGTCTCCCTTAGGGAGTTTTGTATCTGTAAACCTGACCACAGTGAATTCACCACTCCTTTGTCCTGTTCTGATAGGATGAATATCTGATGGTGCTTGAATTTGTGGGACTTCAAGAAACAGCTTTAAGCACCCGTTGTGATTACAGTCGTGTAAATATTCTTTAAAAACCCCAAAGAATGGCCAAAACATCCACATACAGATGTGCAGTAGTGCTTGCAAGTGCATGCAGATGATATCAGCATAGCATACATAGTACAGCTGTTTTAAAAAAAGAACATACCTGTTTATCTGCATGTATTCCTGGATTTATTCTTTACTGCAAGAGTTCCTACTTTTTGACATGTGTATGCCGACACAAGGGAATGTGAACAACAGCTGAGCAGAATCTGCAGATATTTGCACACAGGGGAAGCTTGTGCCTATGAATAGTGCTGTTATACTCAGCAGGGTCACTTTTCTGAGAGAGTTTGATCACATTATTTCATGAAAGACCAGTTCCTGACCAAGCACAGACTCTAAGGAAACAGATTGGAGTGGAAAGAGTCTAAAAATTTCTTTTCCTGCACTGAATTCAAAATAGTGTTTCTCTTACTGGAAAAACAAACATAAGCTCATTTTGGGTGTCTCTCTCTGTCTGCCTGTGGGATTGGCAATCCACACCTTCTGCCAATTCAGAGACCTCTCTGCCCCCATTTATGCTCTAGAGGTTATGCTTTAATTACAAAAAGCTGATCCGCTGTGACATCAATTTCCCTCTCTAGGGGAAAGTCCTAGCTGTGAAATCCTAGCCAAGGCAAATTGCTGTTCTTTTTTCTTTTTTTTTTTTTTTTCCTTTGGCCAATCCAGACCAACCCCAGAACTGCTATCTGGGTTTGACCTTGACCACTGCTTTGAGAGTGAATTGCAGATCCTGCTCTCCTGAAGTGCTGACGTACAGACAACTATTTCCAATGAGTTATCTTGATACAGAAATCATGCTGTATCACAGCCAAGAGCCTGCTCCTCCTGCCAAGCAGGACCCAAGCCTGGGGGCTGCAGGAGAGTGCTCTCTGGGGCCCTACTTGAGTCAAAATGGACAGTGTCCAGAACGAGTTAGTCACAGCCCTGCCTAAACCTAGGGAAGGACCACAGCAGGTGGATGTGCCAGCAACATTAGCGTTTGCCCTCTGGGGATGCGGAGGTCATCTTCCCTCCACGGGACGTGCTCACCCAAGGCCACACAACCTGGCAGGGAGGTCATCGAGCCCATCCTGGGCTCGTGTGAATGACCAACGTGCTGAGAAGCAGCAGGACTGAGCCGTGGTGCCTGGGGAGAGTGGGATGCGGTGGGAAATGGATGGACTAGTCGGTGCCTTCGAGCCGCGTGCATGGGGAGGTGGGTGGCCTCTACCTCTGCGTTCCTGGTGCGGCCGGCACCACCCTTTGCCTTGACCGCTGTGCCCAAGGGAGGAATACGACGGCCAGCTGCGATGGGAGGCCGGGATGCGGCGGGGAATGTCCCCCCGCGGGCGGTGCCGAGGCTGACCGGGGACTCTGCCGGGCCCCGCCGCGGGACCTGCCCCGCCCGCCGCGGACGGGGGTGGAAAATGCCTCGTGTATCTTTAACCCACAGCGGCCAAAGCGCGGCGGCGGTGGGTTTTTTTTTTTCTTAGTTAACAATGGAAACTTTTTTTTTTTTCAGTATTTCCCTCCAGCCGAGCGAGCAAAAAAAAAAAAAAAAAAAAAACAAAAAAAAAAACTTGTTCCGCTGAGTTCAACCCCAGACAGGCTCACAACTTCCTTCCTGCTCTCCTACCCCCTCCCTCCGCTCTCCTCCTCCTCGCCGCTCCTCTCCCTCTCCTCCTCCTCCTCCTCTCTCCGCCTTTCCAGCCGCACCGGGAGCGGGCGCCGGGGCCGCGGCGCGGACCTGGCCGGAGCGCGGAGCCGCCGCGCAGCCTTGGCCGCGGAAGCGCGGAGGGGCAGATCCCGGCGCCCCCGGCCCCCCGCGGGGCGAGGAGAGCCGCCCGGACCCGCGGAGGGAGCGGGACCCCCCGGCAGCCGCGCTCCGCGCCCGCGGCGATGGTTTCGGCAGCGCCCCGCGGCCGCCGGCGGGCGCTGCCGGGCGGCGCGCACTGAGCGCGGATCCCGCTCCCAGGTAAGCGGCGGAGCCGGGGGGTCGCGGCCGCCCCTCCACCGGGGGACCCCCGGCAGCCGCGCCGGCGGCTGTCGGGGCCCCGCGGGCAGGAAGGGGCGAGCTGGGGACGGGCAGAGGGGCTAGGTGCTGCCCCGGGGCCGGGCGGGCTGTCCCACACCCAAACTCTGGCCGAGCACCTTGTGCCGGTACTTGCTTTCGTACCGAGCCAGAGTGCTGGGAGCGTTGCGTTGCCGGGGATTCCTGCGAAGAGTGATTGCCCTGGGCTCTGCTGAGCCTCACGCTGCCTCCAGGCAGTGCCTGGAGGGATGGGGAACCTTTTGGTCACACAGTCAGCGGGGTCTGCGCTTTTAGACCTGGGGGCATTTTCCTGCCAGGAGCCTCACAGAGGCACAGGGCTGCTGTTGACAGCATCGTGCGCAAGTGCTTCCAAAGGCTTTTACACCCATAGCCAGAGTTAGCGCGCTGTGTGTAAACAAGCCTGTACACTCATGTGGGCAGTGAGTTTATGTAGATCTCATGGGTTCCCGTGCCCCAGCATGGGATGGGGGCTGCAGCTCCAGTGGCACATGGAGCAAACAGACATGACAGAAGGCACGCTGAGGTACACAGGGGCACAGAGAGCCACCTACAAAAGCAGAGTCTCTCACACATGTACACAGTCACACACTCACCAGAACAAACAGCACTGCACATCTCTGCCTGTGGGATCCGGGCTCTGACTTAGAGGCGGCTGCAGTGGTTGATGCCCCAGAAGGCAGACATGCACAGGGGAGGCACGTTTAGCCAAGGAATGCATGAAGATGTGCAAAGCCATGTTATTGCACATGGTAACTTAGGGGAGTAGTGGAGATGTGGCCCCATACCATATAAAACTGTGCAAGCAGGAAGACTATCGTTATGTCACTGTCCATGTATCATTGAACAGAAATCCGTTCCTGAGACTTGATCTTGCTCATAGGTGACAAACTGGAAGGTGACAAATTTAAGCTGTTTGAAGTCTTTAACTTTCTTCAGCTTTTGGGGCCAACACTTGAAAGGTACCAACTTTCAGTTCACATCAGTTGACCTTAACTCCTTTATTCTGTTGAGGGAACTGTTTCTGGCTGTGTGTCCTCTTGGACACTGCTGCTGCAGCTGCGTGGGCAGGCAACCTGGAGTGGAGAGTAGGGAAGAGGGGAAACGCCCAAACCTGATTTTCCCTTCACTCAAATCCTTCTGATGATCAGGCCCCAGAGGTGGCACACTGGGGCTGTGTGCAGGTGGGAGGGGCACACAGGAAGGGAAGAGTCTGGCCAGCTGCGTGTGCACAGCTGGATGGTGAGCTAAGGGAGGGCACAGAACTACTCTCACTGCTTCACTTTCTCCTCAGCTGTCCTGTTTTATGGAGCTGTGGGTCAGGTCCAGCCCAGCTCCCCTTTTGCCTCCTGGCGATGCTGCTGGTCCCGGCGGGAAGAGACCCTCGGCAGCCCCGCGGAGCCTGAGCGCCGAGGCGGCAGTGGCGACGGCCCCCCTGTGCACCCCGGCTGACTACTATGGCCGTGTACTGCTATGCGCTCAATAGCTTGGTGATGATGAATAGCAACAGCGAGGTGACAAGCGGCCGGAGCAAGACACCGCCTCCTCCCGGACAAGTACTGCCCAGGGGCCCGGAGACACCCGGCAGCTGCCGCTCGTTCCCTGTCTTCAGCCCGGCCCCCGTGCCGCCCCGCTCCCCGCGCTGTGGCCCCGCTTTCCTCTTTCCACCACTTGAGGAGCCCCTGCGGCAGCCAGGCAGCCCCGGGGGGCGGCAGGGCAGGCGGGGCAGCCGGGGCGAAGAGGGGCAGCCAGGACCCCCCATGGCACGGCAACTTCAACGGGAGCTGCACAACGTCCAGGTGAACCAGAAAGTGGGGCTCTTCGAGGCACACATCCAGGCACACAGCTCTGCTGCCCAGCCACCACGGAGCCCCCGGCCATCCCGGCCCCGGCCCGCCAGCCCTACAGTGCCAGCGGTGGGACTTGGAATTGGACCCCGGCTGCGAGCCCATGGGGAGAGTGAGGCCCCCGATGCTGGTGGGGTGCAGGTTTGTCTGAGCACTGCAAAGCCCTCCGGGAGGCCAGCAATGACAGTGGTGCCAGCTGTGGAGCTGGCAGAGAGCACCAGCCCCCTGGAGCAGTCAGGGCCTGCACCACGGCAAGGGGAGGTGGTGGTGGCCCCCACAGAACTTAAGGGCCAGTGCCCAGCCATTGGCGGAAGCATCCCCGCCGTCATCGTCACGGACCTGGGGGGCCCGGAGGAGGAGGCGGGCGCCGTGCCCCCCGGCAGCCTGCCCGTCAGGAAGCTGTCATCGTCCTCAGCATCTTCCACTGGCTTCTCCTCATCCTGGGAGGAGTCCGAGGAGGACATTTCCAGTGACCCCGAGCGCACCTTGGACCAGACCCCGGCCTTCCTGCAGACCCTGGACCAGCAGAAGCCCCGAGTGGTGAGTCTTGCACCACACCCTGGGAAGGTGGGGTGAGGGCTGGCAGCATCCCCGCTCTGCAGCACAGCTGCAGCGGCAGGGCAGAGGTCTGTCACAGCAGAGGTCTGCAGAGAAACTTTCCATTTGCTCAGCGGTGCTTGCTTTCCCTCACATGAAAGCTTTCAAACTTGGAACAGGGGTTCCTAGTCGGAAAATCCCCTGCTTGCAGGAGAGAGCAGTGGTACCTGTCCCGTTGTGCACGATCCTCGCAGAGCTTCCCTGGTGCTGCAAGCTGCCTGCTGGCATGCTTAAAATGCATCCATGGACTGCAGCCTTCTGCTGACATGTGGTTACGAGCCTCAGCTTTCCCTCAGTACAGCTTCCTTGGGTGCTGGAGGTTTCCCATGATTTACATGAGCCTAAGGGAGAGTTTATTTCCTTCTTGGAGTCGAAACTGTGTGGGCCAACTGTTGAAATATATACTGATGCCCATCAGCATAGTGTCTGTGTGTCTTTCACATGGAAGCAAAAATCTTGAGAATTTCTGGTAATTCCCCTTTGGAATAAAATTTTCTGCATGTGGGTATCTTATATTTTAGGTAAGCATATTTTTATTTGGTATTTATATTAAGCTCGCTCATCTGTTTCACAGTCTCTCTTTGTTGAGGAGCTGGTTGTGAGGCTTCAGGCGAGAGAAGGCATCAGGGTAGTATTACCCCTAGAGCGGAAAGGTCTTCTCAGAGAGGAGAACTTTGAGGCATTTTCCAGAGGCATGAGACAGTCATGGGATTTGTTGTGTCACTAGGGGAGTTCACTCCGTGTCTGAATGCTCCACACAGAGCGTGCTTTGCTCTGAGCTGTCACACCATTTATCCAGAGGGCTTTGAACCACTTTACTCCAGAGCAGGGCACCCATCACGAGGTTCTCCAACCGGCATGTGGTCTCTCCCATCCTCCAGCTCTGAGACAATTCATTGATTCGAGCCCAGCACTGAAGCCTCACACTGACAACACCCTGAAACATGCAGGGCAACCCAGTGGCTCCTTAATTTAAAGAGTTTGATAAAGAACCATCAACTTTCAGTGATATGGTTCACTATGTTTAACTTTCTGTAGACACGTGGTAGTGAAAGTCTTGCTAAGTTCAACAACACAAGGAAAACTGGAAATGTTTAAGTGAAGGTATCAAACTTGAAAGAACTGAGATTGTGGTTTGTAAAACACTCAACAGACTGAAATAAGTATCTTTTGTCCTTGTTTTGTCCTATTCCAAGAATTCAGGCTCAGTTCTGCTCAGGATAGAGCAGCAGTTGAGTAAAAGCACAGTTAATGAAGTTACAAGTCTGTGGCTCATCGTGTTTGCAGACAGTTTTGTATTTTGGGGCTCTCGGCTGATGAATCAGCTTGCTCCCTTTGGGAGCTGCTACAATCCCGCTGCTGATTAAGTTCTGCTGGTTTTGTGTGCATAAACTGTAGTAATCTCTGCTCTGTTCTCTGTACTAATGACTGTTCCCAGTGCCAGATCCCACTGATTTGCTGCTGAAAACAGTTCATTGATGGGCAAAAGCATGCCTGATGCTCTTGTGGAAAGCTTCCTGATGCCTCAAGCTGACTCTGTGTTACCTCCCGTGGCCCC
The DNA here is from genome assembly GCF_001604755.1 of Lepidothrix coronata. Taxonomy (NCBI): domain Eukaryota; kingdom Metazoa; phylum Chordata; class Aves; order Passeriformes; family Pipridae; genus Lepidothrix; species Lepidothrix coronata. The sequence goes on from NW_016690218.1 coordinate 1,600,764, forward strand.
CAGTGAGCCCAGCCAGGCCGGTGGCTCAGCAGTGAACAGGCAAGGCTCGTTTGTATTGCCAAAAGGCCTGGATCAGAGCAAGCTTAGATCAGGTCTAAGACCAGAGTAACTCAGCTGGTCTCAGTGGGACTGCTCAAGCTAAACGAGATGAAGATCTGGTCCAGAACATGTCAGACATCCCAAGGAGGATTGATTTTGTGTTTCAGTGCTGGATTTGTCTCAGCAGGAGCGGCTGGGCTGATTTACAATGATACTTTTCCGCTGGGCTCCACAGGTCCCGTGCAGGGCTGATCACTGACTTTGGCAGGTTATAGTCAACTTCTCAGCAGGATGGTGTGCAAATGCCCAGTAATTCAAAGCTGATTCATATAAATAACACCCAACTTTGTGTACTCGTTGGCAGTATCTTGTAAATCCCTAATGACAGCAGAAGGCAGCTACTGAAGCAGTGTCAGGTTGCACACTAATTTGTTTTCATGAACTCACTATTTCCTTTTAACGATGCACATGGTCTGGAAATGAGTTATGTAATGAGGGACAATGTATGAGAAGCTCTCTCCAGAAGTTGTGCTTTTCTGTCACATCCTGGGAGACCTTGGCCGACAGAAACCAACGTGGTGCCTCTGGGTTGGGAAGATAAACACTGGGCAGGCAGAGGACCCTGCCTGTCTGCACTGGGTGCTGCTGGCACAGGGGAGGGCTGTGGTACCTGGGGGAGAGGTAATGACGAGCAACAGGAAAGCAGTTCTTGCTGCAGATGCGGTATGTGCTGCACATCTCACATAGCATGTTTACAGGTTTGATAAACAAAAGGCCTGCTTCTGCCCTTCCTTTCTGGAGGCTGTCTGGCTTAGCAGATCTGTTAGGGATGTCCGGCTGTCTATTGTAGTTCCTCCTGATGTCCCAGGGAAATGGGCAGATCCCTCCATCTGGCATGGGCAGATCATCCTCCACTTGTACTGCAGGTAGGAAACTTCGTTTGTGTTCAGGCCTGAAAATTGGCCAGTAAGAAAGTGACGTTGCGTAGTGAAAGAGAGGGAGGTATTGTGGCCACATTTTTGGACACCGTGACCTGGAGAAGCTCTGTGTCTGAAACTGGCTCTGCCTCTGTTAATTGAAAGTTTGCTCAGTGCTTTGCCTGTCCCTGGAGTGCTCTGGTGCTCAGTGGGCTGCGCAGCACTGGGGAACAGTGACCCAGCTGTGATAGTTGCAGACTTGTGAAGTGCAGTAACAGTAAGAGCAATGTGACGTTTTACTGTTGTCTAATTGCAAGTCCTCTTAAGGTCTGAGTAAACTTCCACGTAAGGGCTTTTGCAGCTGTGGCTTTCCCCGGGCTGTGGGCTGCTGCCGGAGAAACCCCAGGCTTGTTTATTGATGCTTGAAAGGTTTCAAAGGCACTTGAGCGCTTGCACTTCTCGGGCTGTGTGGGAGGGACGGGCTGTCCAGGCGCCATGTTGGGATGGGGACACGGTGGTTTGGGAATGCTGCAGGGCGGCGCTTCCTGCACACCCCCCGCGACATCAACACGGGCAGTCTGGGGAAGGAGTGGGTACCTCCGCTCACCTACCACTCAAGCCAGGAGGATACACTGGCTGTTGGAAGGTGCCTGTCTCTGTCACAGTGTGTCTCATACTGAGGGAGGAGTTTTCTCCTCATAGCTGATTGCACAGATTGGGTTTGTAGGGGAGTGAGAAGGTCTCCTTGTCCCAGGGTACAGGTAGCCTGAGATGGCAGGCCAACTCCTAAAGGGATGTCACACCAAAAATGAGACACATTCTTGCCGTGACTCCCTCTGACTTCTTGACTGGAAAAATACCAGTGTATTAGTTTTGCTGTTCCTGGGGAACTCTTGTTTGCTCTTCCCAAAGAAGAGGTGCTAACCAGGGTGTACTCAGCAGCAGGAGATTTGTCCCAGTCTTGAAAACTGACGTGCCCCTTAAGTGGAAGATATTCCAATGCTTGTCATTAGTGAGTCGCTGTCATTGACCTAAATTCCCTAGTTTGTCAACTCCTCGGCAACTAGAGACAAAGTGACAGACAAGTGGGGGGAAAGGCAGAAATTGTGCAAGCACGTACTGTAGAAAAATGACATGTCAAGAGGGAAAAAAAGCCTTCCTGGAAAAACAGTGCAAGACACTGCAGTGTTCCTCTTCCTGGCTTTCCCACAGCCGCCGTGGAAACACAAGGATGTACAGCAGAATAGTTAATCAAGTGACTTGGTACATTGTGAAATGTCTGCTTCTTTCAGCAGGCAGAGCAGTTTACTCAGAATAAGAGGCTTCCATTAAGCTGTGCAAAATGGCGAGAACTTTCAGAAAAAAACTGATGGCGTTGCTGCTGACAGGCGATTTTTTAATTGATTTATTTGTTTGATTCACAGTGGCTGTAACACAATTCTGAATGGAGCCAAGTTTATAAAGGATTAGTGTCAGCCAGGGGCCTGTGGGACCCTTACTGATTTCTCTTTGAGATGTTCCAAGGCATAAGCTGACAACAGCACTCCTGATTTGTTCCTATGAAAATTACTCAAGTTAAATATGCTTTCATTCCCATTCCTAGCTGTCACTGTGATCAGGAAGTCTCCGTGTAACAGAAACCATGACCACATGGTGATGCATGCAAGCCCCGTGAATGTATATCTTTATGCTGACTGTGTTTATGTGTTTTACTCCTTCCTCCCACTGTGTTTGTCTTGAAAGCTCCTAAGCTTATGAGTTTGTGAGTGGTATCACTGATTTAGCATCAATATAATGTCTAACACATTAGGGCCCTGCTGGCTTGCTCAGAAGAGCGACTGTTCCTCCAGTAATATGCATCATTGACCCGGGAAGGTGCTTAGCACACCTGGTAAGCTGCCAAAGGATGGAGTCTCCTTCAGCCCTGTGGGAACACTAGGATAAAGAGGAGGATGAGGTGGACACCTCTGTGTTGCCATTTTCAGAACAGCACGGCCTATTTTGTCTACTGGGATGAGCTGAGGACCCTCTGGTGTTCAGCGGACTGGGCAGATCTTCAGACTCCCTGTGGATGGAGGCTGTGAACTCCAGGGAGTTCACAAAGCATCACTCTCTATTCAGTAGCTTATCTTCTGCCTTCTCACGTGGCCTTCTCAGGGAATAAGCAGCTTTCTTATGGGCTCCCACACACAGAGTCTAAGTGAAGATGCAGCTATAACCCAATGAGAGACATATGGTGCTACTTCAAGTCCGTTTTCATCAGCACTTTTAAGCTCATTGGGAAGGGTTTCTTCTCTGTGCACATTCCCCATGATTGACAGTGCAGGAATTACATGGCACATAGCAGATCCTTTTCATAGGGGGACTTGCTAGCACAGCTGCTGTCTCTTGCATATTTTGTTTCTCAAACAATTTCACACTGAAAGCGTTCATAAAGAGTTGTTAAAAAAAAAAGGCATTTCTGAGGTGCAGGAAGAACAAACATTAGGCCCATCATTCTTAGGGTCCCCAGATCTGAAATATTCAGATTTCCTCCTCTTCTGTTGGGAATTGCAGGGTGTCAGGAGGTTGGCTGGTTGGACCCTTCGGGTGTTAAGCTGAATGTCCGCAGACTGAATTTCACGGATCAGTGGAAACTTTAGAGTTTTGCCTTTACCTTTTGAGGCTTGCAATGACAAAACCCAGACTGTAGTCAGCACCTGTCTCATGTTTTCCATATTATTCCTGTAATGTGTTAGGACAGATTTACATGTGAAGAAAATATTAGTGCAGCGCTGAGCTCTCGCGTGCCATGCGATGGCTGAAAGCCACTGCTGAGCTAATGTTTTCTTTCATTTAATTCTGTTCTAGCTCACTAGAGAAATAATGGCATCTATGTATGATGTTAAATGTCGCTTCAGCTAAGATTAGTCTTCTGTAATGGTTAGAGATTATGTTGTTTATACCAGTAGGTAAATTTCTGCAGTAAATTTGACCTGCTTTCTTCCAATGAAGCCCAGCCAAGCTTTCTAAGAAAGATATGTTAATATTTAATAGACAGTGAAAACTAAATGTTAATATTTTCAAATCACTGAATAACTTTGCAGCCTAATCCCTATTCTCAAATGTGACTTTCTGGGGAGTATGGGCTCCTATACTTGCTGGGTCACTTGAAATAGCTCTTTTATGGCATCCATCTTGCTTAGCCTGTTGGATGTCTCCTCAGGATAAGTCTTCTCCTAAGGTACCTTTCTTCTCTGTTGACTCTGATGGGATCTTGAGGATTAGACCAAGAGTGTGCTTAAGACTGAATGTCTGCAATAAAATTCATTGGAATTTCATTCTTATTCGTATAGATAAAAACTCCGGTCATGCATAGCCTGCAAAACGGCTGCAAGTAGTTCAGGAAGCTGCCCCAGTCTGAGCTTTACCAGACTTAAAAATAAGTGCCTCGATTTGGCTTTTAAATCAATGTTTAGGCAGCAAAATGTGATTTGCTGTATGACAGAGATGATAACCCAGCAGTGCCTTTCAGTGTGAGTTGGTGTGGGTATGTTCAGAAGCTCAGGGTCTCCAGCTGCAAGTTTCAGCCTTGGTGTAGGTACTGTGGATGCTCTCAGAACTGGTGGAAGCTTTTGGAAAACATAGACTGCAGCTTCTTCTTTCCCAGCCATTGTGGGAGTTCAGCACACAGAGCTGCTGTCAAGGCTGCCTGCCTGTGGAGATCCTCACTGCCACTGTCAGCCACGGATTGTGTTTACTGAGTGCTGGTGGTTTCTGACCTTAGTTTCTCAGAGATGGGCAATATTGGAGTCTAAAGCTACTCCACAGTGCTAAGACCCATATTAGCCTTTTCAAACTATTTATTTCAATATTTTCATACATTTTGGCCATGAAAAGAAAGAATCAATTTTCTTTTATATTAAAGAACATTCTTTTCATTAATGACATGGGAAAAGAGACAGCCTAGTAGAAGGAATTCAATTCTTCCTTTCAGATATAAGATTTATTGCTGGTCAAAACACAAGGATTACTTTTGGAAGGAGAGCTAGGGGGTAAAACAACAAGTGTTTAACACTTACAATTTCTTCTTGTAAGCAGTACAGTGCATTATCTGATCAGTGCTACACAACAGGAACTTCATTAGCATTCAGCACTGTTGTGGTTTTAAGTAATAGTAAAGCATCCCTTGTCTCTGTGAAAGACATATATGGACTCTGGGGGGACATGCTGACAGATATTTTAATGAGTTTGATTCTAAGGACAGAGTCAGGTTGAGTCTTTACTGTTTCTTCAAACATTTAATTTGCAGAGAGGTCGGCACCTGCAGTTGCTGTGATGTGGACCTTGCTGAACTGATGCGAGTTTTCCTCAGGGTTTCTTCCTTGACCTCTGGGGTTTCATCCTTGACTTTAAGCCTTGTACTTGAGGTCTTAGACAATAGGGTTCCTGGATTGCGTGAAGCAGAGGGAGGTCTCATGAGGCCTGCAGTCTTCACTGTCACAAAATGCCCTTCAGCCTAAATAAAGACCAATATACCAACACCAGGAATAACCAGCACAACATTTTGGGAGAATGGCTGTGGCAGGGAGCAGGCACAACTCTCTCCTCCCACCCCATCAGCTTTTGCAGAAGGGGCTGTTTAGCAAGGGCTAAGCAATGGCAGCACCTACCTTCAGCATCACCTCCTTCTCCTCCCCCTTCGCTTCCTGTCCCTTTGCCCTTGCTTGGGCAATTCATCTGCAGCAAGATAGAATCAAAGAACCCTCTTCCTTTGCTAAACAATTCGTTCCTTTTGTTAGGGTCAGATAAAATGCTGATAAAAGCTGTTGTAGCTCCGCTGAAGCCAGCAGGAGCATGCTGCAGGTTTGGTCCTTGATCATTTTTCGCCTTGCTCACCCCTGCATGTCTCCAGTTACATCTTGTGGTAAATCCAATATTAAACTGAATTAATGAACCAGAGACGCAGTCCCTGCGGGGGGGGTTGCCTGTTGGTAGGTACAGTGCTTCAGAGCCTTTGGGGACAGGAGGTTTATAAATGGAAAGATCTACAGGGTGGCTTTTTGGAAAGTGCATTTTAGGGTTGGGTGTTTTTCTCTCGTTTCTTGATGAACAATCTCCGATCCCTGCTGCTCGGGAAAAGGGGAGGAGACAAGGCTGGCCTTCAGATCACCACTGAGCCTTGTTCTTTGCAAATGTACTTTGAGAAGGCATTTTGGGAAGGCGTAGGAATAGCTTTTGTCCCATTGAGCTAAACATGTTCAAAACATTGTACTTAAATGGGTACTTAAGTACAAGTCCATGGTGTACCCCTCAAAAGAGAGGAGACCAGGGCACCAAGGAGGGGTGGGAGTGAGGGGGAGGTGAGCAGGCTCTTTCTCACCATGTGGACCATAGGAATTGCCCTGCTGGCAGCCACAAGTCGCACTAGATATCCAGGGGCATCCTCCCACTGCAAGTAAGGTACAGAGCAGCTGGGGAGAGAATTAGCAACGTATCCAAAAGTAGTATGGTTGCTATTACGGGTAATATGTATTTAACACTCTGCAGGGACCATTTAAACCTGCATCTGTAGGAAGAGGAAAAAAGTCAGGTTTGCTTTTTTGGCAGACTGCAGATCAGAGAGTCCAATCTATAATCTCTCTTGGTATGTTTTATGTGGGTGGGTTTTGTTAAATTACAGGCAAAGTTATTGCACCCCTAGGCTACTCACATTAAATGTTTCTCCAGTTTTAGCAGCATTCTTTCCAGGCTCAGCTACATTTGTTTTTGTCTTCTTCTCTATGGCAATTGATGAGCTAAGTCTAAAATGTATAACTCTGCAGGATCTCCTGTTATATATTTCTTCCACAGCTGTAGCTGAACTGGGACAGTATAATCCAATGACTTATTGTAATGCCTAGTGCTTTCTTTAATACATTCCAGATTAAAGGAGTCAGCAAAGTTTACATATCCAAAGTAATAAATTTAAACAATAATAATGGCAAATCCCAAACCATGATTATCTCTTTAAAGTGTTGGGCTTTTTTTCCCTCCTATCTTCGCTGGTCTGGCTAAAGTCTGTTTTTAGGAAACTCAACAGGACAGATAAAAGATGATGAGACAAACAACTTAATCCCTTAATAATGTCAAGTGGAAAATCCAACAACAGATTGGCAAGAAACTCAAATAACAACTGCAAAGTGACCCTTACTGAGGACTAAAGAACAAGTTTAAAAGGCTGAGCTTGGGATATAATTAGAGATGAGCCTGAATCAGTGCCCATAGGCTCAAATATTTCTTTGAACTCTGAAATGGAGCCAAATTCCTTTTTTTCATCCATGCCTGCATAGCATCAGCTTAGTTCCATTGAGGCCAGTTCAGCATCACCTCGTACCTCATGCTGCCCTCGGTACTCACACAAAGTGACCCGGGAAGGCCCCAGGGTGATATTCCCACCTCTGGGTGCTGTTTCAGATGGAGTGTGGGATACCAGCAAGTGTGTGCAGCCCAGGTATGTGCCAGGTACGTGCCTGTCATGGCAGCAGGAAGAGAAGAGGTGGGCACTGCCACTCTGGCCTCAGAGTCCCAGTATCTTGTTCTGCTCTTGCTAGGGACTGGCACACAGCTTCACCCCTGGGCAGCAACCCTAAGCAGTCTTGGGCTGTCGTTAATAGATACACCTTGGAGCAAGGCACGTGGTCACAGGAGTAGAAGGCACCTGGAATTGTATTGCCAAGCAGCTCCAGAAAGAGCATGTTAATTATTCTCTCTCTCCTCAGAGCCATATTTATTTAGAGCTGACAACCCTTCACCCTGGGGTTTCGTCGTAGGAATGTCTTACTTGGGTGGAGACCAGGGCGGCCAGAAAGAAAACAAAGGAAAGAGATTTTAGAACCGTGTCTTGTCTGTAGCCACCCGAATTACTGTTGTATTTTAAAAGAATATGTGAAAAAGAATTGTTTGCAAAAGCCTTGACAAGTGTACTCTCCCAACTCCCTTGTTTTAACCTTCTCCTAGGAATTTGTGTATAAAATGTTCTCAATTCCGTTTATCTCTCTGCTTGACAAATCCTGTGTTTCCCTTCCGTACTTTCAGCAGAGAGGGAACTAACTTTGATCTTTTTGTGAAGTGAACAGAATTGCCTTGTCGGATGTCACATTCCCACCTTCACACACAAACAGTGCATGTCACAGTTTTTGAGCAAGATGTACCATCGCTGAAAAAAAAAATTGCGTAAAGCTCATATAAAGATGAGCTTTTGGAAAAGCAGCTCCAAACTGAACCAGACTCTCCCTCAGAGGAAGGAGCAACTGATGTCATCTCTCTCTTGTTGAAGCCACCTTGCACAGCAGGTTAAAACAAATGGTCTGAAGCCAGGACTGTAGCTCAGCTTCTCCATTAGCAGCCCCTCATCCACGTCTCATCTCAAGGAGAAAAGACTTGGCCTCTCTCCTCAGGTCTCTGTTTTCTCTTGTTACCATCTGTTGCTGGAACAGCTTTTTTGAGCCAAGGAAAGCAGCACAGAAGTCCAGGTGGTCACAAGTGACCGTAACGTTGACCAGGTGTTAGGCTGGTAATGAGAGACAAATGCAGAGGTAGCACAATGCCACCTTGTCTGCTATTGTCTGTTCCTGTGTTGCATATCCTGACCAGCTCTGGTATTTGGGTTTGGAGTTTTTGGAAAGCTCAAAAGGCAGTTCCAGAGCCCAGGTTTGTTCTTGTGGATGGGAACCCTTCCCAGAAGGGAGAAAGCTCAGAGAAGCCTGTTTAATATAGGCTGATCTCATGCTTGAGCATACGCAGGAGTTGACCTTTCAGCACTGAAATAAGAAGTGATGGGAATAGAATAAATCACAGTCTTGAAAGAAAAGCTGAGTAGCTTAGACATGCATCTCAGGAGGAGTCAAGGTAGGGAGGCTGAGGGAGCGACAGAGGGGCCAAATGACAGATTGAAAAGCAGTCTTTCAGCAATGGGTTTGGTGAATCTTTGCAGAGCAAGCCTGCAGAGCAAAGGCTATTGAGATGTGAATTGGGATATGAGGTGATGAGCCCTGAAGGTGAATTTTAGTCAGGTGAGTAGACTGGAAAGACTCTGTTAGGGATGTTATCCTGAAAAAATCTGCAGGACGTACAGATGAGTTGGATGTGACTACTGAAAAAGATCCAAGTCTTCCACTTGCTAAAAGTTTCAGGGTAGGAGCAAAACACAAATGGGAGCAGTAACATTTGCACTTGCACTGCAAAGGCATCAACTGTTCTCTGAATTGCCAGGCTGCAAAGAATCAAGCCTCTATATTGCATTGCAAGCCTTGGAACTGTCAGGTTTTGATTGAGTCCGAAGCCAAAATTTTTGTAACCTTGATAGGAGACAGCTCCAAGCGCCCGTGCTACAGCCCTTTAACCTTCAGGGGCCTGGCTTACAATGCAAGATTCTTCCAAGCGAACCAAAACTTGAAGCACTCCCCTCATATCTGGAAGCCACATCCTGATGAGGAACTCCCTCTGCATAGTGGCCTCTGTCAGAGCCCGGCTCCCTGTTCAGTCTCAAGAGGGGATGGCCCAGGGCTTTTTCAGGGCAGCCATGGTGGAGAGTTGGGCTGCTCTGTACCACAGAGCCCATCACTGCCTGGAAGGATGCTGAGGTTTGCCCTCCTGGCCCACTCTGTGTCCCCAAGGCAGTCAGACTCTCAGACTCATCCAGACAAACTCTGGCAGGACAGGAGATTGTAGGAGCTGGCTGGATCTGGAAGAACAGTTTTTTGGCAGAGAATAGATTTTCCAGCAAATGTCAAGGGAGAGGGGGAGTCAAAATGATTCACAAATTCAAACACATTTTCTGAATAGTTCTGGCCTAGAAAAAATACAGAGGTGGGGGAAGAGGGAGCAATGTTAAAAATAGCAATGAGTGTCATTCTGACACTTTCAGAATGAACTGTTTCATTTTGGGAATGGTTTGTTTATGTTTTGCAAGTATTTGAAATGTAGATTTGATTCAAAATGGCATTTTTCACTTAAAAGTTGACCTTACCGCTAAAACACACTGAAAGAAGAAAAATGGTTTTTTTAGGACTTACATAACCTGAAATAAAACACCTCCTTTTGCTTTGACTCCACATGAGATGTTTCAGAGTTTTCCTTTCACAGCCCCATGATCTTAGCTGCGTTCAGCCCAACCTGAACATCTCCTCTCCCCTTGTTTTAGGGTTGAGCTCTGATGTTAAAAAAACTGTCCAGCTCCCGTGCTGGCCAACCTTAAGGTCCAATGCCATGGAGCAAGTACTTTAGTTTAATCTGAGGTCAACCACACATTGCTGTGATTCAAACTGAAACCTGTGGTATCAAATGAATAAGAGCTGTAGGTTTTGTAGATAACTGGCATCTTCTGCGGAAGATGCAACGTCGAACCTCATTTAGAAAAATAACCCAAACTCCTGAGGCCCTGAAATCTGATCTAGAAATCTTCAGAGAGGCTGGAGTTTGCAGACAGCTGAATGACAGACTTTCACTCCTCCGACACTCATGCTGGTCTCATTCAACTGATTCATTAAAGGAAAATGAGCAAACAGCTAGTAATTATTTTGTTGTAGCCAAAACGTGCTGCAGAGTTTCCCTGGGCAGAGGGGAAGGAACACGTGCGTTTGCTGTACGATGAGCCATAGCTGAGTTTACTGTTCCCCACTGCCTGGCTGGGACACATTGTGCCATTTCCTCAGCTGAAGTCCATCCCTTAGTGACTGGAGTGGAGCCTCCTTTGCTGAGATTTACCTTGACTGTCTCCTGAGCTCCTTCCTCTGTGCCTTGGGAGGGTTCGGGCACAAAAGAGGGAGAAAAAAGATACTATGGTGTGGGACAGCAAACTTTTTAACAGCAGCCCCTTGTGGACAGGGGCCATAGGAAAGACCTTTTTCATTCGTGGGAAGATCCTGGATTTTACCTGGAATAGGCAGGTTTGAAAGCATTTTTCTGGCACACTGTAGTTTTAATGTTACTGAAGGATGGATCTCATGGTGTGGACAGGACATGGATGTTTTCATCATAGAGATTTGTAGAGGTGAGGGGTTGGCAGTGGCCGAGCATGGGAGTGGGTTGTCCTCCCTGCTGTCCTGGCAGCAGTGGGAGCTGGGATGGCTCTGCTGCTTTCTATGGTGGCTCTGGGTCCCCCAGCAGTGGGGAGGGCAGGGATTAGTGCCTGCACTGGGATGAGGAATCAAGGCCAGAGTGTGTGTATCAGCTATGCAGTTCCTTCAACCATGCATTTACTGTTCAAACACTGCCAACTCAAGCTCTCCCAAAAACAATGAGGATTGCCTTAAAAACCACCAAATGTTTCAGAGGTTTTTTTGGAAGTGCTGGGTTTGATTGTTTTCCTAGTTTCTATGCCTTTAACTCACACTTGGGACAATTTTTCAGTCTGTTCTCTGCAAGCCAGAAGTCTAGAAATGTACTTTCTTTTTAAAAATGAAAGCTCAGAGTCTCAGCCACCTGACTGCAAGAGCTGGGGGCTGTGAGAACAAGGCAGAGCTCACACTAAAACTGCAGGAGAGGGCAAACAGATTGTTGAAATAGCTGCTTCTCTTGGTCAGGAGTTGGGCTGAATGGAAAGAAAGGCCAGAAGGGCAGAGCATGTAAGCTGACTCGGTTTTCCTGTAACAATCGGAGAACGCCAGCTCTCCCTCCCCGCCCCAGCTGAAACAAAAAGCCCATACACAACTAAAGCAAAATCTGCCTTCCTGTTTGTACGCCTGTCATGAGGCCTGGGAGAGCAGGTGGCATTCGACTGTTGCATCCCTACCAAAATTCAAGGTCCTCTCCTGGCTGAGGAGGTAGGGGTGCAGATAGAGAGGTAGGCGGTCACTGAAGAGCAAGGACCATATGAACTGCACAAGAAGGCTCACACTGCTTCCCTGTCAATAGTTTATATGAAATACATTTTGAAAACTAACCACTTTTTCTAGAGGTAAAGGTGATTCCCAAATCCTTGACACAAGCAGCTGCCAGGATATGGGAGAACAGCTTTGGTTATGTTAAAGTGGGAAGGCAGTAATTTTCCAACTAAACAACTGCATTTGGGTAGCAATCTGTGGAAGGTTGTACACATCTTTCAACAAGGAATCTTAGGCTCTGCTACCACTCAGAAAATAGCAAGCAGGATTGTTGAACCATCCCAAACCACCTTGTCATTGAATGGTGCAGAGGTGCTGTATGAAATGATGCCAGGTGTTCTCCGGCAGCTCTAAGGGTATTTGGATTTCAGTTTACTTTCATCAGATATGCTGACATGTTCCCCAGTTTGCCTCTTGAATTAAGATGCTGCAGCGTTCACTTTTCTCCTTTCCAGCTGATAGGCATGTGTCTTTGCTCCTCCAGGGGGAGGAAGACAAGTATATTCTTCTCTTTAGCATGCCCTTCAAAGCATGGGCGTGGATGTTGGGTGTGCCCCATTCCAGCTGGTGGGCTGCACACTGTTCTCAGGTGCTCCATGTGCAGGGTTGACTTCAGTGAAATAGCACCAGGAGTGCAGATTTGAAGGTTGCATACGACATACAGATGGTCTTCTGGAGAGCAGCTGCCCTTGGAAACCTAGCTAGAGCTACTGATGGCGTTAACAAACAGAATTAGAATATTTCCAGGATATAAAATTAAGGGAAGAAAGTGGCTTTACTGGCTATTGTCAGAAAACAGAGGTGTGCATAACAGCAACATTTTCCATATACTGTGCAATTAAGTTACTTGCTTGGGAATTAAATTGCACGTCAGTTTACACAGCGTGGCCAGCTGTAACATTGCAACACACGTACTGAATGTTATTACTTGGTGTCAGTGTTTATTGAAGCGAGTGGGGATTTGAGAAACAAGCTTTGGCGCAGGGAACACTAACAATGTGATGGCACTTAACATCTCTAAAGCAGCGCAGCTCGTGTAAGAACTTTGGGGAATAAATTCTCCAAAGATAGAATACTTTGGAAAATACCTGCTAATCCCTTTAAACCCCTAAGACACATTTATTTTCATATTGGGTAATGATAAGCCACAGATTTCACCACTAATCACAAAAATATCCTGCGGTTTTTGGAATAGGAAGGGAGACTCCAGGTGTAGTTCAGTGGCTGATTTTGCAGTGGCAGCTCCAGCTGATCTTTCTGGAAAGAGTTTATTTGCTGCTGTCTGCTGGTCCCTTGCTGCCTTCTTTTGCTACTGCAGGAACCAGGGCCAGCAAAAACTGCTCACTAACTCCTTGCACTACTCTTCCCTCTCATCTTTATAGGGGAGAATCAAAACTCTGTGATGTCACTTCATTTTAGTTGCAAGAGTGGAATAAGATTGGGCCAAATCAAGTCTGTTGTAGCTCTCTTGGTTCTGGTGGGCTTGCAGGAGGGATAAATTTGATCCAGAGTAAGAATAACACGAAACACAGATGGGCTGGGTTAGTGCATTGTTTATATAAATGGCTAGATCATGGGGAGCTGCCCGCATTGCAAAACCCCCCTCCCAGCGGGCTCCTTCAAGGGATCTGAAATCACAGCGAGGGCAGACCAGCAACAAAATGTGGCACAAAGACCAAGTTTCTCCTCTCTTCCTACAGCAGGTTTCTTGTGCTCAGAGCTGAGGACTGTTGGCATTGGTGCACGGGCTCAGCTCACCGACCGTTCTGAACCGGCATCTCAGGGAGCAGGACAGGTCAGATTGCTGTGCCCTCCGTTGTCAGTAAAGTTATAAATACATTTTTGGAACAAAAATAGGAACCATCCACCAGAGCTATTTCTGATGACCTCAAAATAAAGTTAGATTTTAGTTGGTTTTTTTCCCTCTGTTTCTTAGTAGGACTGCTGAGCTCTCCAGCAGAACAGGAAGTAGGCTGAGGAGCTGTTTGAGTAACCAGACTCGTCAGATCAATGGAAAAAGTGGTTTGAGTACATTCTGTGAAAGTTCAGTCAACAATTTTGAAATGACTTCAGTTTCTCTTCCTAGGTCAGGGCTGTTGTTCATGCCAAGAGGACTTAAGTCTACCACTGCTGTGTCTGTAAGCAAACAGAGCATTTCTTTTTGATGATGTACATCATGTGCACCCAGGGATGAAGCAGAAATCTTTTCCTTGGTGTCCTCGGATCAGATTCCAGATGAGTTAATCTCTCAACTTGATCAGGATCCTGCGTAATTTTGAAATGCCTACCATGCCATTTGGAAGAAAAATAAACTTGCTTTTATTGGGAGTTGGTCATGGAGAGGTCAGGGTAGGTGAGGAGCGAGGGAGAGGATAAGAGAAGACACCATTTTGCTATCAAGGAGGAAGGTGTATAGTTGTCAATCTCAAATTTGAGGCTGATCCTATATTTTAGTGACACTTGCAGCTTCTTTCATGTTTTGCAAGCTCATCCGAGAATTGAATGCATGCCAAATTAATCTTTCAAGGGAAGTGGAGCTGGGTTGAAAATACCTCCAGCACAGATAATTCAAAGGAAGTGCATTAAAAAAAGTGTGTGAAATGCCTCTAAGAATCTACCTGTTTTTTCCTGTTTTCTTGTCTTCTTTTTCTCTTTCCTCCCCTTAGTCCCACATTTTGCCTCTCCACTCTCATCATTTCACCATTTCCTTTTATTTCCCCCCTTTATTTGTTCTCACAGAGGCATACAAAGGGTTTTCAATCCCGTCACATGCTCCAACTGGAACTGGAGCGCGATTCCTTTCTGACTGTATTTTCTCCAGGATTTTGTCAAGTTCAGCTGCGGACGCTCCCCAGCTTTTCACTGATTGTCTTTTCAGCTGTCCTCCGCTTGCGACACTCACGGTGCAGCCGGGCAAAGGCCGGTTCCAGCTGCAAAGTGGAGGCGATGCCGTGAGTGCTGGGGGCAAGGGGCTGCACGGGTGGTGCCTGCGGGGAGCGGGATGGGGCGGCTGTGGGAGCGGCCCGGCCGTGGGAGAGCAGGGCCAGGAGAGAGAGATAAGACGGGCAGGAAGGGGAAAGGCAGGTGGAAAAGGGAAATGACCACGGAGGCCAGGAAGACTAAAGAGAATACAAGGGAAGCTGCGAAGCCATCTGGGAATCTGCTCTAGCCACATGTAAATCGTACACGTCCCTGCGGCTTCCCACTCGGCCCAGAGCAAAGCAGCGCCCAGAGGAGGCCGGGCAGAGCCGGGATGGCGGCGTGCAGCTGTGTGGGGTGAGCCTGCCTGGGTCAGGGGTCGGCATGCTGCGGGGGTGAGGTGGGGGACTAACCCGGTGCAGGTGTGGGGACAGCCCCACACAGGTGTGGGGGCACAGTGGTGGCTGGATGTGGGCGAGGGGAAGTGAGCGGGTGTCCCAAGGTGGGGTGCAGAGGTGGTAGAGCTGTGTCCTGTGAGGAAGAGGGCAGAGGTTGATGGAACTTCTGGGCAATGGCAGGGGCAGAGTGGAAGGAGAGGTGAGTGCTGTGGGATGGAGGCAGATTGGGAAGTTTGGGAGGAACGGAGCGCAAAAGCTGATCAGAAGAAAGTGGAGGGAAAAGCCATGTGAAAAGTTGCAGGTAGGGGAAAAAAGCATCACATAAGGCTGATATGGAAAGGCAGGTGAAAAAGAGGAGAGCTTGGATGAAAAGACTTTAGAAGTACCTAATGATGACTGTGGTGAGATTTGTGGCAAATAGCTAGATCTGAGCCAGCCTCCCTTTGTGGGGAGAAACAGGCCCTTGCAGAGCACAGTGTATGTGACCTGCCTGCACAGCACGAGAGCTGAGGCTGAGCAGCGCTGTGACTGTAAAAGGAGTTAACTAGCATAGATGCAGTCATCTACATTGAACATGTCTAAAAATAGGTGAGATGAATTTCAGTCCCAAGGACAAAATGTTACAGTAAATGAATACAAACAATCTCATGTTATCTGGCTGGGTGTGTTCATGCCTCCTCCATGTGTGTGCACGCAGGAGGTGTGCACCCAGGTGCGGGGCTTGTGCACATTAGGAGCACATGTGAACACCAGCATGTACCTGGCTGCAACGTTCACATCTCAGATCTTCGGTGCAGAAGTCCTCCGCACCTCAAACACTGAAAAATTGAGCCATGATGCTCGAACAGGCTGTAGTTCCTCAAGTATCTGGAGTTTGTACTGTGAATCATTCCTAAGAGTCACGAGGAAGAGCAGGGAGATGCGCTGCAGTTTCAGCGAGTGCTGCTGCTGACCCCATCACTCTGCTTCAGTACGGAAGGGGCTGCAGAGTTAATCCAGACCCTCACCTGGTTGCCTGGTTTTAGCTCAGCTCTGCAGGCTTCCTTCACCAGCATGGGGCTCCTGGCTGCCTCTGCCAGAGCTGTGGGGGTTACTTTGCTTTAACTCACACCGGGAGGCATCAGCGTGACAGGGAAGAAAGGTGCCCAGTCCTGGTGGTGCTGTTTGCCCCATGCCACTTTGCCAGCTGTCCTGAAGGAGAGATAATTTCTTTCCCCCAGTGAGAGAACTGGTTAGAAAAGAACAATTGCATCTCTACGGGGACACCCCTGGGATGTGCCAAGAGAACTCCAGGCAGATGCAGATTTTTCATGGGATCCCTTGCTCATGGACTAGGTTAGTGTGAATGGTCTGAGCAGGGCATGGATCTGGAGCCTGTCTGCATTGGAGATGTCCTCTGGCTGCCTCAGCCAGCTCCCTGCAGCCCTGCTCTCCTTTCCTGTCCCAGTCTCTGAGCTTGTCCTCATCTCCAAAATTAGGTCTGCAGGTCCCTCGCCTCATGTTTAAAATGCTCTGTGCAATTAATGTGCACAGGCATGTCCTTGGCAGAAAATGACCCCAGAGGATGGGTGACAAGAGGATGCACACAGTTTGACTGACTAGCTAGGGTTCACAGTTGTAGGAAAAGCTCGGAATGCCTCTCTCTGCACCAAGAAGTGTCAGTGTGCTCATGGAGGTTATGAGTCTGTGGTGCAACTTGAGCTTGTTTAATGGTCTCCACCGTGGAAAAGAACAGAGTTTTAATGTAGTGACGGTGACATTTTAGTGCTTGGGTCTGATTAGTCGTAATTAAACTCCCCTTTCACTTAGTCCTTTACTGGAGGCTGCTCATTCTCATGCTGCGCATTTCCTCTACCTGCAAAAGCACTTAAAGCAGCTTGGATTCCTAAGTCACATATCCTCAGTATTTATGCTTCATGGATGTTTTTCCAGGGAAGCTCTTAATCTTACAAGTCAAGAGAAGACTAGCAAGGTGCAGAGTTCATCCTTAGGCAGCAGCTGGGTTATAAAGTCTTATTTTTATGCAATTCGTTTTGTAAGAGCTCTCTTCCCAATTCTCTCTGCTTCTGTTTGCTTCTGTGTCCTGGGGTCTCAGATGACAAAGGTTTTTAAGGGCCAATATCTGCCTTGAGATCACTTGCCAGCAATGCCACAGGAGCAGCACAGAGGTGACCGTCCCTGTATTTCCACATTCGTGTTAGCTGTTGAAGTATGTTGTCTCACGAGAACTATAGGGTATCACCCCAACAGTTCTTTAAGCCTGTTCATAGGGGACCAGTAGGAACCCAATACGCCAGTTTCCCATTACTGTAATAGTTTCCAGATTATTTTGTTTAGAAGCCCGTGTGAAACATTACTTTGTGCCTTTCTCTGTCAGCCCTCGGGCTGAAAGTGAAAAGGTCCTGGTAAAGAAGACTGAGTCAGGAGATACACATAGTTTATACATGGGATTATCTAGCCTGCAAACTAATGGGTTTCAAGTGAAATATCTAAGATCATTGCGAAAACTCTTCCATTCCTTCCTTTCTACTTACCCTATCTGTTAAATCAACATACGCTTTGCGTGATGAAATTGCGAGGATATGCACACAGACTTGGAGAAGAAATTAGTGGGCTCTGTGCAGAGCTACCCTAGGGAACTCTCTGCTGTGGGATGCCTCGAGCCCACCTCTTCCAAGGGGAGAAGGGGCTGGGGAACAGCCCAGCCACCTGCTTGCAGCCTTGCAGGCTGAGATACGCAGCCACGTGCGGGATTTCAGCAGTGGCTGTAAGCTGATCGTGTGGAAGGAACAGGACAGGCTTTCTGCGCTGTGTGGGTGACGTTGCACAACAGCCTCTGTGGCCGATGGGCTGGGGCTGTCTGCTCGCTGAGGCTCCTCTCCTCGCTCTGCTGATGGGGATGGGGCTGCAGAGGCACCATGTGGCCCATGGCAAAGACCCACAGCTTTATACAGTGATGAAAGCTGTAGTCCAAACGGGAAGGCAGCTCCTCATGCCACTTCATCTTCCTCTGAAACAGGGGCACAGCTGAGAGCAAAAACACCAAATGGCACTTGCTCCAATGTGGGCCACGTAGGCTGTACTGCCCTAACAGCTGGAACTCTGAGTAACAGCCTTTGCCCAGCTTCCTATTACATGCAGCACCTGAGACACGGAAAGCTTTAGGTTTTGTAAGTCCTTAGACCTCACGTGACAAATTATGAGCCCCAGGTACATGACACTGACTAGCACTGGCTCCATGGCAGTCTCAGGCACCACAGGAGCAGGATCCTAAAGGGTGTGTTTTTTCCCCAAAGTTGATGTGAGCTCCAGCACACACTGTGCAAGGCTTGCAGCAATGAAAAGTGGCTGCTCCTGCAGCGTACTATCAGCAGGGCATCTCTGAGCATCCTGCTCTGATGGGCTTAGGGGGCAAAGTCTTCCCCTGATGGGAAGTCCCCAGGCTGTCTTGGATTCAGCACAGCTCTCACATTTACTCCAGCTGAGGATCTGACTGCCATCTCAAAGGGTTACACAAATAACACACAGTTTGAGCTCTGTTATAAAGCCCCACCCTTTTCCTGCAGTTTTAGTTAGAGGGGTAGTGCTACTGAGATGCTTTATTGTAACAGAAAATGAAGAGAAACATGGAAAAACAGGGCAGTAGGATGCTTGTTTTAAGTAATGCAGCTGGGCTTTTTGTGTAGGGAGGGGGAGAAGGTACCCTTTCTTCAGTATGTGTTTTTAGATTATTTTTGTCTAAGCAAGGAGTGAAGTAGACACAGTAATTTTCACACATAACCTTAACTGTGGTTGTACATAAGGATGAGTTTAATTAGAATCAATTGCGTGTGTGCTGTCTGAACATTGCCTCGGTCCCTCCTGGCCCAGGTGTGCTCTTCAGCATCCAGGGGCTGTTCAGCTGCCAAAGAGTGAGCACAGCACACTGGGCTGGCACAGTGGGGCCAGGTGGTGGGTTGTAAGGGGGAGTGAGAGGAGCCGTGGGGACCCTGTGAACCCTATGAGGGTAACCACACAGCAGCCACACTTGGTGCCTTCTCAGGATCCCTGTCAGAAGCAGTGCAGCATTCTGGCTCCAGCGACCATCCCCTTTGGAAGTTCACATTCACTGTCTATCCATCCACTCCTCTTAGATGTGTTTGAATTTTTTAATCCATCTGTTTCTTCTCTCGAGCTTCTCTACTTGCTCCATCAAATACTGCTATGGCAAAGCCTTTAAAGGTGTGTTTAGGACCATAGGATTCCCCAGGTTTCTGCATAGTACCTGAGCATCACGTAGATCCTGAGTAGCACTGTCCTCACATGGTTTGTATGTGGCTGCATGTTGCCCTCTCAGCACAGGGACTTCAATCCTCCTCTGTGTAAGGAGGGAAATTGCGCTGGAGCTTCACCAACAAACCCAGAGATTGCTATGGAGTCTTTATGAAATTCAGTTGAACCTGGCTGCCATAGAAGTCTCAGGACTGGAGTAAGAACATTGTTTGGGATAGGTCTGAGGCACATCAGCAGGGCTTTCAGGCAGTAGCTAGTCCATCATATTCCCTCATATGGGAGCTGTGCAGTTAAGGTGCTAGAGCTGTGCCCCAGTTTCCCACCCACAGGCCTCTGTGCTTCATGTGGCTGGCCTGAAAAAAGCAGGATTTGCAGGTACAAATGGGTGGTGGGTATGTGTTGGTGCAGGAGAGACATCCTGAAGGGCGAAACTGATGCACTGGCACCAGAACAGGGAGCTGATGGGCTAGAGATAGCCAGCTTGCAGCCCCTAGGAGTCTTAGGGACCACCATGCATCATTATTTAGCAGAAGGCTCTACTGGGACTGCACTGCTTGGTTTCTGAGACCTCTGTGTTCACTGTTGTTCCTTACCATTTTTCTGTTGATTTGGGTAGTCTGTGCAACCCTGTTGAATTCTGCTATGTTGAATGCTGTTGTGTGCCATCAGGCTATGTGGGAAGAGATGCCCTCCCCACTCTTGGACTCTCTTCTGCTTCTCCTCTGTTCAGGCAAGTGATCGTCTTTTGCTTCCTTGGTCCAGCAAAACATGTTCCTTCAGGTGCACTCTTTGATCCTGCTGGCTAACAACCCTGTAGTTTCTGTTTGTGCCAGGATTTCCACAGAAATTCCATGCTTCTCCTGCACTGGGTTTTTCTCCTCCCAGTGGTGGGACGGGCTCTTTTCAGCATCCCATCAGGCTGGGAGCTCTGCCAGCTCCCAGCCAGGCTCCACTGCCCGCACACAGCCAGCACAGGACAACAGAGGTTGTCTCCAATGCCTGGCTGTTTGCTGCTCGGATAGGCACCCCCAGGCTCTGCTCTGCTGAGAAGCAGCATATCTAATCCTGCAGGAGTTTCATCCCTTTCAGTCGAGGGTCTAAACAGCTCCTTGCAATGATTAGCTCTATGAATGACAGTAATCCATAATTTGGCTAGTGCTGGGTCTTCTTTTTCAAGGACCACCTCCCAAAGTAACTGCTGAAGGAACAGAGAGGTGAAGTTGGACATAAAAGCAGATGTTACAGGAGTGTGTGACCACAGAGATGTCCACTGCCTTGTGCTGAGGGGAGTCCTTAACCTCTCATGAAAGAGGAGAGAACCAGTATGTTTCCTTCTTCTGGTGGCGGGTTGCCAAGGTGAACAGGTTAGCACCGATAAAAATACTTCTCTCTTCTGCCCTCAAACTGGGCCACATGGGTTTCCTCTTCAGATTTGCATTTCTCTTGCAGCCCCTTTTAGCTGGCTTGAGGTGCAGTAGTGTGCAGCTGGAAGAGCCCTTGTGAGGTTAATTGTCAGTGACTTGAGGAGGAGCAGGAGCGTGATCGCACACACCTAAAGCCCTCGCTCTCTGTTACAGAAGATGAGCGGTGTTTCTCGCCATGGTTTTGCTTTTGCCACACAGCTGCTTAGTGTGCTGCAGCCACAGGGATGGCAGAAATAACTTACCAACACGTATGGCACACACGTGCTCACATAGACAGCACATCTGCACATGCAGTGGCCACTGTCATTGCCAGTGCTTGGACCTTAAAGCCAAACATGTGAGCTTTTTGTCTGGGATGAAGAACGTGGCTTGAGGAGGGGTTTACATGTCCTTTGTGCTGTGGTGTGAAGTGTGGGTGGGGACACAAGCTCTTGCATCTGAGTGACCAGAAGTGATATCTCCCCTTCTCAGCTCCTGCTCTGGGGTGTGAATGCTTCCACCCGTATGTTGACAGTGCCCGAGTTGTATTTACACCATGTGGATCCAACTCCAAAACTTCTTTCAGCTTTCCCTCCATTCTTACTGGAAAGCAAAGCTCTCACTGAAATTTAAGTGGAGTTTTTCCAAGAAAAAAAGACTTTAGAAAAAAAAGCCTTCATGATTTTGTCCAGTATGAAGGTTGCTTTTACTTTTAGTTTCACAGAAATCACAAACATCCCTAGTTGCTCTAAGAGTTGAGGTCAGAATAGAAACGTGCTGTTTATGGTGGGGGGGGTAGTGAGAAAGAGCTGGTGAATCTTTAAACCCACAGCACCTCTCTGACTCTCACCAAGAAAACCTGTCACAAAGAGCTGCTCATTTGGATGGGTAGTCATGAGCAGCCTCGCAGAGGCGTGAGTGGCATTCATTACAAACCCCAGAGTGAGGCAGCGTGTCCTGCATCATCATTTCACAGTGGTACCCACTTCTGCTTAATGCCTCACCACAGCCTGGGGGAGGCTGGTGTGCAGGGAACACAGGGATGCTCTGTTGCAGGGATCCATCTGGGGAGCTCAGGCTGTTAAGGGACCTACAGTACCTCCATTAGCAAGGGACATGCTGCACCGTGAGCATCTGCCCTCAGGTTTCCCTGTTATCAATTAGAAGTCTCTGCCTAGGCTTGATGAGGTTTTCATCTGGGGACTGGTAGGTGTAGCCAGGTGTCTACGAATATGCTGTGCATTGAAGTCAGCCTGGGATGGGAACAGCTTCACCTTTAGAGGATATGGCAGGTCTGCATCTCCATAGTCTTCTCCCTGTGCTGTTCTCCCTGTTCCTGTGGCAGCTCCAGCAGCAGACATGGTAGCCTGGCTGCAACCTTTGGGCCCCTATGCCCCCCCCCCCGAGGATGCAAGGGACAACGCCCTGTGCCCTTGCTGATGGGCGGCTGGGGATGGGAGCAGCCAGGCACCGGGCTCCTGCAGCAGCTGCGCTGGAGATCAGGCTCTGCTAAGAGGACCCATAGCATGAACTTCGTCTGGCCCAGGTTCACCTGCTGTGCTGTCACCAGAAGTTCTTGTTGTCCTTTTCCCTTCTCTATTTTTTCCTTAATTACTCTCATTGCCCTCTTTTCCTGGCAAGTCAATGCCGTTAAATCCAGGCACCAAATCCGGAGGGACACTGGCAGTGCTGATTTTCTGGGCAGTCTCCTGAGGGCTCTGCAACCTCCTTATGAAACTCATGTCCTTTGGTGGAAACGATTCGGCTGCTTTTGTCAATCACTTCTGTCTGCAGCCATCAGCGGTGACTCGCCTCTCTCAGGATTTAGACAATTTCTTTGCCTCTGAAATGCAGAAGCTTTTATTCGAACTCGCACATTTATACTATAAGGTCTTGGTAGTAATACATCATCTTTTCATCTCTTCTCTTGTACAGGATGTACCACAAATAGACCCCGATTCCTGTTTACTTTAAACATTATCTCAGCATTAGTACACAGGCTTTCCTGATTATTTCTCCTCCTCTGCCACAGGCCTTCCAGATTTTTAATTTTTTTTTTTATTTACGCATCACACAAGTCAAGGGTTGGATTTTATAATCAATATGGTAAGGAGAACTGAAATACAAAACTTTCCAGTAGAAAAAAGCAGGACACAATTTTTTTGTCCAGATAAGTGAAGAGATGAATATGGCCCCACAATGACTGCAAGCACTGGAGAAGCTTTTTGGGAGCCCCTGCGGAAAAGCAGAGAATGGAGGGAGTGAAAGCAGAGCTTTCCAGCAACTTCTGCTGGCTGATTTGGGCCTCTGTGTACTTTAGTTGAAATAACACGCACCAGGCTCTCAGCACTTGTTTTTGTGAGCACTTTTGTGGTAGTGCCTGGGGCAGGCATGGGAGCCCTTTGTTATGAGTTGTGCAGTGCAGCCCCCCAGCTGGGGACAGCAAATGCTGTCTTGCTTCCAGGGCTCACAGCTATGTGAGAGTAGTCATGTCACAGGCATCCTTGACAGCATCCCTGTTGAACAGTTGAAGTGCGCTCCGTTTTAGAAATCAGGGCGGCTTGGCAGAGAGGTCAGTGTTTCCTTAAGCATCCACTTACTTGATACCTCCGGTTTGTAGCCCATTTTGACACTGGCAAGGCTGAAGAGCAGCTATCGATTCAGACAGTGCTTCATGCTCTTAAATGTTGCCTCCAGTGTAGTGACCCTGAGGGAAAAACTCTGGCTTCAGTGAGCATATCCAGTCCCTGCTGGAGTACAGAACACTGTTCAGAGCTCCCCTTTCCTCGCTCCTCAACCCCTAGAGTCACACCGCGGTCTCCCAGGCACACATGGCCCTCTGTCAGGCAGCCTTTAACATGACTGTGTAACTCTTTTTTTGTTCTTTGTCTTATTTATGACTGTAAAGTATGTTTCTTCCAGTCCAGCAGAAAGCGAGTCAATGTAGAAAACAATATGCGATTCAGTTTGCAGTGGCGCATCTAATTTACAGGAACTGGCTCCTTCGTACAGTACATGCTGTGAAATAGAAGGTCTGCCTTGGCACTGACTGGACAAACAGAGGTGACTAAGCAATCCAGTTGATTTATAGCAATAGCCTTGCACAGGAGATCCGGGAAACCTCTGGGAAAACTGCCTATAGCTTAAGGAATTGCCACATGCGAATTACAAAGCCTCCTGGGCACAGCAGAGACCTGTCGTCAAAGCCTGAGGAGTGAAACATGAGGCAGGAGAGCACCTAAATTTTTCGGGCACTGCTTCTCCCAGAGCTCACATCTTGGGCTGCCAGCAGGTGACGGGAAGAGCCTTTCCCACAGGATTGCGATGCAGGGGTGCCCGAGGCGAGCCAATGATGATGGACTGTTGTGGGAATTCCTGTCACAGGTAGGGTTGTTGGGGCAGACAGGGAGGAGTGAGAGATGCTTGGACAGTTTGAGGCATCGCTGAGAGATGGGAAAAGGGGGAGGTTCCGGTGGATGGAGTGCCTGAGGGCTGCACAGCAGGGTGATGGGGAAGGACAGAGGTCTGGTTTCAGGGGCGTCAAGTGCCTTCAATCCTTGGAAATGAGAGGGACTCGAGAATGCTCATTCCTGTGGCAGTGTAGTGTTTTGTGTCAGGCAAATTGTGGGCCACTAGCTATAGGCAGGTGCAAAGAATATTTTCATGATTAAGGAGGCAAAATAATTTACTTGATTTGACTTATTCTTACAATAAAAGGCCTTCCATTGTAACAGGGAATATTTGCACAGTCTCTGAATGTGAGCTGTGATGTCTCTGTGGGCTGATGTTAAACTTCAGATCTAGGTTTCTTTTTGCCTAACCCAGGGTGTCCCACAGCCCTACCACCCTGCAACTTAGGTTTGACTGGCTTGAGCTGCTGAGAGATTCTTCATTCTCAATGGCAGCTGAGATTTACTAAACCAATGTTGAAAGAAGCTGTTTTGGCAGTGTGAGGCTTTTGGGGGTTAAGCTGTGGGGAAGAAGCTCAGTACAAAAGAAGTGGCTGTCTGAGGGCATTCACTCAGCAGGGCAGTGCTCAGCCCTGCAGCACAGTGGGCAAGGGCTATCCTGCCTTTCCTCTTCCTCACATCCCACCAGTGTTAGCCCTTTTCCCTCATCCTTCATCACTCTGTGTTGGAGCACACAGACCCTTTGTTGCTCTGCTTTCCCAGTACCTTGCACTGCCTGTTTGGCACGCCACAGCCACCCCCACAGGTGCTGGCAGTGACAAGGGAAACTGGCCTCATCTCAGTCACCACTCTTCTCTCCTGAGCCCTCAGTGTCTGTGTCTTCAGGACAGCCCATCCCAACATGTGTCACAAGCTGATGTCACTGCTTGCTGGGAAGGGCTGTGTTTGCCCTGCCCACCTCTCCGCTCCAGTGGTGACAGAGCCCATGGACCTGTGGCCTTTGATGGTGGTGCGTGACTGTCCACGGGGATGGAGAACCGAACGTCCCATGACATCAGGGAGATCTGGGGTTGACAAACACTGAGTGCAATAATTTCTTCAGAAGTAACAGAAAAACAAAGGGATCAGTGCTTGCCACATTTCCCAGGAAAACACAAATGACCTGCTGGGAGGCATGTCTCCTGGCTGCCATAGCCTGTGAAATGGAGGAGCTGTTTCTGGAGATGCAGTGCTATGTCCTGTTGCACAAGGGGCCTCAGCTTTGGTGGTCACGTGTGAGGAGAAATGGTGCAGAAAGGATGAACCAATCTAAAACTGCTTGGACTTTCAAGTGCGAGTGTGTGGGGTGTGAAATACCAGATTTACTGGTGGAGGAGAGTGGAGAGCAGAAGGCAGATGCTCTGCCTGTTGATCTGAACACAGGTGCTGTGGTATGTAAAGCACCCCTGGATTGTTTGTGGAGCAGAGGAGGAAGGAGTTTGGCAGCATACCATGGAAATTACTGCCTCTCTCTGAGAGGAATTGATTAATGAGATCAGGTAGGGACAAGGCTTACCAGGTTAAAACAACTTTGCAATGCCTTCTCTGTTTCTTGTGGGGCACCACCCAGAAACACAGATCAAAAATCGACGTCTGGGTTGCGTTGGATGAGTGGCCCTGTTCCACATCTCCATCCCTTAGGTCCAGGATCTCTGTTCCAACTCTAGCAGCTGTCTCAGCTGTGAAGAAATCTTGTGTGTGGACTGCTCTGCCAGAGCAAAATGGGGCAGAGGGAGGTGGCGAGGATCAGCAGCCACCTTGCAAATTAGGATTGCCTCCTTCCACATTGGTTGCAGCACTTCTGGGTGTCTTACAGTCATGTCCATGTGCCGTCCCCTACACCTAGGGGCTGGGGTGGAGGTTTGGGTTCCTATAGGTACCTGCTTCTTCATATCCCACAGCCCAGAGAGGATTAGTGGACACTTGATGAGTTTAGGAATCTACACAGTGCCTTCACGCTGCTACATTTGACTGTTGTAGCAGCATGAAGGCATCGTGTAGATTCCTAAACTTCTGAAGCTACTAATCATGTGTAATGAACTGTGGAGAGAAGTACTTGTGAGCATCTGAAAAACCTGATACGAAGGCTTAAATGCTCATGTGTTACTCTTCTCAAGGATGACAATTCCCAGTATGTAAACTCACAGCATCTTATCAAAAAATTTAAGACAAACCTCAAGGAAGCTTCGCAATAGGGGAAACTCAGACTCATCAGGTGGGAATGGCATTCAAGACCTGCTCCTCTGGGAAGCTGAAACTTTCTTTTCTGTGCATTTATCTGCTGATATCTCAGCTGCCAACCCAACCACTCTACTCGAAAACGTTCTTTATTGCCAGATCCTGGGTGCTGTACACCTCCATTCGATAACTGGCTGGGGGGCTCTGAGGCACTGGGAGTGGGGAGACAAGGGCTTTCCAAGGAAGCCAGTGACTTTCTACTTGCTCATGACCAATTTGAGGGTGGGTTGTTTTGCATTGCTTGTTTAAAGTAATGGTAGAGTTGAATCAATCTAAGGATAGGCTTTTTACCTATCACATATGTTTTGGAAAAATGTCACTCATGTGAACCTCTAGTCTCAAACTAGAGCTCTTGAGGTGTTGGGGCCTCTGTCTTTCCTGTTCTTCTTCTTTGTGTGTTGAAAGGAGCCTAATTTAATACGGTTGCCCTGCAGTTTAGAAATGTGGTTGTGCTAAATGGCTGTCTGCTAGATTGCTCTTGTGAAGTTTCCTCTGGATCCCATAGAAATAGCAGATGTTCATGCTCAACATTGCAAAGATAAGCTTAAAGTTCAAATGAAGCTTTGCATCAGACTGGAAGGATGAAGCCAAATCTTGTCATTTCCTTGTCAGAGCTCTGTGTTTGATAGTACATCTTGATGATGTGTGGCATGGATACGCAATTCATCACCACCTGGCTTTTCATGCAGCTGTAGCAAAAATTCATGTTCTCGTATCTCCCCATTTGCCATCTGCAACTGGAGAAAGTGTGTCCCAGGACAAGAAAACAAACTTGCTTTTTCAGACTCAGGCACTCAAAATATGTGCATTAAGTGGCGGCGGTCCTGGGATGTGAAAGATGTGGGCTCGTGTTCTTCTGCTGCAGCATTTTGGTTCCTAGGAAGCCCTTTGTAAATGAATCAGGGCCAGTGACCTCATTTTCAGTAAATTACAAGGAGAGGTACTTGCTGATTTTTCTGCAGAGATGTCTGATTAAGCCACAGAGTAAATAATAGGAACAAATATATCAGAAGGACCTTTCCCTCGGGGTTTGTTCCCACTGAGTCAGTCCCTGTTACATCAACAAACAGTGCCACTTCAGTAACTGCAGGAATCAACAGGGCTGAGCGGAAGACGCAACACGTTGAGGTGATTCCTCCTTTCCCCTCAGCTGGGTCATCACCATGGCTTTCAGTTTCCATCCTGCCCCAGTATGAATGTGGGCAGACATCACAGCCTGGCCTTGAATTCAGAAAGCGGTGATGGATCATGGTTGTCCAGCTCAGTCCCACCTCAAGAAACTTCTCGTGGATGCATCCTGGGAAAACTTTTGCTCTACATCATCTTCTTCAAGATGAGCTGTGGGGTATGCCATGTGCTCCTGTGAGGCTGCTTGTCCCACAGCAACCCCCTGCTCTGGGCACCAGCACCAGGGCAGCAGGGCTCCTGCCCTCCTCCTGCCTCTCAGTCTCACTTCTGCAATTCAGTTTCTGCTCAGCCCCAAGCAGGGACATCTTGCCGGTCCTGGAAAGTCACTGTCTTTCACAGGGAGAAGGAATCATTGCCCTTCAAGTGATATGATTACTGTGCTGGTCTGGCAGTGCTTCAGCCTGGGACCTCTGTGTCTCTGAGCATGAGCTGGGAATGCTTGGCACGAAGGAGCATTTTGATAGCCACGAGCTGAGCTGGGCTGACCCGTGTTTCCCGGTCACTTGAGAGCAAGTGCTACCCACTGAGCCACCCTCTCTGTTCACCGCTGCCAAAACCAGCTGGTGGCATCAGAACAGAACAGCTTGCCTGCTGGACCTGGGGAAAGTACCTGGTGTGAGGATCCTGCCCATCCTCTGGGAATGGGCTGCATGCCGAGAGCACAGCACAACTGGAAACTGTCATCCCAGTTGTGCAGCCCTGACAGCTCATTTCCGCAAGGGAGCGAGCCATTGAGTGGGAATGCTGGAAGTGGCTGTTGCTGGCTCCCACTAGGCAACCGTGGCCTATTGCAACATGGGGACATGTTAGGGGACTCCAGAGTAGACGATCCAGCTGAGGCAACAGTCCCCAGATCCACGGGAAATAGGATTACTAACTGTTTTCTAGCCAAACGCCTCCATGTCTACGCTTTTACCGGGAATAAGATAGGGGCAGCCCCAGTATAGGGGCTGGAAATGTCTGGCTGAGCGGCGAGATGATCACAAGGTGTTGGATCCTGTCTGCTGTCAGCAGTCCACACTGAAGGCACCTTTGCAGCCAGCAGCAGGGGTTCTGCTTTAAGAGAAGCAGAGCCACCACAGATCTGCTCACCTGGCTAGTTTGCGTTCCATTTTCTCCAGATGTATGTTCGAGGTTACTAGGACAATGTCCTCCATTGGACAACATCCAGAAAAGCCCACCAAAGAGGGAAGAGAGGTAAGAGAAGGAGCACTAATGGGAATGCAGTAATAATGGCATCAATGGAAATTATTTTTCAGTGAGCAAAATGGAGGCTCGGGGCAGCACCAGCCCTGCAGTCTGCTGGGTCAGCACCTCGTGCTGCCCTTGAACCTTCTAGCCTGCCTTCCTCCCTGGGAAGGGGAAAGGGCACAGTCTGCATTTACTACCTTCTTCAAGGGCTTCAGATGAAATTCTTAATGTTTTGGAGTTTGTAAACCTCTTTGCAGGGTGAGGAAGCCCAGGGGAAGCACGATAGCTGCAGGGGTAGCCTGGCACAGGTTTGGGGGGTAGCAGTTTTCTGACTGATTGGTGCTGGGCTCAGAACTGCCTCTAAAGGTTGCTGGAAAATACTTTCAACTAATAACACTTTTTTTTCCCTGTTTTCCCTAAGCTCACATTTTTTTTCTTTGGGATTTTGGCTGACAGTCGAATGGATTTATTGCTCTAATAGCAGAAAATGACCATCAGCAAATCTCTATGTTTTTACTGCCTCTCAGGCAAACTGCTCATGGTTTCTCCATACTCCAGAGCACAGACATTTTGCTGGGTGGTTTTCCATCCTCTGTCCGCAGGCTGGCTGGGGCAGCTGGGCTCCTCCAGTGGCAGAATTCCTATACCTGTATTTCACTGTCCTGCTGAGGGTGACTTTCGTGCACTGGGTGAACACAAGACAGCAATTCAGGGAGAGGCGTTTGGGGGCTGTGGGAAGTTGGGAGGAGAGCCAGGGTACACAGCTGGCTCCAACAGTCTTAGTGACAGTGTGTCCTCCCTGATGCAGGGTGTGTGGCAGGGGTCAGATTTGGCCTTTTTGCAGAAGGACAGGATGTTTCTGGTGCAATTCCACACACTGGTGGAAGTGCATTTCCAGGGCAGAGCTTTGTCCTGTATCAGGTTTTGTACATCCATACACTGCCAACAACTCGAGCCATTTTGGATATACATGCTGGATGCAGCTGCGCTCATGTGACTTCCTGGGCTAAACTTTGTTACAGGGGGAAAAGCAAAGTCTTTGTTTACCCGTCTCAATGGAAAAGTTTAGTTCTGGCCTGTCTTGCCAAGGAAGGAAGGAGTGTGCCAAAGTGATAGTACAGCAAATTCTGGCTGCTGGTGGACCAGGGACAGAGCTGGTTGCTGGGCACGCCATCAGCATCACACCCTGGCTGTGCAGGGCTGCCCTGGGGCATGGGGCTTCAGGATACAGGGAGCATTTGACTCTTTCTTGGCACTTTCCACTGTGAGAGACAGCCACAGTGAGGTGCTGGTTGAGTCTCTGTTGTCTGTCCAGCAGAAAATGAGGAGGGGGAGAAGCAAGCACTGTGTGTGTGGGATAGGAATGGCTCAGGGAGGAAAACATCTTTGGCCACATATACACAGACGATGTAGCATAGTGCATGGTGGGACCCTGCTTGGTTTTGAAATGCCATCTTAATTCAAGTAATCACAGCCTGGTATCAGTTTTCTCACTTACTGTGTGCAGCTTTCTCAAAGCATGCAGCAAATGCATGCAGCACCTGCTGCCCACAGCTACCTGAAGGGCAAAGCTCCAACCTTGAGCTTTAGGGCATACTTCCAGTTCAGGCTTTGTATTCCATTTCTTTCTGTCCTCCTTTCCCTTATTCAGGTGTTAATGGCTCCTGAGCATGGGATGTTTGGTTGACATGGGATGTTCAGCTAACATGGAATGCTTGGCTGGCACTGCTCCTCTCTCACAGGGCCGAAAGGCACAAGTTGCCCCCGTGGCTTTCATTTACATGGGTTGAAACTATTGCAAGGTTAAATTACAGCCAGGCAATGCTCCTGGGTGCTTTAAAAGTTGCAGACTTTAAAAACTGGCTCCAGAAAGTGGCTCAAACAGGACTCTGCAATGGGAAACTCATCCATGGTGAATTTACCGCATGCCTTCCTTTCACAAGCTGCTCTCCTGTGGCCAGCTGGGACAGGGTGGTTCCCCCAAATCACAGCCGTCCCACAGCAGCACAGGAGTGGCAAAGGGCCCCACGTAACCTGAACAGGATCTCCGGCGTACAAAGGGCAGGCTTGTGTGAAGAGAGGGTGGGATTTTTTCATATTTTCCAATGGGACCGGGAGACTCAACCAGACCTGGGTCTGACTCACTATATCCAGCTCTTGAAACCAGTCTCTTAGAGTATGTAATTTTTTATATTGTCCTCTTCTCGGTCTAAGGAAGCGACGGTGCTGTGGAGTGAAGGATGGTGCCCCACGTGTGCATTACCCGTCCCCCTGCGTCTAAAGCTTTCCATCCACTTGAAACCAAGAGCCCACGCACTGAGCTCTGCTGCCAATCCCAAATCCCAGCACTGATTGCTGTGCAGCTGAAACACAGCTGCAGCTCCCCTCCTGATTTTGTCCAGATCCTCAGTTTTCTATGAGTACTTCTGCTCTTTCCTTTTGGAGCTGCTTGAACTCAAATTAACAACCTTTTAATGGGACCTGCATCTTCCAAAGGAGTCTCTGTTAGCTGCTTGCCATGGCTATAATTTTCCAAATGCTTTCAATGACCCTTTTTAACTACCTCCCTCTACAGAAAAAATCTCTCCTTCTGCCTTCACCTCATCTAGCCAGTCTCTGGGATGTGCTAGTCACTGACTGACTTGAGAGCACTTTGTTCTTGTCTGGCACATCAGCGGGTGTCACAAGTAGTCACCTCATCAGCACGCTTTTTGTCAATATCTCAAACACCCTGTCTATTAAAAATACTAAAAATACCTTAGCTCATTAACGAGTCACTGTTTCCAGCATATAAACTTTTCCATTCCAGAACAACTCACTGTAATGCCCTAATAAGCTTACAGTTGTTTATAATCTAAGTAAAATAGGACACCTTCCATCTACTTGTGCCATGTCCCGCCCGTGACTACATGAAAGGAGTGGATGTGTGCTGCTGTTTCCATAGGCATGTGTTAGCCAGGATGAAATACTTTTATTTATGGATTTTTGGTTCTTCTTCTTCCTGCTGCCTGGGCAACACCACTCACGGATGTAGGTCTTGTGAGATTTTTACTTCTGCTCTCATGAGCCACAGCATCAGCTGCTGCTGGATGTTGAGGGTCCCTGCCTTCCCATCATGCAGGGGTGGGTGGGCTGCAGCGAGGGGCCAGGCAGTCACTAGCTGGGCACAGCATCTTTGCATAGACAATTACATTTGTGACTGGGAACGGAGAAGATTTAGCCACAATATTTGCATAGCTCCTGTGCAGAGCTCTGCAAGCATTGGTACCTAACCCCAGGGTGGCAGTTGTGCCCTTGGCCCAGGGCCCATGTGATGGAAGAGGGCTGGCTGCAGTTTTCTTGGCCATCTTGGAGATGCCAGCTCAGGAGAAATGGATCCTTCTCCCTGGTGGTCCTGGGAACGTGTCCATAGTTAGCTGTGCACCCAGGCATCTAGTACTGTTGTACATGGTCTGGGAGGTGTGAGCCTCCCCCAGTGATGATGCTGTCACTGGGACTCAAATACCTTGTGGTGGCCACAGTTTAAAATGCTTTGCCTGCTCTAGGGGAGCCCGTGAAACATTTTCAGTAGTTCTGAAGCTGTAGCGTCGGGAGTGCCACTTTCTCATCAGTAGCTTTCTAACTTGTTTTCCATGCAGAGAGTCCCGGTGTTTGTGCAGGTGAAGGAACAGTGAATCCAAATTGGTTTTATGCAAAAAAATGCAAATATCGCTTTTATTAGTAGATTGCCATGCAACAGGGACAGCACATTTGCAAAGCAATACAGCTTATTTTCTGCAAATCTCTCCTCCTCATTCCATGTAAGGCTGGGTATCCTTGACCATTACATCTTTGAGAGGCCCTGGCAGCCACATGATATTGCATGGAGTAGTGACTTTGCAGTAAAAAATAAGGTCTTATTCTCCCCAGGCCAAAGAGTGGCTCCAAATAGTGCTAGCAGCCAAGCAGTGGAGCTCAGCAAGGTTGCCAAAAACCAACCATTTCCAAGCTGAAATACTGAAAGCTAACTTGTGATTTCTAGTTGATCTTGGTGCTGTTCAGTCTGAGACTGTGAAGGTCTCGTTGCTTTTCTGTAGAGAGCTGGGCTTGTTTTTCATATAGAAAATCTACAAGGGAGTTATGGGAAACTTCTAGTGATCACCCCGTAGGTGAGGCTGCCTTTCTGTAGCTTCCTTCTATTCCTAACAGGAGTAATTTGAGAGCTTGGAAATGCCCGATTTTTTTCCTTTTCTTATTTTTCCCTTCTGGAAAGGAAGGTTTCCCAAGCTGTGATTCAGTACCACTGAACTAATACCTTAGCTTTACGCCTGTGTGCTGGTCCCTGCCTCTGAGGACGGGATTGCCACACTTCGAGCCAGTAGCATGGCTTTGTGATAGCAGCTGCAGCCTCCCAGTACTTGCACAACACCCCAGGTGGCAGGAGATCCCTGCATGGGAACACAACACTGAGATAGCTTCTTCTCTCCACACCAGGGAGGGACAAGAAGGATTGTGAACACAGCACACCATAACTGAACCAAAGAGGAAGCACTGACCCTAATATGTTAATCCTGAATGGTCACAATGAAATTACACCATGAGGAGCTGTGTAAAACTGTCTAACAGTTAGTTGGACTTCTAGGGAGTATCCTCCATATCCTTGGTGCTCCCCAGTTGCCCATCTCTTAGGCTCTAGGGAGGATAAATTAACACTGCATAAATTGCTGTGTCTGGCAGCATTTAATACCTCACAAGCCTGGCCTGCAGCTTTGAGCTGTGTGGGAGGCAGATAAGCTGTGACCAGAGGTGTCACATAGAGCTGGCTTTCTGCAGAAGCTGGGCAGGCTGCTGCCTCGAGCTGCTGCTTGGAGGACCATCCCTGTGGTTGTCAGCACCCAGCAGTGGGAGAGGAGCCTCAGTGCTGAGGGTGGATTAAAATCAGTATATGTACCATGATGAAGAGAAACCTGACCCCTAGATCTACCAAAGCATGGAGGTGGGAGAGACTGTATGGCGAGTGACTGCTCTTGGATGGGATCCTATTTCTACTCAGGCTGTGCTGCTGCTCTCAGTTCATGCTGCAAGGCAGGGGCCTGCCCCAAGTGTGAGCAGGGCTGGCTCAGCCCCCTTAAACAGCACTGAGGATGAGGGCACAGCGGTGGGGGGGGCATCTCTGTGGGTGGGACACCAGTGAAGGGACTGGCAACAGTGCCTGTGCTAGTAAAGCCACAGTGCCCTGGTCCCAGCATGCCCAGGTACCATCTGGAGTGAGTGTGTCAGCACATCCTCCCCCAGGAGTCACAGCTGTGCTTCCCAGGGAAAGCCACCAGGAATTTTTGGTTCTCCACCCACCTCACTCTGCTCGACTTTTCTATACTTGCACTCTGAGAAGAGTAGTAGTAGGTGTGCCCTTTTTCCAAGCCAGATCTGAAAACGTGCACTCATTTATTCCGAACAAGGCAGATTTCTGGCTCCGCTGTGCACTCCGTCTTTCAAACACAGCGTAAGTAGCACACAACACGCCTTGCAGAGTCCTGCCATCTCGCTGATCTCTCAGTTGCTCGCTCAGGAAAGCTACCTCCTGCTCTGCAAGCTTCAACACCGTGTAATGGAAAAATGTAGAAGTGGGGCCCGGCTGTGCGTCAGCGGGTGCCTTGGCAACCTCCGCCTGCACTGGGCTTGGCGATAGGCGCGCGGGGCTGTCCGTCACCACCGGGGATGAAATGTAGCATTAAGCATCCCCCCCCCTCCCTTACGAGGGAGAAGAAGGAAATACCAGGGTTTGCTGGTGTCACTAGAGCTTGCCGGGTGCTAACAAAGCAGTAATTTATGAGCGTTGCAAAGAATTTCATCGTTCTTCAAAGCAGGACAGAGGCATCTGGCACTGGGCCATTGTGTTTGTATCAGTACAGGAAAAACGCTGAATTTCTTCAAAGCTGCCACAGCGTTTCCTATTTTTAGGTTAACAATGCCTGTTTTGCTGTACAGCATCAAATGTCAACAAAGAATGAAGATCTATTTATGTTGCTTTATTGTAAAGCTGAAGCAACAGGAAGCCATGAGCCATCTGGGTGCCTTCTGAGCCCTCCAAAACCTCCATCCCGAGGCAGTTTTAAAATGCAATGTGTTATGGCCATGCCTGCTGATTTGCTCTCTGACGGGGGAAGAAATGATGGGGATTTGGGGGTTTTGCCTTCCTGTCCTCACACCCTTCAAGATACTCTGCAGGGGAGAGAAACCAAATGACTAACTCTAGATTGCGCTTGTGTTCAGAGGCACGTTTTGTTTCTTGCTGTCGTTTGTGCTCTCCCTTTTGAGGCAGCATCTCAGCACCAGTGTGCACCTCAGTGTTGGTGCCTGTGCTGCTGCCTGCATTTTACAGTCAAAGAGCAGGCACTCGCTGGAGAAAGGGATGGTGCCAAGGGCCCTCTGTGCTCCTGAGGATGAGAGAAGTCAGGAAGGACACCAGCTGTCCTGTGTTGTGCTACAACACTGTTTGAGAAAGCCAGTTTTGACAAAAGTTTCTATCATTAAAGACTCCTTTAATACAGGAGCTATGGTTGCTTGCTTATTAACATCAACCCCAAAGGAACTGCTGCTCTGACATTGGTATTTCTGAGTTGGAGAACGGAGGACATCAAGCTAGACATGTGGTTTAGGTGGTAAACTGATCCTTACCTTGCTGCAGGAAAACACTTGGAGCATGAGCGGTGTGTTATAACATTGCAAGTAATTTTCCTGTGAGGGCAGGTACCAAATGCCTGTAGGGGGGCACGAAGCAGATCTTGGCTCTGGAGGATGCTTGGCACCTTGGCTTGCTGAAGCAGCTCATCGAGCTGTCACTGAGTGAGAGGAAGCGGCAGTGCCTGCCCTCTCTCCTGCACTCTGCAAATACTCTTCCTGGGTGTCTGCAGCAGCCGGCTGAGCTGTAGGCTGAAGTCCTCGCCACTCACTGCTCACTCCCCCAGCCTCCTCCACTAGCTGCTTATTTGGGAAGGAACCTCCTTTTTCTCTTTTTATTTTGATTTGGAAAAAATAAAATTAGAAAAAGCCTGTTGGAGACAAAGTGACTAAGTGTGCTGCTGAAGGAAATGAACAGCAAAATGTCTGAAGGGATAAGATGACTTAAGTTTTCTTCCTCCTCTTCTGCTTCCCTCACCTTCTAAGAGAAACTAAACATAGTTGCCTGCAGCGGGAGAACTTCAGCAGCCCACAGACACAGCCTCAGAGATCGTGGGTTTGTGCCTTGCTGGAAAACCTGGTTGTTCAGAAGATTGGGCGTCTTCCCTACACTGATCTCTCTTCTGCCTTGCTCTTCCCCCAACACAAAATATATTTAGAAATGCTAGGACACAATGAGCTAAACTCTGGCTTTGTTACACCCATGTTTATAATGGGTTCATTGTATTGCCTCTGCCAGTGCCCTTGCGATTTTACAGCTAGATATAACTACCCTTCATCTTTGTCTCCTTTTTTGGACCAGAAAATGCTTGAGCATCCTCTTCAGCCATAACAGTGCTGTTCCAAGAAAGACTATCTGTATTTTAATATGAAACCCACGATCTGTACCTCTTTAAAGGATATCACACTGTGTCGTGCCGCTCGCCTTAAAATAGCCTCTTTCAAGAGAAATATTTAGTTTAGAAACAATTTCCCTTAAAAAAAAACAAAACAAACCAGAAAAGAAAAAGAAGCAATCATATCTCTGGATCTGTCTTTATAAATTATGAACCTGAATCTCCTCGGTCACCCTTGGGTGATGCTTTTTGTGGTCAGGGTGTTGTCAGCATTGCTGTAGCACTTAGACCCTCTCTTCCTACATCTGGGACTCCCACATAAGGCACTTACCAACTCTGCCACTGCCTCAGCTGAGCAGTGTTCCTCCCCAAAACCCCAGCATGCTCTTGTTTGTGCCTGTGCCAGCATCAGCCCCCCAGGGTTACCTGCATTCCCAAGTGAGCTGACTTGGGAGGGGCAGGGTGTTTCTCCCCAAGCATCCTCTCCCTGCTGCACACCCAGGGATTCAACCATTACAGAGGTGATTTTCCATTAATAATGCTCAAAAGAAAGTTCCATTTTCCTGTTTCAGATGAGCATTTCCCTTTTGGTTTAGAGAAACCTCTTCCTCCCCAGCACCCTGTGGAAGGCTGTAAATATGCACCGAAGCAGCAAATTTCTTTGCTGGCCCCTGCATTCCTCCTACCACCAAAAATCCGGCATCCCCCCCAGCTGGTGCCTTTACTGGCACCTCTGCACCAGCTCATGGGAGATCAGGGCCATTTATAAAGGAGCAACATGATTTTTTCCTCAATTTCTTAGGAGTTAACAGATGAAATCCTCTTTTTTCTTCCCCCGCCCCACCCCTGCGTGTCAGCACATGGTTGGGTTGGAAAATCCAACCCCGTGTGTCGCACCAGGATGTAGGGTTGGGTAACCTTGTCTGTGTCTCCGAGGATCCCGTCCTTTTCCCTAAGGGCTCAGGGGAGTGCCGGGGTGCAGCAGGGCTTGTCGGCTCTGTGCACAAGCTTCAAAGGCAGTGTAAGAGAAGCGGTGTAGGAGCTCCCGTGGCAAGAAACCTTCTTGCCTGAATGCCGTGACAGCTTCTTCCCCCACCGCCACACTGCCCTTTCCCCGGCACAGGGTTGCCCAGCCAGCTCTTCGGATGCTCTCACACCAGGCAGGCGTGGCAGGACATCGGCTTTGGCGGCAGAGGTATGTACCTGGCCCTGCAAAGGTCGAGCTGCGTTGCTAAAGCTGGCATTTTTTGATGACTCATAACTGAAATGGTTAAGGGGTGTGTGTAGGGCTCTGACTGGGAAAATGAAGCCAAAGATAAAATTACTGTTGGTTCTGTGCTGAGGTCTGCTCGCTGTCAGACCTTCTGCTGCAGCGGGCCGGGGGGCAGTGGAAGTGTGCTGTTAACATGAATTCCTCCCTCTGTCACGGTCTCCAAGGTCCCACACAGCTCAGTGGCAGCGCACAGCCGGTGCTCTTGCTCTGCTGAGCTTGTCCACCCCCTGTCCCCACCAGGCTGGGTGAGCCCACTCCTGGGTGTGGCAGCGATGAGCAACCTGCCTGAAGGAGCAAGAGTACAGCAGGGTCTGGATCTGTATGGATAGGGAACAGGGTAATCTAGCTGAAGTCAATGGAGACACACTCCCTGTTCTCAGCCTGACACTGCTGTGTGGAGAATTGGGAATGAGCAGCTGAGCATGAGAGATGCTCCATGTTTGAAGCCCTGTAATTAGCGTGGTCTTGCTGTGCTCCTGGGAGCCCCTGGCTCTAGCACAGTCTCTAGTTGATGTGCCCAGTGAGCAAGGAGTCCTTGCAAGCAGATGCTTTTAAAGTGTTTTTGTGCTTCCCATACCCACTCAGGGCAGTGCAGCTGGAAAGCTGCTGGAGGAGAAAGGCTCAGGACACCCATAAGGTAGGCTTGGAAGCAGAC
>NW_016690218.1:1639100-1878738 GCF_001604755.1 Lepidothrix coronata
GAGTTTATGTCTGTCTCATTCTGGTGGAGAGAAGCCCTGTGTGTTCCCACAAACCCTGGTGCCAGGAATAACAGATGCTGAGAGCTGTAAAAGCTGACCTGCACTGTTCTTACCTGCCCATCACCTTGCAGCACACAGGGGAACTGCTCTGTGGGTGCACAGTGCCTGTAACAAATCTTTCTTTGCCTTCAGGCCTAGGCCACTTTTTTTAAATAGCCCTTGGTGCTGTTTTAAAAGCAGAACCTCTGAGATGCTGTGCTAAATCTCCTGGGAAGATGCTTTGGGCACTGTGAGGTGCATATACAGCACGTCTGCAGCTGCGAGGAAGATGCTGCATGGCACGTGCCTGCGGCTTTCTGGCTGCTTGCAATGCCCCTCTTTTAGCAAAGAGGTTTCCCAAAGCCATCATCTTTCTAATATGCTTCTTCTGTAAGGATCCGAAACCAAGGAGAACCAAACTGCATTTCCACTCCTGGAGGAGTTTGTCCTCGTTGCTGATTATATTTAGGAGCTGCCTAGGAAAAGGGGACTATCCCATGACAATGAGTTGGGGGTGCTGGGGAGCTATGGCCAAGGCAGGCTGGTGCTCCCAGCAGCTCCTGTGCAAGCAGAAACTCCTCCAGCCACTTAGTAGAGGATGTGAGGTCTCAGCTCCAAAGCAGGAGAGACAATAAAACTCCCAAATAGTACTTTAAAACATCAAAGTGCTATCCAAACATGAGGGACTCCAAACACAAATGAAAGTGCTAAACTGATTTAAAGGGGAATTAAAAGGTCACGCATGTTGAACATTTAGCTTTAGAGTTTAGTCATGTTTATGAAACTTATAACTGCTCTTCTAAATCAGCTTTTTACTGTTCATATACCCAGTAAATGTCGGTATGTTCAGGGCTTATGACTAATTTTCAAAATTTTCTGTTCTAAACAAATTAGCGCAGCCATAGCCTGGCCCTTTTTTTCCTTCCCTTCCATCTCTGCCTTCCCACTCTACCAAAGGCACTTAAAATGCATCCAAACATTTCACTTGCTCTTGGAAAAGAGATGCATTTCTCACTCATGTATTCCACAAAGTGAAGTTCAGTTATGGTCAAACAGCAGAAGAGCAGGGAACTAACTCCATGAGCGGGAAGAGCAAGGAACAGCGATGGAAATGTTTTCTGTGTCCAAGATCAGCACAAAGTGCTGGGGGTCTCAGCAACAGCAAAACTCAAGTCTACAAGCCAGGCCTTTCTCATCCAGCTTCTCCTGCAGATTGCCTCACTAACATTGCATGACTTGGCTTTTGCTTACCCTTGCTTGTGTATCATCAGTGCTTATGGGCATTATGCTCCTAGGGTGTTATATTTACAGTATCCGGATCATTGCCCTCTGTGCTATGCCAGAGGAAAGACTTCAGAAGGCTACAGCAGCACTAGAAGTCTGTGGCAGCCCTGTCTCACCTATGTCCACCCTGCCTGGAAATGTCAGACTGAACGGATGAGTGATGTAGTATCACCGCACCATAGCATGTGCCTGCTGTGAGCCCCAACAGGGAAGGAAATCTGTGTCCATCCCCCTCCTCTGGGGACATGAGCTCTGGGCATTTTAGCTCACATCATGGCTCATGTCAGAGAGCAGATTAGTCCATTCCCAAGATTTCTGGGTCTCCTCCTGAATCCAACAGAAAGAAATCAGACTCAAAAAACAAGTATTATAACTTAATTTGTTCCACTCATTGATGCTATTCCTCCATTTGGAGTCTCTGACCCAAAGTGCCTCTGGACAGACTGTAAATGGTATCATCCTGGTTTGAATCTCTAAAAACTTACCTTCAAATTGTAGAAGAGAGTGTCTGATAGCCCATGTCCTGTGATTAACACATCCCTTGGGAGGACATGGCAAAGCCTACAGCTCCTATCCCACCTCCCTGACATGCAAGAGCACACGTCTTGTGCACAGGTTGTTTCTTGCAGGAAGGCTCTGCCCAACCAAACCATTGCCCTCCAGGACACTGTTGTGACTAACTGCAGCTCTGGCCTTTAGGCTGCTGAGATGGACTTCAAATCAAGCGACCAGAGACCAATGCAGTTGTTTAGTGGCATGAAGGGCATGTCCATGTCTTCTGTCTCAGAGAGCATACGGAAGCTAGCAGCAGTTTGGAATTTACAGTGGCAGGGTTGGGAAGGCTGTGCGGGTCCTTCCCCACCAGCAGCATGAGAGTGAGAAGTGCTAAAGCCAGCACAGGCTCAGGAGCCCACGTCCCCAGCTTGTGGTACACTGCTGCAGGAGCTGATGAGCAGAAATGATGCTGTGAGCCAGAAAGACGGTGGTGAATACTCCAAAACTGGGAAAAGGATCAAACACAAGTCTCCAGATGGAGCAGTTTCCATCAGAGCCGATGACAAGTTCCTTGATACAGGGATACAGGGTCAGATCTTTGGACAGCATATCCCGTTTCTCAGCTGGATGCCTGATCTGGCTGCCTGGAGCTCTGTGCACCAGTGTGTTGCACAGATGAGCTGCAGTGCTCCAAGACCCTTCTCACAAATCATTTTGTGATTGTGATGGTAGCCCATTTTTGGCTACCAGCAAGGATTTTTACAACCTCCTGGCTTTTAAAAACTAGCTGCTTGCAGAGGAAGAAGCACTGCACTGCTTAAGCAGCAGTCCACCAAAAGTGATTAGCTGTTTCTGAGTTATTCACTACCTTCTCCAAGCTGCAAATTGCTTAACAAATCTTATTGGTGTGTACTTAATGAGTAACAAATACATTTGCAGAGATCTGGATCGGTTCCCACTCAGGAAAGTAGGCTGAACATGTCTAATGCTGGCAATTAATAATTCAACTGACTTTATGGGAGAGTCACTTGCGGCTGATCTGCATTAGGAGGTTTTCAGCTTTGCTGCGGTAAAGGCTCTCCATCAGGAAGAAATGCCTCATGGAGACAACTGTAGCTTTGAGGCTCAGCTACTCAGCTCCAATGCAGGCTTTTCCTTCGCTCTTACTTAGGCTTGTTTTGCTTCTTTCCTACTTTGCCAAATTGGACGGAGAGGTCTAACACCATCTCTCCTCTCCGTAGCCATTAGCCCTAAGCGTGGTGTTGACGTGGCTCCCACACTGCTCGTGCTTTGTGGGTGAGGAGGTTGCAAATGTCCTTACAGGCGATGGGTGACTCCTCTGCAGCCGGCTCCCACAGCGCTCCGTTTCCTCCCATTGTGATAGGGGAGGTCAAGCTGAAGGACTGCTGCTCACTCATCTGCCTTTGCTGCTTCTAATTCTCCTTGCCTCCATCACAGGCAGGAAGAGGGAGCCTGCAACAAGCTCCTGTTTTTTTCCAATACACTGGAATATTTTTTCCATGATCCCAGCAGATGTTCCTGGCTTTCATGCATTTTTGCTGAGGCTCCTCTATCGCACATACTGATCTCTTGCAGACGGCAGAGAAGCACTAGCTTTATCTCTATGACCCTCTACCCTAGATCTTTGGTCTTGGTGGGACAACTCCCTGATCCCACTGGAGAAGAGGGCATTCCTC
The DNA here is from genome assembly GCF_001604755.1 of Lepidothrix coronata. Lineage (NCBI taxonomy): Eukaryota > Metazoa > Chordata > Aves > Passeriformes > Pipridae > Lepidothrix > Lepidothrix coronata. Next base: position 1,642,616 of record NW_016690218.1, read on the forward strand.
ACAAAGCCGGTGGGGAGTGGCTTCCCTCTTGTGAGAAGCAAAATCGTTCTGGCTAAAACAGGACTATTCTGAAAAACAAAGCATCTGAAGTAAAAGAATGCACATATTAGCATTTTTTCTCTCTGTAAAGGTGGTGGAGACCTTGGAAAGTAGCAGATGCTACTACGCCCCAGCAGAAGTTACTACGCCCCAACAGAAGTTACTACGCCCCAGCAGAAGTTACTATGCCCCAACAGAAGCTACTATGCCCCGGCAGAAGTTTCTATGCCCCAGCCATCAAAATAATTTATCTAACAGGGCTTAGGAGTTTGGACTAGAATTTCAAGGCACCTAGAAGTGCCTTTCAGTCATCAAACTACATTTCCTTGTATTAACTTTAGTGAAGTCTGATGTTGGGCCTCACTTTATCTTTGCTCAACAACGTCTGTGGGACGTGGGACTGGCATTGCCTCTGCCAGGTTTTGGGGAGCTGCTGAAACTTTTATTATATACCTTGTGTGACTAGACCAAGAAATGCCCCCTGATCCAAAGTCCTCCCATTGCCAGCTGCTCCTCTGGCCAAAACAAAGCTATTTAGCTGTTGTGAGGTACAGAAGGGTGAGGATGAGAGGAGTTTGTGTAGGAGGAAGATGATGTAAAATATGGGCTGCCACTTGCTGCCAGCGTCAGGGTCAGTGGTCACAGCCTGTGTGTTGCTGAAGCAGTCACTGGGCTCTCTCTGTTGCTGCCTGGACAGAAGCAGCAGTTCCAAGGGGCTAGAAGATGGCAAAGCAGAGCAGAATATGAGCCCAGCTCTGCACCATGTTAGCTATCACGCTCTGGAGCACGTCACAGATTTTTCATCTGGAATCCTGAGTTTTGGTCACCCAGATGCCAGGATGCCAGGAGGAGATATTCCGTAGTACCTGCCAGCTCTGCCCCGCTGCCCTCTGCGCCCAGTGTCCGGCACAATGAACAAAGTTGGCCTCCTCACCACGGCTGGAGTGACAAGGCTTTTCCCAGTCATGGGAAACAATCATCACTAGGGAAACCTTTACCACTTTTTAAAGACCAAAAGAAAACACATTCATTCTTTTAAACATGGAAAACTAAATGGCCTCTTTTTCCTTGGCTGCATATCCATGGCCGTGGAGCAGGCTGACACAGAGTGAACTCTTTGGCCAAACACTCCCCCCACTCATTTAGTTATCGAAAAAGAGAGCTCTGTGGTGCAAACTCTGCCATTCCCAGCTGCTTGCTGCACTGTTTTTTTAAACCAGAAAGGCTCAGGGCATGAGGAGTGACTTGCCAACCCTCTTACTTGTGAGTGAAACATCTTGGAGCCCTCCTGAGCTGTGCTGAAAGCACTTCCTGCAGGAGCCCCTGTCACCACAGCACTACGGCTTCATTTCTCTTTTTGGAAGAACTGGAAGTGAAGCCCCCTGGAGCAGGGCTTTCTCAAAAGGGAATAGAAAGCCAGGGTGTCACTCATGCAAGTCCCTGGGCTACAGCAACTCCATTGAAGCCAGGAGAAGCAATGGGCATTGGTGACACTAATGTCTTCTCATAGTTTTCCTCCATCTCTTCTGATCCTAGGCTATTTCAGGATCTTCCTGGGAGAGAGAAGCTGAAGTTCTTTTCAGAATTGAGAAAATCATTAATTTAACACTGCTCCCACTCTTTTCCATCCCCTGCCCCAGCTGTGTAATCTTGCCTCTAACCATGCACGCTCTAGTTAATAAAAAACACTGAAATATAGGTTCAGTTCCTGATATTTCCAGGAACATTTGGTCCCATAAAACCATAGGAAACCATAATTTCAGCAAATTAAATCAGTTACTGCCTATCTCTCTGGCTGAATGCATGGAAAGGGAAGAGCACCCTGCTGGCTCCATGCATAGGGAGTAACACCAGTCAAATTCCACCAGTGTCCATGCTGGGAAAGGGAGGCAACAGGCAGTCCAAGAAAGGCATGTCTCCTTTGAGCAGACATTAAAGGAATGCCATGTGCAATAGGGAAAATGTACAGTGAGCACGGAGCTCATCAGTCACTTTTTGTTTAATCTATTTAAACACAATATATCCTCTGACCTTCTGGGCTGGCACTAAATTCTCCTATGTTGTTCTTTCCATACGAAGCTCTATTGACAGATGGGGAAAGCCTGGAGTTTGCTTTAAGCTTCAGATAAGTAAAGTTAAACATGCAGCAGATAAAATTGTTTTCCCAGCACTCCTCTCCCACTGACCAATTGTGGGTGCACACTAGGAGGGCTTAATTCCTCTGGCCTGTATCCCACCCCCAGGTCAGGGCACTGTGCTCTGCAGCAAGCAAAAGCTGTAAAAGGGCAGAGGCAGAAGCAGAGGGCTGCAGAAACCCTGGAAAATTCATTTTTAGAGTTGGTTCTGACAGTTGCTGAGCTTCATTTCCATGTAGCAGACTATTAGGGAAAATGGTGCTGCTCCTTGCTAAATATATTTCCAGAGTCACTAAATAATTTACTTAGCAGCTAATCAGTTGGCATTTGCTGATGCTAAAGCAGGTTTTAAATTAAAAGTGTTGAATTGCATCAGAAACCTCGTGCATATTCTTTGCTTATACAGGCTTCATGCTTTTGCTTTGTATGCAAGAGTGCAATTGGTCAGCCCAGCTTTGTGAATTTTCTGGGAGGTCAAGAAACCACAGAGTTGGATTTGGGGAACAGCAGGGTGCCAGGGTGCCACAAGCAGGTGCAGGCTTTGATCATGCAAAAGAGTTGGAATTGTGCTCCCCTTTCAGCGTGACAACCTGCGGGCTCACTTCCTTGCAGGCAAATAAGAAGAGCACTCGTCTGCCCTTCACCAGCATCACTTGGTAACACCACGTACAAAGCTATTTTTTCCAAAATGGTGAAAAATCCTTTAGTCCGAGTCTGGGGAGTTATCACAGGTAACACCTCCATGTACGTACAGCTGTGCCTGTGCTCCTGGATGTGCCAGGAAATAACTCCTTGAAATGTAAACCAAAAGTTACAGAGAAGCCCGGAGGCGATAACCTTATGGTTCCCAACAGGCCGTGTTAAAGAAGATTTCTTTACTGTAAATAGCTTTAATGCTCCTTTTATCTATTAATAGCACCAGGCAGGGCTGGAGGCAGCAGCCCGCTGAGCGCAGAGGGGCTGTTTCCTCTGGGGGCCGTGGAGTCAGACTGGAGTGGTGTGAACCTCGTGGCTCTGATTTTCCGTGGCCAGTTGCAGGAGCCTGACACAGAGTTTGGCATGACCAGAGATCCCAAGCTGTCAGCTTTCAGATCTCTGAACGCACGTTGGTGTCTGAATAAAGAAGCTCTCAGCCATTCTCAGAGGCTGTGAAGGACCCTCCAGATGGTTAACAGCCACCTAATATCTCTCTTGGACCTCTAGGGAAAATCTAAAGGCTGAATTTTTGGAGCCACTCTTTACCTAGGGAGAATTTTGTTAGCTTCAGGCAAAGGGGGTGGCAGGATCGCTGGGGGCATTGACTAGGGTTGCTCCTGTTGCTCCTCCATGGCCCAGACTCCACAGCCTGTTGGCAGCCCCAGAGAGCAGACAGGTGGGGTCATGCAACTGCTGGTTTACTAGAGGAGCTGCCCATTGCAAAACTTGCTGCCTTATGAGCAATAGGACATTTTGTATAGACACATACACCCCCCAGAAAAATTGGACCCAGCAGGCTGCTCTGCAAAATGAGTTGTGCGTGCTGGGCAGTAACGTGCCTTGGGCTGAGGGCACGGGATAGCTTTCTTTTGATGAAGTGAATGTTCCCTCATTACACTGGGAGTGGGTTCGGGCATAAAACGAAAAATCTGATGACTGCTGAAGGAACTGAAGGATTTGGAGAGAGGAATTGGTTCCTCCTCTCTCCTGCAAGTGCCCATGTGGTTGCCCCTGCGAAGCCAGGGGGAAGATGTTGCATGAAGCAGAATTGTGGATGACCCCTGTGGCAGAGGCAACTGGCCTTGCAGTCAGTTTTCATCCTCAATATAAAAAGGTCATTACACACGTCCTTAAAACTTGGGTTGGAAATGCCTGGCCAAAGATGTGCCTGAAGCCGGGTAAAGCCCAGATGAAAACGTGTAAGGGATGGGTATGTGTTACGTGGTCCTCATGCAGCTGTTTCTGTCTCATTCAGCTCAGCAGAAGGGTTGTAGTTGTGTTTTGTGTCTCCAGGGGACTCAGGGTCATTCCCCTGCACTGGGAGCAGCGCTGGAGCAGAGTTCATTGCTCCTGGGAAAACCCTGGCAGGGGCAAGCCAGGGTGGCTTGCCCTGCTTTAGGGGCTGCTTTCCTTCATTCTGCCTGCACTTTGAAGTACCTCAAGGTTTTAGCTATAAAGCTCTAACCACTGGAAAACAAAATCTTGGATTGGGAAGGCGGGTTGCCTTGGCATGTTTCCTGGGACTGAGTGACTTATGATGCTGTGCTGGAAGCTGGGGGAGGACTCCTTGTTTTAGAGGAGGTGGGTCACTCTCGTCTACAGTCCAAACTCCCTCGGAGACCTTTTCTTCCCCCTTTTTTTTCATGACATCAGCCAGGACTTGCTGTTACTATTTTAAAAACAAAAGGAGGGGACACCCCCCCGCTTCCCTCCTGCTCTCTGCCAAAAGGAGAACAAAGAACAGCTAAAGCGCACAAGTTCTGGCACTCTCTTTGGAAATAAAAACATTCATCCTCATGTCAGGTAGGGAACTGCCCGACCCCCCTGCCAAAGCAAGCAAGCTGGGCGGCAGAGCAGACCCATGGTGCGGAGAAGCCTGGGCAAAGGGGATGCCCGGTGTCACCCTGTGCTCGGCAGCTCCTTGCCAAACTCCTGCACTGCTGTACCAGTGCCAGGGTGCTCCGGGACGCTCCTGGACACAGGCAGTCCGCCAGGGGAGGGCTACCCTGATCCTCCCGGGCTGGGAGGTGGGGAAGGATCTTTTTTCCTCCCCTCTCCCACCCCTGGTCCCTGCTGCTTGGGCAGCCCTTGCATCTCCGTGCGATGTGTCCCAGCTCCCCAGCAGGGCTGGTGCACAGCACGGGGGTCACCCGGTGTGATTTCCACACTTTAGACACTAACATCTTTGTCTGGCTTCTTCCCCACCATTTAAACATGTCAGCAGTTCCCAGCACGGATTCCTGTGCTGTGAGTTCACCCCCAACAAGCATCCAAACTGCAAGTTGGGGCTGCTGGCTCTTCCCTGCCTGTCTGCGAAGCATTACTGGAACAGGGGCCAGTTCTCCAAGCATGAGGAAGAGATTACTTGGGCTTTCTGGAAGGCTCCCTCCCATACCTTCAGAGTGGAGCAAATGAGGATAATTTATCTGCAGGCTTCCAGCTGAACCCAGAAGCTTGGAGCAGCTAGAACTACGCTGTCTGTTTGTCCCAGCTCCCACAAGAAGGCATTTTTCCATTGTTGCTGTTGTATATTGTTCACATGATTTGTTTGTGCCATCACCTTCTGGGGCTAAGAAGTCATCCCCCTACCTTCCCCCAGAACAATCCAGGGAAAAACTCTCTCAGGAAGGAGCCTTTGAAGGAGGCCTTCGTATGTCCAATGCAGCCTTCGTTACAGCCACGTAACGAAGCTTTGTGTACATTACAGCCATGTAACATTGCTTTGTGCAATCTATCTGGTGAGAAGCAGAATATGCCAGAAGGGAATTGTTCTCTAAACTGCAGTTTTGGATGGGCCAAAGCGGACGGATCAGTGCACGTGGGTCACCAGCGTAATGGACACAGCAGCTGCCTTTCAGGGGGAACAAAAGCCAGGCAGTGAGCCTCTCTGTGCCTGTGCGAGCGGCTCTTGTTCCCCGCAGGAGCTGGAATTCAGTTTTGTGGCCAGATAGCAATCCTGGGTTCTCTTCTCCGCTCCATCTGCTGTGATCTAATGTGGTGCTCAAGGATGGGTTAATGTCCCTGCTGCTTCTGCAGAGGGATGCAGGGAGCAAAGACAAGGCGCTACGGATGGCTGGGCCCTCTGCAGCAGAAGCAGCCAACTGGAACAACGCTGTAACACCATCCACTTTAGTGAAGTTACTCGTGATTTTTGAATGTTGAGGCCCAGCGGCTCTGGCTTGGCACAGTGCAATGGGAAAAGAGCAGATTGTCTGTTTGCTTCCATCCTGCGCTGGCTCCGGTGCCTCTTTCCCTGTCCAAAACAGCTGCGTGCTGCCTGAAGTGACTTTACAAACAGTAAAGGCTTAAAACATTGCATTCACCTTCATGATTTTTTTTTCCCTTTAGAGCAAATCATGGCGGAAGATCAAGAATATGGTGCACTGGTCCCCGTTTGTGATGTCTTTCAAGAAGAAGTACCCTTGGATCCAGCTAGCGGGACACGCAGGTACAGAGCATGGGGAGGGGCAGAGTGGTGGAAAGGCTCTTTATTATCTCGGGTTAATAGGCTTTGTTGGCCTTGATTGCTTCAGACTGCTGCATGAGTGTCACAGCTTGCAGCTCCCACGTCTCTAGTCCAGGGGAGGGACCTATCTAAATGCTAGGAAGGGTGATGTGAAGGTGCAGTGCTCTGGGCTTTCAGTCTCTCAGGGCCAGCAGGTGTTATTGCCACCTTTTTCTCAAGCAGCAGAAAGCTGGGTCCTTTGGGTGAGGCCCAAGCCCACCTCACGATCAACAGCAAAGCGGATGATGCTGCCCAGCACGAAGGTGCCCCACACATGAGCCTAGAGACAAAGGTGTGAACCTACTGGAGAGCACACAGCGGCTATGAAGCAAATGTGTTGAGTGCTGCAGGGCAGGTCTCCGCCCTGTTTGAGGTGTGACAGTGCTGGTCATAAACCTCCGGCAACCCAAGCTTTTAAGTCACATCCTGTGGGGACTCTTTTTGAGTTCAGGTGTAAGTGGAGATGCCTCTGAGGTGTTGGGCTGCCCTTCTTGTTTTGAGAAGGCATAACATCATCCCCCATGCAAAGCAAGTGCCACATCATCCCTTGTCACTCTCAGGTAGTTTCAAGGCAGCGGCCAACGGCAGGATCCTGAAGAAGCACTGTGAATCCGAGCAGCGCTGCCTCGACCGCCTGATGAACGATGTCCTGAAGCCGTATGTTCCTGCCTACCACGGCGACGTTGTCAAGGATGGGGAGCGATACAACCAGATGGAAGACCTGCTGGCTGAATTTGACTGCCCCTGTGTTATGGACTGCAAAATGGGGGTCAGGTGAGTGGCTTTGGGGACGTTATGTGAGTTTTAAGATGGGATACCCAAAGCAAATGCATCTCCTGGGTAAAACTGCCTGAAACATGCAGGTAAGAACACCAGGCTCATCTATCTTCAGGAAAAGCTAAGCCAACAGCATGAGGGAGAGAGCCATGGGGAAGCCTGGGTATGGGAAGGACGCATCAGGCTCCTTCCTTCTCTGCTTGTTGACTGTCCTGCATGCCAGGAAAGTGGTTTGGTGTGTTGGAAGGGACAGCACTCTGTTTGGGTTTAGGTATATCAGAATGGCACAGTAGCTTTTAGGAGTATGGAAGCCTTCCTCTCTCTGCCACATGAGGACACAGTCATGGGGCAGGGACCAAAAGGTGTGGGAGATCCTGTCCAGGCTTCCAGGGGGGTGAAATAAAGACGCTTGAATGGCACAACTTCAGTGAGCAAGAAACTTTCCTCTGCTCACGCTTTGTTCCTTTGCGCACTGGAGGGATAAAATGTGTGTGCTAAGTAGTTTAGTGCCTTTCATGCAAAGCTCTTGAAACGTTTCCTAACAGATGAGCAACATTACCCGTGTCCTTCTCGAGAACCATCTACAGATACTCCAGGATCCCAGGCTGCAGCCACTTGGCCAGCAGCAGCTTCTGAGTGAGCGATGCCGTAGCTGACAAGGGTGTCCAGAGCAAATGTGAGCGGGGTTGGTGACCCCAGGTGGCTGCCAGTTTTGGAGCAGCTTCAGGCCACCACTCGGCCCTAGATCTGCTGCAGGCTGGCGACAGGGCGGGTTGAGACCCCCCTCACTGGCGAAGACGCAGCCCAGACATGGTGGAGACACTTGCGCTGCTGGAAAAGCTGATGCTTTCTGTGGGAGGGAGGAATCTTTTTTTTCCCCTCCTGAACTCCCGATGTGAAACTCGAACTGGCGCGTTGGGCTGTCAGCAGGGAAGAGGCAAGGAATACTTTCCACCCGAGGGGCGGAGAGAAGGGCAGGGGGCCCCGCGCAGCCACGTGGCCCTGGCTGGCACATACCATGTTGCTGTGGGAAGGAGACAGGACCCACTCTGGACCCAGAGACAACAGCCACCAGAAGAAGACCTGCTGGTCATGCTGCCCAGGTGTTCCTGCAGCTGTCTGTGGGAGGAAGAAAGCCTCCCACGAACAGATCACAGGCTGGGTGATTTGTGCACCTGTGGTTTTGGGGCTCAGGCAAGCAGAACAGGCAAGGGGGCACGTGTGCTGGGCCTCATCATCCTTAAATAAGATGGTGCTGTGGGAAGAGCTTGTAAGGGAGGGTGAATTGAGTTCATGCTATGGAGTGGGGCATCCCCATGGCCGAGCAAATAATCTAAACCTGAAGGCTATAAACCTGTCATCTGAGCCAGGCAGACGCAGGTTTGTTTTTTTTCTGCCAACCTGGCTTTGGGATGCAGCAGCCTACTCCAGTTGCTCTTAAACAAAACTTTCTCTTTCTTAAGCCCTGGTGATGGTTCAAGCCTGAGGCAGCAGGGGGGACAAAGCCACAGACTTAGGTGATCTCTCATTCTCCTCCGGAGGAAATCTGAGGAGCATGACCAACGCTTGTAGCACAGTGCTGCTTTATTGTGCTGTTTTATTCTGTGTGTCCCAAAATCATAAGTTTGGTGATCTCAGCTGAAGACTTTAATTTCTTTCATCTGCAGTATTTTTCACGGGGACTGATGCCCTGGAGATGTCTGCTCAGTGATCAGTGCTTGCCCTAAGTAAAAGCACCATTTTCCCTTGCTAAGCCTGTGGGGGACACAGGAACACTGTCCCACATACTCTGCCTAGAATCCTTCCTACGTGTTTTGTTTGGTTCTGGAGATGAACCAAACATGAAGTGCTGGGATTTTGGCACAAGGGACATGGGCAGAGGGCACTCTCCCTCTGCAGAGCTGGGCATGACTAGTGGGAAGTGTAGAACAGTTTGGATTTGGGGGGAAGGAGGTGACAAGGTCATTCCTGTGTCCTTTTGCTGGGACATCTCACCCAACTTGGTGAGTTGTTTGAGGAGAGCCTGGACACTTGCCAGGCTGAGCCAGGGCAGGTTTGGAAGATGCCAGATGAACTCCATAGTGGTTTGTTACTGCTGCAGGAAGTATTACTTTGTGGATGACAGTTTTTTGCATGCCGGAGTGCAGAATTTCACCAGTGTGCTCCTCTGAAGAATGCATAAAACCAAGCTCTTTGCACACTCCTCTACACCTTCCATTCTCCTTCCCCCATTCCTCCATCCCAGCTGCACCCCCTGGTCTGGGGGTGATGGCAAGCACCTGGCCAAGGCTGCATCCCTTCCTCTGCTGCATCTTGCGGAGAAAGCTTTTGCTAGATAGTCCACTTAAAACAGACCTATACTGGACAAAATCATCATCAGTGGAACAGCCCTGCGTGAAAACACCCTATTTAGCAGCCAGTGAGGCTGAGCCCTGATGGTGCACAGAGTGAGGGGACAGAAAAGCAAGGGAGAGGCACAGGAGTGGCTTTGGCCCACGATGGCCAACTCTCACAGAGAGCTGCAGCTAATGCTGAGGGCTGGGACGTGGTAACCTCCTTCTTGCCTTCAATTCAGCTGGGTCCCAGAGTTTGTGGGCCATTTCCTGGGCACATTTTGAAAGCCATGTTTAGTTTGTGACAGCCAAGTCACTGCTCAGGGTTCCTGAGCGTTGGGGAATAGGCCCCCCCAGACAAAGGGTGGCAGCAGGAGGCTGCCAGTGGGGCAGCAGCAAGGCCATGAGCACCTGTGAGAAAAACTTCCCTTCTTATTGCCAAACTGGTTGTGATTCCTTGATGAACTGAAAAGATAGCAGGTGTTGATGATGGAGTGATAATTAAATCAGGATCAATTCACCTGCAATGAGGCTTGCTCCATTATTTCCTATGCTGCTCTACTCCTTAGAGATCAGCTATCTTGGATAAGCCTGATTTCTGGGGTAAGGGCTGTCTCTGGGTATATGGCACCTTGTGTGGCCCTGCTAATACATCCCCCACCACTGCTCCTTGCAGAACGTACTTGGAGGAGGAGCTGATAAAGGCCCGGAAAAAGCCTAGCCTGAGGAAGGACATGTACCAGAAGATGATTGAGGTGGATCCTGATGCCCCTACAGAGGAGGAGAACGTGCTGCGGGCAGTAACCAAGCCCCGCTACATGCAGTGGAGGGAGACCATCAGCTCGACCGCCACGCTTGGCTTCAGGATCGAGGGGATAAAGGTGAGTCTGCTCCAGTTGTGCAGAGCAGGGGCATCAGATGCTGGGAGTGCTCAGTAACCAAACTCACTCACAGAGGTACACACCCAGCGTGCTGGTGGCAAGACTGTGTCACATCTGGACACGCCCAGTGTCTGCAGCCAAACTACCACCCAGGCACCTCGCCTGGGGCAGTGCTGCTCTTGTGAGCTTACAGTTGAGCTCAGGGCATCCATGCAAGAGGACAGTTTTAGCCATAATCTCATTAAATCAGCTGATTGCTTGATTTCCCTAACTGCAAAATGCGAAGTGCCATCCTCCAACTTGAAGACTCAAATTAGTTGTTTGCTTTTAATACTACCGTGCCACTTGGCTGAGCCATTAATCCAAATCCCAGCTTGAACATGTGCCGGTCTGCGGTTGGAGCTGTGAGCTTAGCCACAGTCAGTAAGGAGGGTGTATTTACATGCCTGGCCAGAAGAATTCAGCAACTGAGCCCTCTGAAATGGGGCGAACACACACAGCAGCACTTTCTGTCAGCACCTGCACACACGTGTAACCTGTTGGCCGTGCTTGCTCAGAGCAGCGCTCACATTTCTGGAGATTCCTGATGGGATGCTTTTGTGTTCCTATTAGATGAGCTAGGCCAGGAGATTTTCTCCTGGTGAGCAGGCTTTGCAGTGAAAGAGGTGTGTGGAATGGCACTTGAACAGAGTTAGGTCTGTAACTGCAGAGCAGTTGCATTAGTGATACTACTTGCATGAACATTAGCAATGGCATATGCCTTCTGATAGCCAGCCAACATGAATTAAAGGTAATATCACACTTGAGCCAAGGGTTTCATTGCATGCCTGGGCATGGCATTGGCTTGGCAGCCAAGAGGAGCTCAGTCAAGTTATGTTTGCAGTAATTCAGGCTTGGGCTGCTGCTGAGGGCCCAGGTGGTAGCTCCAGGCAGCCACTTGCTCTTAGTGGAAACAGTGGCCCACTTTCTACATGTATCTTGGTTAGAGCAGTTTCTTGATCACAGATAATTTTTCTCCTCTCTGAGTTGTAGAGGATTGTCCCAGAGTGCCCATCTGGGTCTCTGTGGCCTTAAACTCCTGCACCTCTCCTGCTTGGAGATAGCAGTGTCAAAATGATAGAATTAAAACAAATTAAGCCATTCCCTAGTAAAGCCCTGAAACCAGATCTTGTAGACTTTCTTGGTAGTGTTTCACTTCACCAAATAGCAAACAAATGCAGGTATTAGACCATGGATTTAAAAGCTGATCAGCAAGAGTGGGTCACTCAGGAGCTGCTGCTTCCTATTACCCACATTCCAAACCACTGGTGGACTGGGAGTTGTCACCTCCTCTGTGCATATTGCACACAGGGAGGAGGGCACCCTCTTCATTTAACTCTTTCAATGGCCAGCAGAGGACAGTGCATTTAGCTCAACCATTCTCAGAAACCCCAGGAGCAGCCCTTGGGCTAAGCCCTTTTCAAGAGTTTCCTGTCAAGCAATGTGAGGCACTCCTGTCCATCCCATGCCTCTGCCTGGGATGCTGCCAGTCGTGCTCCCCCATAACAGCTTTCTGTGGTGCCTACAGAAAGCTGCCTGTAGGCAGCTCACACAGCTCTTCCCTGATCTCCCCAGCTCTCCCGAAGACCCTTTTCTGCCATGAGTGTCCATTAATACACCGTGAGCTGCTCTGTCAGGACAACCCTTTGCCTAGTTCCCACTGCTGATGTTTTGCTGGTGTTTATTTTAAAACTGTGGCCGTATAAAAAAGGACTGAACCAGTCGGGACCAAAGCTCCCATGCACTGTTTCTTCTCCCTGCTTTCTTTGTATAATCAGAAATATCTGTCTATTAATAGTCCAACATGATATATCCTTGGCCTCCAGCGGTGCTTCTCAGTCTGTGATCTGGGGAAGTTTAGGGGGCTTTACAACAGGAGCAGGTCATACGTGAACCACCTGAAATGAAAAACGTATAAAAAACCCAAATCATATTCCCACAGAAGAAAAAAACTACTGTACAGGGAAATAAAATCCATAACAGAGTGGTGAGGTTTCCGCCTCTGTTTTAGCTGCCCATAAGTGAGTTGCTGCCCAATCTGAGCAGTGGATTTTTTTCAAAGTGTTGAAGCAGCCCTTTAATTGAAAAATGTTGAGAAGTACTGGCCTCCAGCAGTATTCCTGCTGCTGCTGCTAGGGGCTGACTAATTTGATCAAGGCTCTAATTACTGTAATTCTCCTTAAATCCCTCAGCTTCTGGGTTATTTTCCCCTAAGCTAAAGCATTAGCAGTTCACGCTGTTTCGCGGCTGGCTTTTTTTCCAACAGGGCTGTAGAGCTGGCTGTGCTGTATCCCTGTTGTTTGCCCTATTTCTGAGGTTGAGTCCTTGCGTTAAGGAAAGTGCCTTTGGTGCCCTGGCTGTCTCTCCATGTTATACTTCCTGCTGAGGATGCTTCCCTGGGAAGAGCAGGAGTGAATCTGCCCTGCCCCTTGCTCATGGCTGGAGGCTGGTAAAGGAGAGTACCTTGAAGTGAAAGGGAAGGACAGGATTTGGCCCTGGGCACAAGGGCTGGAAGGGGTCACAGGGGAAGGAGAGGAACAGTGGTAGCCTTTGGAATAGCATGGACAGGTAAGGTGAACAGGCAGCTCAGGGCTGGGAAGAAGGATGGAAACCCTTTCCTGGCCGAGCTCTCCCTTTCCCAGATGGCCTTGAGGATTCAGTTTTTCCTCTTTAAAATGGAAATTTTCCTCTGCTAAAGGAGATAATGACACTCATCTAACTTTCTGGCGTAGCTTGAAACTGTTGGAAACAGTAGCTATTAATAAAATTTCCATGCTAAAAGTAATACAAGTGATCCCTGGTGACCCAGTTGAAGTTTGCTGGAGCTCATTGCAAAAGTGACACTTCTGAGCTCCTGATCTGCTCTGAGCATCACTCACACTGCCTGCAGCAAGGCCACGGTGGGATGGTATTCCCCAGGGCTGGAATGTCTGCAGGGTCCCAAAACCAGCCCTGAAAGCCTTCACCGGACTTTCCCAAGACAGGCAGCTCGCAAGCCCCATCCGAGGTCAGACACAGTGCTGGAGGGAGATCTGGCTGACCCGGACCCTGCCTGGGTGACGTCAGAACAAACTGGAATCACTGATGGGGCGGAGGTTGCAATAGTCCTTATCAGCCCCCCTCACATTTCTCCTGCATGGAAGCAAGCCCCCTCGGGGCTCAGACACCTGTAAATGTTATGGCAGTTGTCAGCCTCATGGCAGAAACGTCTGGCTGGGCAAGGAAACCGCGGGAGGCGGGTAATGATGGGAGCAGCACTGCGGATAGGCTGTTTGGCTTTTCTGAAGCTGAGACTGCCTTATCTGAAAGACCATCTGTGATTTTCATTTATTTTTAGGAGCACTTAGAAGTCCATCTCCTTTCTTGGATGCTTTGTGGAAAGTTGTGCTCTTTATATGTGAAATGAGTGCTGTGGCACTTCTCCAGATTGATATCGATCATCCCCCTGGGAGAGGGTGGATTGGTTTCTCAGCTGCCACATCAGGGCTCACGTGAGGGACATAAAGCGGCCTGGTGCCCTCCCCCTGTACATCGCACACGTGTCACCATTGGCCACACTGTGTCCAGCCTTGGATGGGGTTTGTGAGGGGCCTGTCTTGGGAAAGTTGGGTTGGATGGGGCTTGTGAGCTGCCTGTTTTGGGAAAGTTGGGTGAAGGCCTCCTGCCCGTGGTGCTGCAGAGACACAGCTGAAAGTAGGGAGCCTGGCTCTGTTTGGTCCATTGTTGGGAGGGCTGCTGCAGGAGGGAGTCTCCCTGGGCACTGCCAATACATGCTCTGCCAGCCATTAGCCTTGCTTTTATACTCTGTGACAGCATGGTGGTCAGGCTGGGTCCGAGGTGGTTTGAAGCTGGTTGCATTGGTTGCAATCTGTGCAAAGTTTTTCCTGGAGCTTTTCTTTTAATACGTTGCTTTTGTTATCACTTTTGTTAACGCTTGCACAAAACACAAGTTAGAAGCTTAAGTGTGCTGTGTGTTTCATCCCATGTGTTGGTTTGGTGCTGGGCTTGCCTTGCCCAGCTCTCCACAGCCTGAATACTCAACCTTCCCCCCCAAGCTGGACTGTTCACCATGCCCACAGCCAGCCTTCTGTCCAGGGGGATGTACATTGCCCCATCCCAGGGCATTTTGCTGGGTGGGTCTCAAATCTCCAGGGCAGGTGATTCACTGTACCTTCTTCCTCCCCCAGGCTCTGCTCTGCTTCTTCATCCTCACTTCATCTTCCCCAGCCCACAGGATGTCTTTTTGGCCCCTACCCTTCACTCTATTGTGTGCAAACAAGCTGTCCGGAGCAGTGGGATGGAGCTCTGCAACGGAGCTATGAGCAGAAGCATGTGTGGTTTAAAATAGCCCCTGTATCCAGGAAGCGGGATCTGCCTGCCTGTCTCGCAGCCCCTTCGGACAATGAAACGTGCTGATGTAAAAATCAGAGCCCAGGAGGATCAGGGAAATGGGGAGAGACCTACAAAGCTGTCTAGAGGTTCAGACAGGAACCGCTGGGTCAGGGCTGAGTGTCATCCCTGCAATGGACCAAGCCATGCCAACCCCATGGCAGGTCAAGGACAGATGTGCCTCTGGGAAATAGGTGGAGGAGAGCACAAAGCTGCTTGCTGCGTCTCAGTGCCAGGCTACTGCCTTTGAGGGTTTGCAATCCATGGACTATCAAAGGACTAGTTAGGGCAGACAGCCATGGGACTTGCTCCTTGCCTTCATCTCCTTGCTGCAGCGGTCCATGAAGGACTTCACATTTTGTGCCTGCTCCTGAGATGTTGTCTCCATCCACACTCAGTTTTGTGCTGTTTTGATCGTGCTTTGCTGTCCTACCCAAGCCAGTGAGGCAGCCCAAGGCTGGTGTCAGCACCTGCGCTCAGCCACAGCAGTGATGGGAAGCTATTTGGGCACAGAAACACCAGAAACAGGTAGTCTCCAGCCTGTGCTGGTAGTGAGCACCAGGTCCATGAGAGGGAGCTTGTCCACATTGCCAGTGACCTTGGCAAGTGTGTAATGATGGAGAGCTGCTGTTTGCATTAGAGGTCAATGCATTGAGGCTGTAGGATAGTTTGGGATGTTCAAGGCAGAGAGCTGCTGCCTCTGCTCACCCCTGATCCATAGACAGATCCTCCAGCTGCCAAAAACGATGGTTGCATCCTACTCAGGAATATGCATGGCTGCTGAAACACCTAGTCCTGCCCCAACTCCCTCCCTCCCCATCCCACTCACCACTCTCCTGTCTTTTCCAGAAAGAGGACGGCACTGTGAACCGGGACTTCAAGAAGACACGGACAAAGGAACAAGTCATGGAGGCCTTCAGGGAGTTCACCAGAGGGAACAGGAACGTTTTGGTGAGTGGGGGATGCTGGGAGGACTCCCTGGAGAGGGCTTCTCCTGCGGAGGCTGGCCTCAGCATCCTGCCCTGCAGGGCTGAAGCCTGAGCAATTTCTCTTAAAAAACCCTGAGAAACAGCGAAGAGAAAGACCATCCAAGTGCAGAGGTGAGGGGAGAACTGCGAAGGGACATGTTGGCGGCAACAGCATTACTTGAGACAGGTCTGAGTCTGCTGATGATAGTTGAGAGTTGGCTTCCAAAACCCACTGTGGGGTCACAGCCATGTTCTGCTCCTCTTCCGTGGGTCTGATGTCCAGTTCCAAGCCCACTGCTTACCCCAGTGTGCAATGGCAGGGGCTCTCAGCCTGGCATAATGGGCATAATGCCCTGTGCTCGGTCTCGCAGAAGGGTGGCCCTGCGCCAGGCACCCTTCACATGGGCAAGCCGCCGTCAGCATTTTCCAGGTTTCCCTATGTTGCCAGGAGAATAAGAGATGTAGCTGTAAACAATTTACACCAACTGTGTCAAATATCCTGTTAGACAAAGCGCTCCCATTTTAAGCTGTACTGTATAAAGTCTCCAAAGGCAAGGCTTGAACTGGAGTGGCCCTTGGCACTACCTCCTTCAAACCAGCATGTTCACTTTGACGAGGGTTACCCTGGGATTATTCCTGGATCTGAAAATGAAATTGCCTGGCTGTATTTTATCCCCAGAGAACTTGGAGCACACTCACACCATCATGCTGTGGCTCTGGATGGGGCTTCTTGGCCAAAGCATTTTAATACAGTGATCCCCACATCTGTGCTTGCAGGTGTGTTACAGTGCCCAGATACCTGCTGTGTGTGTGCTCTTGTGCTTAGTCCTTCTAAATAAACCCCAAAATCAAATTACCAGTAGGGCCCCCTGAAAATATTTAGCGCCTTCCAGCAATTTGCCAGGATACTCAGACTCATGGATCTTGACCTGCGTGTTGACTCATGTGAAAGCCCTTCTGCCTATGGGACCAACTCTGCAGAAGTGCTGATATGGAGTTACAGAAGTGTCTTATGGTGTTTGACTGACTGAGTGATAAAACGACAGATGAGGTGAAGACTTGACCTATTAAAAGGGTGCAGAGGAGAGAAAAAACCAGCCTGGCTGTGCATACACAGCAGCGACAGCTGAATTAGCTGTTCCCTCCTCGGGAGCACCATGGATGCAGTGGGCAGAGTCTGCAGAAAGCACTGTTTCAGCAAAAGCAAATGCTTTCACTAAGTTTTGGAAGGCACAGGATACTGTAGAAGCCAAAAGGATAAGTGGATTGCAAAAAGAAGGGGATACCCTCTGAGGGGACAAGTCTGTGGGAGGATGCTGAGTGCAGGGCGGCTGAAGAACACCCTTGGCCTCTCTTCATAC
The DNA here is from genome assembly GCF_001604755.1 of Lepidothrix coronata. Taxonomy (NCBI): domain Eukaryota; kingdom Metazoa; phylum Chordata; class Aves; order Passeriformes; family Pipridae; genus Lepidothrix; species Lepidothrix coronata. The sequence goes on from NW_016690218.1 coordinate 1,659,739, forward strand.
AAACATAGTATCATGGAGATGATGCTGGGAAGAGGGGTGACTGTCCTGGCTGCCCCATGCAGCGGTTTTTATGTAGGTTTCCTCAGCACTGACGTCTTGGTTTGTTTTGTTTTTTGTAATTCCAGAACAGTTACCTTAACCGGTTGAAGGGTATCCGCGCTACCCTGGAGACATCCCCATTCTTCAAGTGCCATGAGGTAATACTCTTGTTTAGATAGATCTGCCTAGAAATGCAAACTGTTTAATCTCAGCTTGTGCAAGGAGAGAAGTCAAAGTCAGAGGCTGTAAATATCTATAATTTTGAATTCATTCTTATATCCATATTTTCATAGCCCTGTTTATCTAATACTTATGTGCAAATACAGATGATGACAGATACAATGTTTGTGCATTTGACATGAGCTCAAATCTACTGAAAACCAATGTTCATACAGATTAAAAGCTATCTAGGAGGAACTCGGGCTGCTTATGGATTTACATGACAGGGAGAAATCCCTAGTGTAAAAGTGAGGTTTCCTGGAGAGAAATGGCTGTTTCAGTGTGCCTCAGGTATCATTTGGCTGCCAGTTGCTCCATGTGATCAAACAGGGCTTCGACATAGGCATAAATTGCAGCTATCCCAAGCCTGGCTTTCATGAGCTGGTTGGGGGACCACAGTAAGAACTCTTCCTTTGGAAGGATTTTCCTACAGAAATGACTGTCCGTGATACCAACTTTTTCCACAGTGAAAATTCAGTTCTGATGGGAAGACAAAGGTGAAATGCCACTTTTTTTTGGCCATTTCAGGAACTGACTCAACAATTTAATGAAATAACTTTATTGATTTAGCACTGGTGAAGAATATTTGCTATTTCATCTACCTAAGAAAACATGAGAGCACGTGTTGTCAGATGTTGTCACGTGTTGTCTATGGGCAAAGGAGCCTCATAGGAGCCTTTGACTCACAGGGCTCAGGAGCCACAGCTCCAAGAGCCCAGTGTCCTTCAGCCAGAGCCGCATGAGCCACCTCGGCTCTGGCCACACACAGAGAGTCCTGCTGGGAGCTGGAGGCAGATGGGGCCATGCCTTCTGATGGCAGTGCCTGTAAGGCAATTGGAAGGGAAATGTCAAAACTGAGGGTTTCAGGTCAGTTCAACACAGGAAACAAAATGCTCCCTGAAACCGAGTGCCAGGGTTTCATTTGAAAACACAGAAACAAAGCAGCCTTTCAAAGGAGGTTTTGAAAGGAGTTTCCACTCCTTAAAAATTAAAAAGCAGCAGCTTTGACTTTCCATCTCGCATCAAGATGAAGCACAGCAGAAGGCCTGCCGTGCTCTGTGTGTCCCTTCATGGGGCCCTTGCTGTGCAGGGCTCCTCTGAGGAGCTGCAGGACAATTTGGCAGCCCAGGACAGGCAAGCAAAGAACGTCAGCAAAAGGCTCTTCTTTAAAATTAAAATGCTTTCTTCCTGGCCAAGAAAGAGGCTTAGAAGGAGGAGAGCTGTAGGTAAGCATTTCTCAGAAATAATACATAACTCTGGACCTTGGATGTTTTCCCAATGCACTGCAGGAAAAAGCCTCCTCAAAAATGTAAATTCATAACAGCTTTTGCAAACAGTACATGCTTCCCATTCAAAACCCTTGTCTAAAGGCAAACCTCAAGCTAAACCCTGCTGATAGCATGAATGTGGGAGTCCTGAGTAATGTTTAGTGCTGCTGTTGTGGAGGGCTGACAGCAACTGGATTCTCCTCCACGTACATATGGGACACTTGTGGCTTTTAGTTCACTGCATTACCTCTGCTACTGCCCTTTCACTCCTGTTACCAAGGTCCCTATTTGTGATACAAGGGCAAGTGAGTTTGTACTCCACCAATTCATACACACCAGAGAGAATTTGGGAAGCAGTCTCCATTTGGGGCAGCTCTGAAGCACATCCATTGGTGCTTTTCTGGAGAAACCCCTGCTAAAATCTTTTGACTAGAGCAACAGATTCTGCATAAGAGCACGGTGGTGACTGGCCCGATACTGATACATGTTCCTTAAGCATTGGGAAGCCACAGCAGAGCTGCTGCTGGGTGTCAGCCTGGCTGGGACTGTGAGCCGGGATGGGCCAGGGTCCTGAGCTGGGGGTACTCACCTGCTGATCATCTGTCTGCTCCATGGCTGGTGACCATGGCTCGTGGGGTCTTGTCCCACTGCAGTAGGTCTTAAGACTTCTGCTGTCAGCCCAAATGCCCCTGTGGCCTTCCCCCAGTTGCCCAGGCCAACACTTGCTGCAGGATTTCCCAAAGGCTGATCAGGATGTGAAAGAGTCCTTCAAAGCAGACGAAGCTGAGTGCAGTCAGGGAAAAGGAAATCTGTGTGCATGCAGCTCTGTACCTTGCACCCCCAGAGTGCTGTGAAATCCAGGAGGATATTCTAGGGGGAATCTGAGTGTAATTGAATAGAGACAACATGTTGCAAGGAACTTGTACTTGGAGCATCCCCATCCCTGCAGTCCTGTCTGCAGGGATGGAGAGTGAACAGCACAAGGTAATCACAAAGAAACAGCTTTGGAAAAAATTCCCTTCTGAAGGCTGAGACAATTCATCTCATTCCTTCCTAGGGGACTTTGGCTCAGTTTCCAAAATAACATCTCTGTCTTTCATGCCTATGTTTTTCTGATCTTTTGCTAAGACCTGACATTTGTATGAGTAAATCAGCTTGTCCGAATGCCTGATTTGCATGTGCAAACACAACCAGCAGCACCCAGAGCTTGCTTTTGCTCGTGCAAAACTGCAGCAGATCTCTTGTAAGTGCAGCCTGAGATAAGGCGTCTGAAAGCCCCAAAGCTGTCTGAGAATGAGCAACAGAAGCACCACTAATTCATCTCCTCTCTCCGCAGGTAATTGGGAGCTCCCTCCTCTTCATTCATGACAAGCAGGAACAGGCCAAAGTCTGGATGATTGACTTTGGGAAAACCACCCCACTGCCGGAGGGACAAGTTCTCCAGCACAACGTGCCCTGGGTGGAAGGGAACAGAGAGGACGGCTACCTCTGGGGACTGGACAACCTCATTCAGATCCTGACAGAGTTGTCCCAGAGCGAAGACTTGCATTAAAGCCACACGTCCAACTCTGCCACTACCCCCAGCCTGCCCCCGACTGACTCTTCTGAACTGCACTACAAGACACTTTCCAGTCCTTGCCCTTCCCATTTGAAAGCTATACTCTCCCTATTTAATGTTTTTGTTGTGGTTTCTTAGGTTGTCTTGGTTGTTTTTTTTTTCCCCCTCTCCTTGTAAATAGAGAGCTAACCTGCCAGAACAAAAGCTGAACTTGAAACCTTGCCTTTGCAGAGTCAGTGGGAGCAGGCGGCTGTGCGGGCCGGGAGCAGCCCGGAGGGGTTGCTCAGGCAAGCGCATGCTTTGCCTGTTGCGCTTTGGTCTCTTGCGCAGCCTGATTTTAAGAGGGCTGGCTGAGGAAGGAGCCTCTCCCTGCACTGGGATCGGTAGCTTCATCCTGAAAACACTCAGTGGCCATGCCCAGGACCCTCTAGCAGCCCAGGTGTGTGAGCAAGGCGTGGAGATGGTGAAGGACACTGGGGTGGGATCTCGTTAGTTGTCTTTGCCATCACCTTTCAGCCTAGAGAACTGGCTGTGCCAGGTCCTTAAGAGCTGCTAGAAGGGCAGATTTGTGGGGGTTTTGTGTTGTAGACATCCCGTAGAGGTTGCTTAGTTATTTTTGAGTGGCACTGAAGGGTGAGTGCTTCTCTCCTGCTGCAGAGCCTTGTAGCTGGGCACAGGTATTTGCCATGGCCAGGTGCTTCCCACCCACATCCCCCACATAGAGTGTCCTGGTGGGTAACACTTTGAAATCCTCTCTAGACCCTCAGCTCCTCTGCTAGCAGCTGCTTCCAGCCTACATTAGCTAGGGTCTGCAATCCTCCTTAGCTGGGAAAAATTGCTTATAAAGGACTACTGTGAGACCAAAAGTAGCCATCCGGGTTGATCAGGTTTTGCCAGCAGCCGAGCACGTGTGTAGGGGTCATGCCTCCAATGCCCATACCTGGCCCAGGGCAACCCTCACACCTGGAACATCTCCATAACTTTTATCTTCAGCAGACAAAGGGTTACAGCAGCAAAGCATCTCCCGGGTTAGTCACCAGGAGCTTGGCAAAGCAGAGTTGGGGTCAGGCATGCCCATGCCTTCCCCTTTTTTCCTCAGAGCTGGCTGACTGCCACTGCACTGGCTTCCCAGCCTGCTCAGGCTCTGTGGATGGCCTCTGCGCTCCTGATCCTGCAAAAACACCCAGTTCCTTGTTTAGGGCGGAGGCTATTTTTTAACTTCCTGGAACATTTGAACTAAGCGGCGGCAGGGCTGGCTCACTAAAGGTCATCCATCGAGAGGATGGCAGGGAGGGGAGTCTGTGGGGCAAGGCAGGAGTCCCTCAAGTTGAGGACAGAAAGAGTTTGCAGTGCAGGAGGTGGTGCAGGAGCTTGACAGCCACGAGTCCCTCACCTGATCCATCCCCAAACCCACTGTCTCATTTCGGAGCTCCAGAGCCCCTCTGCCATAGGTCAGTGGGTCCAGCACCCTCAGTGGAGGAGATCTCCCAGCAGCAATAAGGAGGAGGAGGAGTTGGCAGCTGAGCCGTCTGCAGCTATGCCCCAGCCTCTTTCCCAAGGACTGAAGTTTCCTAAGGTTTTTCTCGGTTCATATCTCACCAGACAGGTGTCTTTTGCTCATTGGATGTCATTGTAAATGGTTGCACTGTTTTAGATCCTTGCCAGGCTTTCTAGAATAGCCCATGTGGAAGTGCCTTATAGACTTGCCTCTGTTCCATTAGTGTCATGGAAAAGGTTGGGGTTTTTTTAAGTTATATTTATTTTCATCCCATTTTAATTGCACAAAACACTAAAATTTAATGCATGGAATCCCTCTTTTTTTTTTTTTTAAACTGTTTTTAGTTTTTAAACCATCCCTTTTCCAGCTTTGGAGAAAGGGTGTGAACAGATACGCATAGCTATGTACCACTTACCGCTGTACTTTAGCTTCAAGCTGCTCTTATATATGTACATTATTTTTTAAACCTGTTTATAAACCAGAGTTCTTGCTCTGTGGCTTCGGAAGAAGCGGATTGTTCCTCTCAGATGTCTTATGCCTTCCTGGAGGCTGGAATGGTTGATGTGAGGGATTCTCCCTGCTCCCACCACACCTCTCAGTCATTGGGTAATACAGAAGAAAATCCAAACCGGTCTGGAACGCCAACGCACAGTGCCTGTAAAAAAGTCCTGTAACATTGCAAATAAAGGCATATGGGAAGCATTCCCCTGGTGTGCAGTCTGTGTCTGCCCTGCACAGCTTGTGGCAGCCTGGGAACAACCTTTCATGTCCATGATGATTTAGGGGTGAAATTGGCTTCCAGCTGCATAGAAGCAAGAGTAGGGAAGGACCCTGCACTAGGGACAGATCCTCACAAACAGGAACTGACTTTGCAGGGAGCGGGGGGGCGGGGAGCAGACTTGGGGTTTTGGGGGGCCCCAGGCTTGGTGGGGGGCACCCTGGAAGGGGCCTGACAGGGAAGCCCACTGAAGCCAGCTCCACATCAGGAATTTTTTTTAATGTTTTCTTGTAAACACTGTGTTGTGGCTCCCACTGAGTGGTTCCCAAGTGCCACCCTGTGATTTCTGCACCGGAGAATACCAAAGCACCCAGGAGCATCAGAGCCGCCTGGCACGGCCAAGCACTTCCCCTCCTCCTCTCCCTCTCAGCCGCAGTGGGCAGGGCTAGAGGGAGCACTTTGGACCAAAGGCCACAAAAAAAAGAAACAGATTGTTTCTTTACTGAAGGAGAAATCAAGTTGTAAAGCCTGGAGGCAGCTCCATTCCCTTCTGGTTGTTTCTGCAAGCACAGGACAGCAGGAGCCTGGCTGAGGGAGGTGGGTGGGCTGCCCCACAGGAAAGCCAGATTTAATGCCCAGACCCCCAGGAGCAGCGCGGCCTGGGGACCAGTCCTGGCTTACCATGGCTCCCCTAAAACAAACTGCAGGAGAAACCCAGCGTAGAATTTGCTTGAAGACTAGAAACCTCTTGTTTCTAGGAGGTAGAGCTGGCAGTATAAATGAAATAAGGCTGCTCTCCGTGCACCAGCGGTCTCTCGTGGGCTGCGAGAAAGCCAACACGTTTCCTGTCTGGCTGCCATGCACACTCCTGCAGCACCTTTTCCGACAGTGTTTTACTTATGGCTCCAGTTTTTGTGGGCCACTGAGAGTCTCTCTGGTATGTGACTCCTCTTCCTAACTTTGGAGAAAAACAAAAACCTCCAAAACTTACCCAGCTGCACTCTGAAATGCAAAACCAGAAGGGAAGGAATAAGAACCTCAACCCTGTTCTACAAAAACTTCTCTTGAGAGTTAAGGAAACACCACAACATCACGGTGAAGACAGAAAGGAAATAAGCCAGAGAAAGAAACTCATTGTGACAGAGTGCTGGCATCTGCTGACCCTGAGGTTTATGCACGGGGTTGGGAAGGGGCAGGTCCTTCCCAAGAGCTTGGCTTGCCCCTCCACCTGGCTTAACTGCACCCCCTAAAACAAAGCCTAGGGCTCCCTGACTCTTTGGGGATTAATAAACTAAATGATTCATAAACTCAGCATAGAGAAGAGAGGACAGCACTTATAATAATGGAACAAAATGAACTAGACACTGCTGAGGCTTCTACTCTTACGGAACAGAGCCTCCCAGCATCTCCAGGAGTGCTGGGAGGTGTAAGGCAGGCTACTCAGACTATAGGTGGGGAGGGGGCAGCTCCCTTTCTTCGTCATTATCTTGTTACATACTACTTGCCAGAAAGAGCCAACTATAAATCAGGGGGTGCTGGGGGCCAACTGGGAGTGGCAACCTCTGAAAATGCAGGATTTTACTGTGATGGTTGATAGGGGGCTGAGGCTTGTATGTTCCAGGCTGTTCACAGCACAAGCTGGTGGGGGTTTGGGGGTCTCTGGGAAGCCCCTCTAGAGGGATTTTACCCCTGCCAAGGCCCCCCCCCACCAGAGCCACTGCCCTGAGAAAGGGCTGGAGGGGATTGCATTGCCTGAGCAGTGAGACCTCAGAAGGAGGGTCCTAAACTATTTAAGACTACCTAAGTACTGCTGGCCATAAATTGAAGGTGTGAGGAGACTGGAGGAATCCCAGCTGTACCAGGGACAGTTCTCTTATGCAAAGGTGTGGAGTGATGAAGTGCTCACATTTTGGGGCTGGTGCTGCCAGTAATGGGCTTTTCCCCCTGGAAAGCCCTCACTGCTGCCCCAGGGTAAGGTGGTTCTGGCAGCTTGGAAGTTGGCAATAGACCCTTTGGATTTCACTCAGGACCCCCATGTCACCCTGCCCAGTGCAGCTGGGGAAAGTGGGAGTGAGGGGTTGCCAGGGTGGGAAAGCTCCTGCCTTTGTGGTGCTGCAGGGGATGCGTGGCCGGGAGAACACGGGGGCACCATGGCAGGGGTGGCTTAGCAGGGCGGTGACAGGACGGCCAAATAGCATCCGAGTGTGGAGGGGTCGCTGTCGGCCTGGGGATGCCTTTCCCCTCAGCCACTCTCTCATGGGGATGTGCCTGACACCTCCAGGGGCCTGCTGGCTTGGGAGGGGGTGCTGCTGGGGGCACCCTCCAGAGTCCAGTGGGGAGGGCTCGTGTTGGGTTTCAGGCCCCTCACAGGGCTGTGCTTGGGCTGCTCCTTTCCGCCCTACCTTAAAAAGCGAGCCCCGCTCCCCTGCCGACCACCCCCTGCCCGGGGCCGGGTCGGGGCTCCCGGCGCTTCCCCCGAGGGCCGGGAGGTGGCGATGCGGCCCCGGCGGCTGGAGCCCGGCGGGCTGTGCGGGAGAGGGAGCGCTTCCCCGCGGGAACGGTGTGTGCATCCCAGGGCTGTCCGGGATGCTTTCTCCGGCCCTGCCCGCACCCCGGGCGTCGCTGCTCTGAGACTTGCCCCTCAGCCCCCTGAAGTTTTGGGACCTGTCGCCTGGCGATGCTCGCACTGGGAGCTGGGGGGGTCGTTAAAATGAATAAACCCCCTCCCCAACAGAGGTTCCGTCCCGGACCCCGCCGGAGCAGGGCGGAGCCTGAAGGGCTTCGTGTTGCCCACATCCCCTTCCTGGGTGTAGACTCCTGCATCTGGCGGGGAGAAGCTGGGGAAACACATCTCCCCTCCCTGCAGTCCAGGGCTGGACGCCCCCGCCTCTCCCAACCCTCTGTCCGACTGAGGGACAGACAGCTTTCCCACTCACACGTCCCTGGCCTTGCCAATTACAAATTTGTTCTTCGTTACTGTGAAAAGTTAAAACCTTTCCCCTGGAAATGAGGGAAGCGGCCAGAGCCCCCCTGTAGTGTCAGCTGGTTTGGTTTTTCTTTTTCCCAGATGGTTTCAATTGCATGAATGTGGTCACACTCTGCTCCTGTGGCAGCGTGAGATGCCCACCTGACCTGGGGCCCCAGGGATGACCTGCCATGCCTGGAAACACACTTCACCCACCCTCAGAGTGGGGCTGGGAACATGACTGTACCATCTCCTGCACTTCAGTGCCTGACCCACCACAAGGAGTGTCTCCAGCGAGGTACTGGAGCACGGCAAGGAAGGCTTTATGTGGGGATTTACTGCTCTGGGAGGTGCCCCAGGGGCTGCTGTTGCTTTTATACTGGCAGGTGTTCTCTTCCCACCCCTACCTCTCTCCTCATCCTTAGGGGACCTGTCTCGGTGGTTCCTCCTGCTTGCAGCACTCCAGGATAAAACTGTGCTTCCACCCCGGAGCAGCCAGGGAGCACAGGAGAGCTGCTGGTGACACTCAAGAGAACCCACGGAGGATGTTCCTGAGTAAATCCCATCTGGGACAGCTCTGGGGGATACTGTGGACAATTTTTGGGCCCCAACAGCTCATCCCACTGCTGGCACCTCTCTGCTTCCTGCTTGGAGATAGTCCTTTCTGTTTGCTGGGACTTTGTGCCTCCTGTCATTCATGACACAGTGTGTATAATGTTAGACCTGCAACACCTGGGGCCAGCACTCCCCATTGCCTACTGACAGGGTGTTCAAACACATTTTCCCTAATGTAAAAATCTTACACTTGAAACCACCTGGACAAAGGAGCACAAAGGGAAAATAGAGGCACAAATTATTTACTCAAACAGCTGACCAGAACCAGGAAACAAAAGGAAAGTAATATTTAGTGACCGACCTTCCTGTCAGGAGGGGCTTTTGCTCTGAAATGGTTTATATGTGCTTTCCATGACATGAACCCGGGGACTCCTCCTGCAGGGACACGCTCACAGAGCTACAAAAGTGGGCTTTGATTTGGATAAGGGAATGTGAGAAGAAAAAGCAACAGGAGTCTGTAGTAGCAAGATAGAGATCCTACAGATGTGTTTCCTCCTTTGTAAGGGATTTGTGGCTAAAATACATTTCCCACTATCAGTGCAGTATCTTTCGCTGTGCTAAATTCATGCTTCATTTCTTTTTATGCCTCCAAATCAGTGAGGAGAGATGGCAGGACCCATGGGTGTGTTCTGCTGCATGCCATGTGCTTCCTCCCACAATTCATCATCCCCAAGCAAGCACTTCAAACATGTCTTGATGCGATTGGCACATTTTGCACATGTCCAACTCCTTTTCCTATGGGACATGGCTTTGCAAGAAGGTTCACAGTCCCTGTGGTGTACAGAGAGATGATTGAGGGTCAGAAAAGATGCCTCTTGAGTGCTTGCATGCCACTGTGGTCCATCCCACAGGTGTTGCTGCCTAGAGAGCATCCGCAGGGCAGTTTGGTGCTATTCTGTCCTTCACACCCAAGAGCAAAGTGGATCTGGAGCTGCACCAGCCACAGGTAGGACAGTGGCCACTTTGCTCATCATCTTCTGAAAATGAGCCCTGCCCAGAAGGGATTGCAACTGCAGCTCCTCAGCCATCAAAACAGCCTTGTCCTCGGGGGGAGGCCAGTAGGGAATTGGAGGGTGTCAGGCAGAGGGCCCAGAAGGGAGGTTGTGCTGTTCTGAGCCTGCCAGAGCACTTGTACAATGTCGCTGCAGGGACAGTGGTCCCTGACGACTCCTAATCCCTGTGCTGCCCAGTCTGGCTGCTCAACAGCAGGCAGGCCTCTGAATAAACAGAATTTAAGCCTGGAATTTGGCATCCATCTGGCTGGCCTGGAACCAAGACTCATCCCTTAAAAGCCCACAGCCTTTCTTCACACTGCTGTCAGTGCAATGCCCGTTTGCCCTCACTACCCCTATCTGGGGTGGATAACCTGCCCTGGCAGGTTTGGGAGTGGGGAGAGCAGAGGTGAGGGGTCAGGCTGGGCAAGGCAGGGAGCACATTCTGGCCAGAGCCAGCAGACACAGCCATTTTCTAAAATTAGACCTCCAGGGAATTAGATTCCTAGAGCAGACCTTCTCCATTTGGAGAAGAAACTGAAGAGGCCTTGGAGTCAGCCTTAGCCTTTAATTCCACTTTCTCCTGAACTAGACTGGCTCAGTGGGGTTGGAGGTGCATCAGCACCCTCCAGCTTTCCACCTGTGCCCCAGGATGGCTCCAGGCTCCAGGTGGAACAGCTGCACACAGCCTCAGTCCGCAGTTGTAAGCAGGAGCAGCATCACATCTGGCACAACTATGAGCAAGGCACTGCTGAGCTCCTGGTGGGAGCTGCGGCTCTGACATTAAGTGTCTTTGTGGGCTCAGAGCAGTGCAGGCACCTCAGAGGGGCAGCCAGCAAAACCAGGTTGACTGCATCCCTCCAGGGATATAAACATAGCTTAAAGTATTAATATTTGGAATAATGTCTGGTGGTGAAAAGGAGCCAGACTTTATGTTTGCACACACATGAGGGGGAACTCAGAAGTGGGCAGGTGGGCAGCAGGCAGCAAACCTCCCCTTCAATGGCAGTTGCTCCATGTCAGCCAGCGATTGCCAGAGCTCCTGTGCCAAGGGCTGGTGGAGGAATCACTGCTGCCACAGGGGCTGCCTTTGGGCTCCTGCTGCAGGGGGTAGCATTTCAGCTTTCCCTGGAGGGTTCAGCCTGGTGGTGGTTTTGCCCCCCTCACTTTGCCCACCTTGGCAAGCAGGACTGAGCAAGTGTGTCAACCAAAGCCTCCCAGTCCAAAGTTACTGGGAGACATGGTGTTTGATGCCATTTTTTAGTGCATGGATACTCTGGCTGACACATCTTCACCTCCTCTGGGGACACACTTAATGTGCCCTAGACACAAGCATATACTCCTACCAGTCTTGCAGCTCACATCCTTTTCCAGCAGCTGCAATTTTCCTGTGGAAACAAGCTCTGAAATAGCCTGTAATTGTAATATTAGCTTCTAGGATCAGGTGCTACCTTCTTATAGCTGCATTTGGATCCGAATGTGTATTTGGACTGCATGACTTTTGAGATTTCAAGGTAGTACATGTATACCTTGTAATAACCCTCCTTTGCATGGACATTATGGGTTTTTTTAAATGGTTGATCAGACAGTTTGAACAGAATACAATTGAAATTATGCTTTTCTAATTGTGTATCTCTAAAGGATCCAGTATCCAGGTGGTGTATTTCCATGTCTCTGCATGCCCACCAGTGAGAGCTGCTGATGGACAGACTGTGGCTCCCCATCGGGGTGAGCAGCAGCCCTCCTGCACAAGATACTTTTGTCTCACTGGTGTAACAGCAGCTGACAGCCCGAACTCTCCTAGATGGCCTGATGTGAAGCACACCTGGTTACTGCTGATAGCCCTGGATCATGCAGAAAGCCTCAGCTGCTCCCCATCAGCAAGGGAATGTTGTTGATGCTGTGGCTGTAGCCCTCTGTGGCTCTCAGCAAGAGCTGCTGCAGGGTTGAATGTATCCCAGCAGTGTGGTAGCCCTGAGAAGGTGAGTTTGGTCTGGGGAGGCTGTAAGTGCAAAAGGAGAGTAATTGCTCCAGTTTGTGCGGTGGTTCCTGGAAAGGGGGTTTCCTTGGGCCCACCATTGCTGTGCTGCACCAAGTGGGTGCACAGAGGATTGACCCCTAAGGGCTGTGCTGTGCTTTGAGGGCATCTGGGCCAGCTCTGCTCTTGGGCTGGGGACTGAGCCAGTGCCCCTGAAGTCAGGGTGAGATGTGTGTGGTGGCTGTGTGCCTCCCCTGGGGCCATGGGCTGGGTGGAGGAGGTGGGTGCCCAGGAATGCAGTGTGGGACTTGGGGCAGGGCAGCCATGGGCTTTGGCTGTACTCCCTCTGGCTGGGGGGACAGGAGCAGCTCTCATCTGGCTTCTGCCTACCCACAGGATGCTGGAGAAGTGCAGAGCAGGGCTGTGTTGGGCATTTCCAGTTCTTCAGGAGCTCAGTGTTTGCTGGTTACTGTCTCTGGTAAGGGCCAGCATACTGTGGGGTAAGGGCCCCAGGAACCTGCCAGTCACCCCATTCCATGGGTTTCTGGGTGATGGTACTGTCTGGTTTCAGAACAGGGATTTGGGTGTCTGCTGCAGCAAAGCTGGTCCTGTTGCTTGTTTGAGGAGCCAGCAGAAGCTGCAGGCTGTGCTCATTACCTCTTGCCTCTCTGCTTCTTCTAAACCCCTGAAAACCTCCTGGGTTTCTGCCTCCTGATGCCAGAGCACTCCCTGGAACACTGGTGTCAACAGCTTGCAGGGCTGAGAAACTGCTGGAGATGCCTTTTCCTTGGGGCGAGGGAGAGACCTGTTCCCATGGTGGTGCTTGGATGAGGATAAGGCATGGAGGTTTTCCCCATGGCTTATCTGCACTAAGCTCCAGTTTTTAACTTTCCATTTGTGTGCTTATTATCTTTCCCCCTCCCCTTCTGAAATGGTTCCATTAGCAGGGTGTCAAAGAAATCTCTTTGAGATAATTATTCTAGATCTCTCTAGTGGATTTGCCACGTGATAGCATGTCTGCATGGGTGTATTAATAGTATCATAATACTATATATCAGTTTTCATCCTGAAGTGCTTCACATGCTGAGGAGCGAAGCTTAAATAGAAAGACGTGGAAAGGGAAAGAAAGTTTCTGTCTCACCTGCCAGACCTCTCAAAGCCATGGGATGCAAGAAGAATCTTCTTGTTGGTCTTGCACCAAATCTGAGTTTGGTCCACTGAGTTCTGTGATGGCCCACTGAGTCCTGTGGCAGCCCTCCAGGCTGGACCTGCCACCCGGTTCGACCTGTCTCATGCTCTGCACTGCTCTATTCCTGATGCTGGTTCTTGGTGGACTCCACGCTTCCAATGCTCTTGCTGCAGCCAGTTGCCTTGCTGAGCTGCAAGCAGCAGTCTGCATCCTTCCCCCTTCCCTCTTCTTCTTGTTAAGGACAGGTGCTGTGGGACTGGCTGTCCCCTCAGCCCAGCAGTGGGGTGCCATGGGGTGTCCCTTGATGACACCGGGTCAAGAGGTCACTGAAGGTCTGTGCTGGGCACTGCTTGCCAGGGCGGGTGAAGTGGGATCTGTGCTGTCACCTTCCCAATGGTTACTTCCCCCACCCTCACTGGGTGGGTGTCCCCTCCAGGACCCCTTCTCCAGGGCCACACTTGGCTTTGGCCTCCTGCCACTCCTCCTTCACGAGCCTGTGCAAATGGGGAGCACTGCACTGCACTGGCAATTTGGAGACAGGGATAACCACATTTTAATCTCTCAAGCAGCATCTCCCAACATCTGCCCTTGTGTTTGGGGCTGTGGAGGGTGACTATCACGCGCACAGTTGTATTTTCTCCCAGACGCCTTTCACCTTCTCCACCGGCCCCCTTCCCTCTGCACTGCCAGGATCCCTCTTCATCCCTGCCCTGCCTCTCAGAAAGGCTGGGAACCTGGGAAGGGAGGCCAGCCCTGGACCTGCTCTGGGTGGGCAGCGGATGCCACCAAGCCCTGTGCCACAGTGTTGCCTTCCCTGTTAAGAGCAGGGAATGGGGAGAGCCAAGGCGCTGCAGTGGGGAGGAAACCACCCTGGTCAGCAAGAGCTGAGGGTCAGTCATGGGCTGTAGGGTGTATGAGGGACTGTGTAGCCCCATATGGCACAGAGAAATGTGCTCAGGGCTTACTCCCTGCAGCCTGACATCACCTCTGGCAGTGTAGCAGTCCTCTGAGGATTTGAGGTTTTGGTGGAACAAGAGGCTGCCCTATCCCATCTGGGCAGTATTATCCAAGGCGGATGAAACCTATCCTCCATGAATGCTGTCTGGGCTAGAGATGGGGTGATGGCTGCAGGCCTTGCCCTCCTAAGGGCTGGGAGGTCTCTTGCACGGGGGTCAGCTGGGACAAGCTGCTTGTGTAACCCTGTGTTTGCAGGAGTCTCCTACAGAGGTAGGGCATCCAAGCAGGACCAGGAGAAACTTGGCAGCCTGGAAACCACCTGTGTGCCAATGTTTGAGGTCAAAACTACTAGGCTGTAGACATTCATATGAATGAACAACTGCTTAGAGACTTTAGACAGTTGCTTGTCTCAGCAACAACCAAGGCCTGATGACTCCAGCTGGGATCTCCCATCTGTTTCCCCACCCACAGTGGCTTTGGGGAGGGAGCAAAGAGCAGCGGCACTTCGGGGCATTGTACATCACAGGAGGAGCAGGGAGCATGAAGTATGGATTGTTCAAATGTACAGGTGTGTTTTGACAAGCTGCTGGCCCTCACAGCAGAGCTGCCTTTCCTGAGAAAGCTCCCCTGCGATGGCTCTGCCGCCTGCCGAGGTCTGCTCTGCTCAGGTGTGTGTGGCCAAGCCACCAGCAGCACAGGGGCTGTTCTTCATGGAGAGCAGGGATAATATGCCTGGAGTCATATTAAAGTGTTAAAACAGCAAAGAAAACATAGTCAAGAGGGATTGCTGGTAGGCATGTGCAGAGGGGAACATAGGGTACCTTTTCCCCCCTCCCTTGTCTCCACTCCAGAGGTGCAGGTGAGGTTCCTCACTAGCCTTCTGCTCCCCTGGAAGACTCTGGGTCCTAAATTGCTTAAGAAAGTCATGCCTTGGTCCCTACCTCCTCTCCTCAAGTGATGTGGGTGTGGGCTGATGTCCGCTGGTGGGAGGAGGACCAGGACCCATTGTGAGTCAGGGTTTGATGGGGTTTCTCCAGGCTACATAAAAAGACTCTGCATTTCGTTCCAGCTGTCCAGCAATAGAATATATTTAACTTTAAAAAAAAAAATATCCACAGTATCAAAACACGAGAAGTCACAATCCAATACTTGGTGATATAAACAGGCATACAAATGGTCCTCGGCAACCCCTTAGTTTGGGCTTCGGTGCGAAAACAAAAGGTGGGCTCACCAGCAGGGTGCAAATGACACAGGTGGGCAGGCCCTTGCTCCCTCCTTCCTAGGGTGGAAAAATCTGATGTACCCATGCATGGCCAAAACCAAGGAGAACATGGACTTGAGCCAGCAATGGAAAACTTATCCCCCTCCCAGCCTCTGGAGCAGCGCCTGTGTCTATGTGTGGTGAGTGGAAGCGGGGCTGTGGGTCTGGGTGAGATCGCTTGTTGGGTATTTGGGAGAGAGCTGCCATCACCTCCAGGCAGTGCTGGTAATGGTGAGCCCCTGTTTTTATCCCAAGCCAAAATGTTCCATTCCTTCTCACCTGCCTGCTGAAAGCATCCTTAGAGCTGGAAGATGGATTCAGCTACTCTCGCCTTGCCACTCCTGGAGCTTAAGTGAAGCCTTCCACTTCCCACTGCACCATTGCAGCAGTGAGGATTGGGTGTTTCCGCTTTCCTCTAGTCAATGGGTGGGTGCAAGAGAAGAAGGATTTGAATTTTAGCTTGGCTTAGGGATGACAAGAGGAGGAAGAATAGCTTGTAGGTGGCATGGGCTCTAGTGGGATTCACTGTAATTAAGCCTGGTTCAGCTGGTGCCACTGTGACCTGGGGTTTCGCAGCATGCTGCTCCCTCAGGGGGATGGAAATGCTGAGTGCCAGTTTGGGAAATAAATTGCAGCACTGCCTCAAAGTGTGTGCGAGTGTGAAGCGAAGTCTGCTAGAACGTACAGGGCCGTGTTACTACACTATGGTTAGCAAGCATGTGGGAGAAGCCACTGCTTTTAACTGGGAGGAATATCAGATCTAGCCAAGCTTATAGGTCTCCTTGTATCTGGGCTTTAAATGAACTCTTGGTGGTGTGTTGCAGTGGATGCAGTTTGGGTTGAATAGCAATAAATTACACCCTGGCTGGAGTATGTGCATGTACATGAACTGCAGGGTCATCCCAAAACAAGCAGGAGGCAAGGCAAGGGTGGAATAAAACAGTCCCCCTAAAGAATACTGGGACTGTGACTCTCCTGTCCACAGAGCTTGGCACAATACTCAAGGCTAGACTATGACAAGGGGCAATTTCCAGTAGAACTGAAAGATCTTTAATAAAATGTGTGACAGTAAACGGACGTAGGGAGGACCATGCAGCTTTGTGTCTTGGGAAGCACAGGATGTGGCACAGATGGGGTTACCTGGCACATCTAAACACTCCCTACCACATGGCTGCATGCCAGAGCCATTCCCAGCTGACCTTCCTGGCTGCAATTTCCAGGCATGTGTGCCATGGCTGGGAGCGATGCCGAGCTAGTCAGGCAAAGGGCTAGGAGAGTGGGGGTCATCTGCCATAGCACCTTTTCCATGGTAAAGACGGATTTGGCAACACCAACAAACTGGGAAAAAGTGTTAATGTGCTCTGTGTTGGAATGGTTGGGCTGGCCCAGAGTGATGAAACTGGTTTTCGACTGGCCACACATTTCAAACACACATTTGGTTTGGTCCTACCTGGAATTGCTTTCCAGTGACTAGTAAATCAGCTGTTCAGCCCGTCTGGGTTCAAGTACCGTAGAACTATTTCATTAAAGCCCTTTTTTTTTGGTTTTTTGAGAAACCTGGTTTTCACAATCAGAAAAGAGCAGCAGAAAATTCTGTGTTGCTGACAGATGGGAGTGAAGCAACTGCATTTATTCGTTGTTACCCACTATCACTCTTTAGCTGTAAAATTTGCATCTAAAACATCTAAAGCAGGTGATGGCATTGGGATAGCTGGGTGCCATGCACTTTGGACCAGATGAAGTGTTCGGGGCTGTGACCTCTGGCTGCGCTGGCAAGGAGGCAGGGCTGGTTGGCAGTAGTGATGTGGCACCTCATGGCACAGCTCCTGCAATCAGGATGAGAGTTATCCAGCCCTGGTGTTGGTGGAGGTGTTGTCCCAGAAGAGGTGGCCTCCCTCTGCAGTGCTTCGGAAAGAGGTGTAAAAGTGCTGGGTGACTAATTTGACCCTAAAGAGAAAGAAAATAATTGCTGATGGGGGAAAGCTCCAAACTGGCACTCATACCTGTATCTTCACTGTGTGGCTCTTCTCATCAGTGCGTGATCTGTGGGCACCACACACACCCCTCCAGCTTGCTGCCAGCTTCCCCACCACAGGCTTACCAGGAGCCCCTTGAGGGGATGGGTCTGCTGGGCCTGTCCCTGGCACAAAGCTCTGGCCTTTTATGAGAGGAGGAAAAACAAGTCACTGTGGAGGGTGTGATATAAAAGATGGGACTGAGCAGAACCCCCTTGTGACCACCAGGGTCCTCCCCTCTAGCTTCCCCAGCCCTGCCCTAGGCTCAGCCTCTGAGCTCACTGCAGCTCCCCAGTACTTGCCATGGGGAGACCTGAAAACAGGGTGAGGGGCTCACCACAGCCTGAGGCTGCTGTTCACACCTGGGCTGGGGGGAGCTTGGCAGTGCTAGTTTTAATCAGGACTATTGAAAAAAGCAGAGGTTTTTATCACCATTATTACTGCTGTGGGGCAGCTTTGGGGAAAATGCAATTGGATGCCTGCTGTCTGATAGCAAGGCCCATCTATAAAGTTGCTCCTGTCCTAAAGTAAAGAGTGGGAATCTGTCTGCTTCTAATTTAAAATAAATTAAGCAAATCACCACAACAGGCAGAAATAAGGCCTTTTGTCCTGAGTGTCATTTGCAGATTTCAGAGTCTCCTAAATGGTGCGCTGAGTGTTTTCTTGGCTTCACCAATTTGATAGGAAGGTCAAAAATAAGAAAATTATAGAGCAAAACCTGAAAGTAAATTATAAATCCCTCACCTCTCCTGCGCAGTGCTGCACTGCGGTACCAAACTCCCTCATGCAATAAATGCAGACAGCACACAGACCTAACTGAAGCAATGCTCTCTGGAGACCTGCAGCCATCCCGGGGACGGCAGCATTTCCATACAAGTCCTTCCTGAAGTAAGCCAATTCTTCCATCCTCACTAGAGCACAGAGATCGACAGCACCAATTGTGACCTGGAAGGCCAGCAAAACCCTGGTGATGCTGAAGAGGAGCTAATTCTGCCCTTTTGTTCCCAGGGGAGCTTTTGTACAGGTGCTGGATCTCTGGGTTGGGGCATCAGCTGCTGCTCTGACATCTGATGCCACACAAGATGTGACTTTTGGCAGTTTAATGCCCAGTGAAAATGTCAGCTTGTTTAATCCTGCCCAGACTGAGGTTTCCTGCACTGCCTGTCCACTTCATGTTTAAATCTATCTTCTAAAAGTGAATCCAAATTCACAGGCACCACAAGAAATTGTTCTTAAGCTGCACTTGGCTGCTCCTATTTCAGAGACTCTGCACCCAAAGGCTTTGCCTGATTTCTTTTATCTATGACCTATCTGCAGAGGCTCCTGCACACCCATCCTGACACCACAGCACAGCTAACTCGATGCTTAGGCAACATTTGGCATTTGCTCTTGAACCAGCCATTCTGTTTTGGCAAAATTGAGGGGTAACCATTGCTCTTTGTCCTTGTGTTCGCTGCAGCTGAGCTGGCAAGCTGTTTGGGTGGCTTCTCAAGTGTTCCCACTGATGACAGCAGCAGCTTGTGAAGGTGTTTTCCAGCTTAGGGGTCCTGTCCTGCCACACGTTAGTTGGGACTATGGATGATGCTTTATCATTAACCCTGGAGGAGGACCTCCTGAGCTGGGAGAGCAGAGAGGTACTGGTGCCTGCTTTCCACAGGCTGTGGGCTCACAGCGAAGTGTGGGCATTGGGCAGGTAAAAAACTTTCTGGGAAAAAACTTTCTCCTTCAGGAGAACACCTGGGGCTGTAGGGAGGCTAAGCCATAGGTTTACACTAAAACACCAAAGGAGCTTCTTATGCCACCAGCTCCTTGGGGGCATCACCGACATGTGCCCTGCCCAGCGCAGGGCTCTCCTCCAGCCTTGGTGGGCAGCTGTCCTGCCCAGTGCACCCCTGCCATGCCTCTGAGGATTAAACACACAGCGTGGGGAGAACAGCGCTTTCTGCCTAGCAAGAGGACACCCGTGCTCAGGGGCACTTGCTGCTGTTTGACACCCCAAGCTCTCTTTGCAACAGGAGCTGTTTTAGGTCACGGGATCTGCTCTGCATGAAAAATCAAGACCTGTGTTAAAAGCAAACCATCATACCAGGAGCTTGTAGGACAGAGGGGTTTGCTGTCACCCCACTTGGCAGGAGCAGTGAGGTGGAAGTGGGTCAGGTGGCTCCCAGTTTTGGCAGTGGGTTTGTATGAAGCTCCTCTGGATGAAGGACCCTACCTAGGTGCGAGCAGAAGCCTGGTTTTGCCCTGTTTCAGCAGGGATCCTCCTGCCGAAGTAGAAAAGCAGCCAGGTACTCCCACCAAGCTGAGCTCCTCTCGCCCTGCTTAAATACCAGCCAGGATCAGAGGGGTCCCTCCACCTGGATGACCAATGTAACTGCACACCGCGTGTTCAAACCAGGAAAACACTGCCCTACCCCATTTGGCCATGGGCCTTCCAACCACGACAGCTGCTGAGCACCTGGTTTGCAGGTCGTGATACTCGAGCTTTGGGCACTTACCCCAGGGAAGCGGAGCTGGGACACTGCTTGAGCCAGGAGCACACGTCACGCTGTAAGGGGATCCATTTCCAAATCATGGAGACACTGCCAGCAAGTCTCTTTCAGAGGGAGGAAAAGCCTCGGGTTTTGGCTCCCCCAGTATTGTCTCACACTAGAAGCTTTTGGCAGCACGTGGCTGCACCCGCCACCCTAGAGGAGCTGCGGGGCACCGGTCCCTTGCTGGATAAAGTCTCCCCAGGGCTGGTGGGAGGTCTGGTCTTTGCATGGTGGCAGCGGATGGAAGCAGGGGATGCCCCCAGATCACTTCAGCAGTACAATACGATTTACAGCAAGCACGTTTCTCAAGACATCTGTGAGGACAGAACTTCATTGAATATCGTATATACAGACAGCAGAGGAGGCTGTGCTGAACCCTCCACTACTGCAAAGCAGTCAAAGATGGAATCTTGGGGCGGGAAAAAAGTACCACTGGTTGGCTTTTACACACTGTACATGTATCTATGAACAGCTCCTTGGCAGCTGATGTTCACAGCCAGTTTCCTTTAACAGTGAGCATAGAAAGGAGGCAAAACGTCTTCAGTGACCTCCCCCTGGGAGGAGAGGGAAAGCAGCACCTCCCACTGCCTCGGTTCAGCTGCCTGCCCAGGTGCATCCTTCACCAAGGGTGTTTCCTTTTCCTGGCACCGTCCTCCTCCTCCTCCTCCTCCTCATCTGCTGCCCACCACGTGCTGGCCAGGACCAGTCCCAACCCATGCCGTGCTTGCCTCATCTCCGCTGCTCAGTGGGATCAGTGCAAGTCTCCACCGGCTGCTCTGCATCTCCGCTCCGCTGGACGGGCAGATGAACCAGGTTCAAACAGAAGGAAACAAAACAAAAGGAAGAAGAAGAGAGACAAAGGGTAATAAAAAGTTCCAAGGCCCACAGCTGCCAAAGGAAATCTCTCGCCGTGTTTCTCTGACCATACTTGTGCCAGCCACTACAGCTGCTGTGGGATCCCCTGTTCCTTGTAGCCTGTGAGGAGGGAGGGGAAGGGAACATGATTAGAGTTAATTCCTAATGAGGACACTCGGTGAGAAAGCCACCAGCCTAGTTTACCAGGAGTAGCAAGCCATGTGGGAAAATAGGGGGGCTGCCACAGCCCCCCTTGTGGCCAGGCTGCCCTGGGCAGCCTCAGCCCAGCAAGCCACCCTGCCCTGCTCTAGCCAACACCTGCCTGGTGCAGCCACCTTCCTGGGCATGGCCATGTGGATGCTGGCAGCCAGCCCTGCTGCTGCAGCACCCACCTGGCCCCAGCAGTGGCAGGGGCACATCTGCCTGAAGAGATTATAAAAGCACAGCAGGTACCAGTAGTCACCAATTCCAGTACAACCTATACAATAACCTAAAACTTCTACAGAGCATGTTTTTTTTGCAGTGTAGGGGAAATGTATGCCCTTATATCCTGCTCCAGAGATGCTGCTGTTCCCAAGTGCTGACCTAGCACTTTGCTGGCTGTGCATCTGACACATCTCTACTTGTGATCTATGCTTGAACCTTGTCCTTTCAGAGCAGGAGGCTGGCTTCCTCTATCCATCTTTTTGTTCCTGTGCTAGCTTTTGCTAACAGAGTTCTCCAGCAGCAACCAATTGCACTGCAGTTCGCAGAGGTGAACAAACACCTCTTGGAGAAGAAGCCTTTAATCACAGGCTGACTTGTCAAATTTCAAACACAGACCTCAAGATCCCTCTGTGAGCATTTCCCCTAATGATATTCTCACTGCCTTGTTATGCACTTGCTTTTCTCCAGCCCAGCAGCATTATAGGTGTTTTTGTTAGGGCACAGTGGCTGTCCAGCAGGCCTGGAGAAAACTGAGCTTTTCAGCAGCAAAACCAATTGCACTGGGAACTGCCTGGATCCCTGTTCCTCCACACCCTCTCCTCTTCCTGCGGCCACGAGGTTTGCTGCACCTCCCAACCAAGGTAGTGAAGCCCTTGGGATCCCTGCTGTGTTGCAGCCACATGGATGTTGCAAAGCCCAAAGCAGCTTGTCCTGCTGCCCATCACAGCTCTTCAGGGTCCTGGGGCCCAAGCTTATTTACTGCATATAGTTGTTGAGGGGAGGCTGCAAATCCCATAGGACACAGCTGCTTCTCTCTGGAGGGAGCTAGGGCAGGGAAGGGCAATAGGAGAGCACACAAGCTCTTGTGCTGACAGAGGATAATCAGAAAAATACTGAATTTTTTAACACTTTCTTAGATGGTTGCAGTGACTGCACCAGAAGCTTTACGTGCTTTTCTTTTAACAGAAGCTGGGATTGTTTTTATGATAGTATCAATGCAAAAGATCTCCTTATTAAAGAAGCAAACCAACTGTCCTTACTTGCACTGCCTGCCACAGAAAAGATCTTTCAACTTTAAAGATCTGGAGAGGGTTTTTTTCTTACATTAAATAACGTAAGTAGCCTGTCATTTTTATATTTTGAATTTCAAAGAAGTCTGAAATTTCACATCTCAGAAGAATGCTTAACTCTTCAAGCACTTTTCCATTGATGCTTTTTTAATATTTCTTTCCAACCCTTATGTCAGACTGTTTTAAGTCCCTTAAAAAAAACTGAACACAAAATACCAGCAGGTGCCAGAACCCATATCTTTAAGGACTTTTTGCTGAACTAAGAACTGACTCCAGCATATGAACTTTGCTGTACTTTAGAAAAAAAATCCACACATTCACCCAGCCTTGGCAGTCTGGATCTCCTGCTGTTAAACAGGCACAAGGGGCAGATTAATGACACTTAACTGCATCGCTGCCCATTGTGTGCAGCTGAACAGAAAGACTCTCATCTCTTTCAAAGAGCTTTTTCTAGGGGGCAAAATGAGATTTCTCATGCATTTATGTTCTAAGTGTGTCAGCTCTGAAGGCAAGATGAGCTGGCTGGAAACATATAATATAGGCTTGTCTACAGCATGGGTTTAATTTGTTTAGGGAGCATAGTTAAAAAAAACCCAAAACAACCCCATGGACCAGAAAGTTGGGGTCTGCCATAAATCTTTATCTCAAGTAAGCAGCTGAGTTATGGTTACAGTAACTTGCTTACACAGCCATGCCTTTTATTGAGACATAAGAAAATTAGGATTAAGAAATCCTTTCAGTCCTGCTATCAGTTTTGAAGCTGGCTGGAAGACAGTTATAGTGGCCAAGCTTGTGTCTCTCTTTATGTGACCAAAGTAAGCCAAAAAATTACCTGTCCTATGCTAAACCTATTTATTACGATACTTCAGACTTAACTTATTAAATAGTTTATATTTCAAAATAGTTATTGCATTTCTTGCATAGGAGCAGCTATTCTGTATGAAGCAGCTTCACCTGCAATCCAGCTGAGGTGTAGGTCTGTAGGGCAGACAGCTCTGGGGTCATGATTAAGTTCGTCTGTGCACAAAGTCACTGATTTAATCAAGTTTACTTGAAATTGCACTTCTTCTGTAAACCACTGCATGTAAGACTGAGCCAAAAAGAACCCAGTCTGTGCACAGCCTGTCCTGCCAGGACTGAGTTCATGCAGAGGGTGGCTTCAGGATGCTCTCAAGGCTGAACCGGGTTCCTGCTGTGCTCCAAGGGTGCCCTTGGGGCAGCCTGAGGGACATTTCAATAGTGTGCGAAGATTTTCAACATCCCTGGGGCTCTGCAGCCACAGGACAGACACAGAGACAGGCGGATACACACACGTAGAGGCACAAGGCTGGACTTGGGCTGGGAGCGGGCAGCACTGGCCAAAGGGAATTCCTGATGGCTTGCCCTGGCCGATGCTCGCTGCTCTCCATGGGGAGCTGCCACAGGGTGCGAGGAGGAGGAAGAGGAAAAACAGAAACAAACTTACCTTGTGAGACTTTGATGGTGAACAAAAGGAGGCAAAGGAACATGAAAGAAAGAGAGAGGGAGAAATGTAACTGTAGATGATATATCTGAAACACATGGAGAACCAGAAAAGAATGAACAAGTTGGGGCTGCAGAATAAACAGAGAACAGCTGCTCTACCATCAGACATTCACACCAGGGCTAAACATTATTTAAAATCTTTGTACTTGAACTGGATCATTTCATTTGGGACTCCTGTTTAAAGACGATGGGGAAATTTTCATCTGCTTTCCAGTTCACTGGCTCTGAGCTGGACAGGCTGGCTGGAGTAACACCTCTGAGCAGTGCTCACACACTTCCCTCTGTGACACTGGTATTTCGTGGGTCTGACTGAAGGCAAACCACTGAAGGATGAACAAGAGGCAGTGAACAAGACATCACGGTGTACCAGAGGGCACATGGTGTGTTGTTCACAGTCCGAGAGCTTGGAAAACTACACCCAAAGCCTTTGGCAGTTTTGTTGATGAGTTTGCTTGTGCCTGCAGGTAACTCACAACCACAGCGTGCCTCAGCATGTCTGGGTGCTGCAAACCCTGGTGGTATTTAACATTCCTACAATATTTTAAGAACTTGCCCCACTACAGCATTTGGTAGGAAACAGCAAAAAAGGGTATTTATTTCAACTATTTTCCTCAGCCATAGTTTGGGGGACAGCTTTATTTAGATTTTTTACAAAACACGTAATAGGTCTAAGATGGCAATTTTTCCTCGGATTTTCCTTCATCATTTCCTTCTCTCTTCCAGCTGTTATCCTCTGAGTCTCTTAAGTGCCTTCTGTTCCCCTTTCCTTCCCAGGGCAGCCGTGTTACCTGCCCTAGCAGGGGCCCTGAAGAGCAGAGGGACTCAGTGATGCTTTCCAAAGTCCCTCAGAGCCCAGGACTACAGTAACTGTGCAATCATCTGCTGCTGCTCCTAGCAGGGTCTGAGCACTGTAATTAGCAAAGGAGTGACAAGTGGACAGCATAATTACAGGTAAGTTCTCACTACTGGCTGGCAATCAGCCCCTGGGAGTCAGCTGAAGTGAAGCCATGAGCGATGGTGCAGCCAAGCATTCAGAGGCAGTTGTTCATTCAGAGGCCAAAAGCTGAGCTTTTGAGGGCTTCCTTCAGAAAGCAGGCCTGACTTCTTGGCTGTGTTCACTAGAGGCGAAACAATGCCTGGACAAACAGCCCCTGACTTGTGTCCCCTGTGCCACCTCAGTGTGACATTACTATATTATTTCTCTGGCATTTCTGTCAAGAAATGGTACACAACCTGTTATAATGGGCTCTGAGCAGCTAGGGAGTTCCTGGAAAGGCCATTCCACTGTGGTCATTCTGCACAATGTGGCCAATGAATTTGTGTGCTGCGTGGGCTGGGGACAAGGTGTGCCTACAGCAGAAGGAACTTTGCCCAGAAAGCCTTGGGAGGCTTGTTTTCCAATTGGCCTTGGCAGCTAATTAGCTCTGTTTTGCCTCAGCTCCATGCCTCATCCCTGCAGACATGATGAGGGGTTTGAAGATAGCACAGTGTGGCAGCGCTGCCCAGCCATCACTGAGGACAGCTGGATATCTGCAGCAGATAGGGGAGAGTCCAAATATTTTATTTTTTTTTGCACAATAATTAAGTTCTTCCTTTTAACCTACCTTTGCCTTCAGACAGCGGTACAGCGAAGGACAGTTCCCAA
Source organism: Lepidothrix coronata (assembly GCF_001604755.1). Classification (NCBI taxonomy): domain Eukaryota; kingdom Metazoa; phylum Chordata; class Aves; order Passeriformes; family Pipridae; genus Lepidothrix; species Lepidothrix coronata. The sequence continues at coordinate 1,685,065 of NW_016690218.1, forward strand.
AGGCTGCTCTAAGAAGATATCTGTGGCGTCAAATGGGGACAGCTGGCAATTCATTTAAATTAGCAGAGAAAATGCCCCATGCCATGGTGCTGCTAAAAGTAATTAAGTGTGACAGCAAAACTGCATTCAATTAATCTTCCTTCTGGGATATTATTCTGCTAAAGGGCACCATACAGGAGATGAGGGCTGGATGGGACCCTCTGAGGTCAGTTGTTCTCTTCCCGTGTCCCACCTTGCTCCTGACAGAAGTCAATCTACTCATTCTTGCAGTCTCCTAGGAGCAGAGAGGGCAGATCCTGCCATCCCACCTCTGCAGCATTTTGACCTTACTGGAGGGAAAATGTCTCCTAATTTCCACACAGATCTTCCCTGCTGTTATTTAAGTCTGTCTTAGGCTGAACTGCTGCCCTCACATTTACTAGCCTGCTGAACATCTTCATCATCAACATGCCTGCTGTCTTATGGTCCTCTGGACTCTCTTAAGGTTTTCCATATGAAGTACAGACTCCAAAGCTGACCACAAGCCTCACAGCAGCTTTATGTGTGCAGAGAAAGGTGAGGGGATCAGCTAATTCCCTACAGGCTCTGTTCCTACCTGCCTGGGCAGTGTTTGTTCCCTCCACAGCAACGTACTCCTGTGCCACTTGTGACTCCCTGCAGCCACCACATCCTTTGCTGAAAAACAAGTAGTTCCCTGTATTTATGGAGTCAATTAATTCTTCTGTAGAGTCTTGGGCTTGTCTCTACTGAGTAGCACTTACTGTTTTCCAGCCGTTTCTTCAAATTACTTGAATCTAGACACTGCCTGTGCTGTGCCAGCTGTCCCCCCAGCCACTGCTGGTGCGGGGCTGGTGACCCCCTTCTCTGGTCCATCGTCAAGCCACAAATTAAAATAATGAGCAGAGCTGGATTCAGGAGGGACCTTTCAACACATCTCTCTTTATATCTTTCTAGTTCAGGAAAATTCATTTAGTGTCGAGTTCTCAAGTGCATTTTCACTCAGGCCACGTCTCCCTGGCTTGCTGGTAGGAATGCTGTGTGAGATCGCGTCAGCACCTGAAGGTCAGAAGGGATGGCTGACTGCTGCCACCACAGACAAAATGAATCTCTCTGCCACAAAAAGGAATCAGTCTGACACAGCTTGCTCTGGACAAACCCAGGTTGACTTTGTGGGGATGTTTTATATTTTCTAAATGCATGCAAGTCACTTACTTGATTACTTCTTCCAGGAATTGAAGTATACCTGGTTGGCCTATAATTCTTCTCCTTTTCCCCTCATTACAGACAGTATGACATTATCCTCAGAGCAGGCTCCCCCTTTCCATGGCTGAGAATTAGCACTGAAGATGAAAAGCTGCAACGAGCCTCCTGTTCAAAAGGCATGTGGATGTGGCACTCGGGGACATGGTTTAGTAGCGAACACAGTGGTGACGGGTTAACAGTTGGACTGTGATCTTGGAGGTCTTTTCCACCCTTAGTGATTCTATGATTCTAATTCTCTCCCAGCTATCTACCAGTTAACAGACAGGCAGGCCCTAATCCAGGGAGTGAGGCACTCATCCCTTAGGGAGAGTCTGAGTGGAGTCCCTAAGCCTTAGCTGTTTCCCACCCTTCTCCTCACTGCTAGCCCCCACCAGCTTAGACACCACCTGCTGTGTCCAGCCTCTAGCCCATCCAAATAGTATGGCACCCTCACAGGGATGCATGGAATAGACCATTGCAAGGCAAGGGAGACTAGAGGTGGCCGGTAGTTTTGTATTTTTTAACTATTTTCCATCTGCAGATTCAAGTTGCAATGGTGTATGATTTCTGTCCACTGCATCAAATTGCTTGTGCACAAGCAAAACCCAGCCAAAGCAAACTGTTTCCTGGCAGTGTTCTTAGATGAAATACCTTATTTCTTGCATTTCAAACATGGCTTCCTTTTTAAGTTAGTACCTTTTTTTTTTTTAACATGAAAATAAGAACCCCTCTTGGTCTAACAGGGCTGTTTGATCCAGCCAGCAGCAACTGATCACTTCTGTTCTTTGTTTCAATTGAAATTGATTTTTTTTTTTATTCTCCATCAACCTAGAGCTGCTTTATTTAGCCATTATTTTCTCTGCATGGCAAGTAAACTTAAAACCAGCTATTTAATGAGACAGCAAGAAACTGCCCAGGGCTGCAACTTGTCAGATGATGCTGGTGAACATAAGACGTGCTGTCTCCTCTCACCATTCTCTACTACCACCAGAGGGGTGAAATATTGTGCCGTGGTTGGGAACCTCTTGACCTGAGCATTCCCACCACATGCTGCTCACTCACGCTCTGCCTTTCAGACTAGTGGGGTCCAGCCAGATGTGAGAAATAGCTTCCAATCTGTATGGTTTTCCCCAACAATCAAACTGGAAAACCAATACAAGCCTCCTAAGACAAAACCCCTCTACCTGGAGAACAGGACTATGCAGAAAAGCAAGTCATGATTTCAGATGTAGCTCTTTATCAGGACAGATGCTTTCCTGACTCCCCACAACTGCAGAATGGGGTCCTGCCAGACAGCAAACTGCACACGGAGGCTGTCCAGCAGAGGAAGAGCAGAAGAGCAAATGATTATGAACACAATTATGGGATTACACACAAATTGGGCAGATTATTAAAGACACATCACAGATGTACACCCATTCACAGTTTATCCTCAGAAATAACCTGGGCTACCCCTGCTCTGCAGGTTCATCTGGAAGGAAATGTGGCAGGCAGTTTGCAGGGGAAACCAAAGGGCAGTGTTGCCTTCACCCTTGCCTTTTGCCTTGCATATGTTCAGGTTTTTAATATCCATTGTTTGCTCTGTGTGGGGATTGCCCTTAACTCAGCCTGCAAATTGAAGCTGGCTCAGAAATTAAAAGGTGGTTTGGTGAGAGGGTTTAACCCCTGGGTTTGGCAGCTGAAAATGTGTACTGGTCTTCTGCCTTTTTTTTTTTTTCAGTTTCATCCATTTCATCTTTAGGCAGGTTCCTGGCAACTTCCCGAGATCCTCTCTCCTCCTCTGTAACGCAGCCACAGATGTCATCAGCAGAGATGACAAAGTGGAGCCCCTCCAAACCAAAAGGCAATAGGTGCTGGTAAGATAGGAGAAGGGCTTGATTGGGGAACTGCCTGTCCTGTCAGCCTGAAAGATCTCAGACCTGGGTGGTTTGGGGCAATGCCCATCAGCCTCTGCCAGCCCCTGTAAAGAGAGCAGGGTCTTGGAGATGCCATCAGCAGCCTGAACTGTGTGTTGTTTCTGGCTTTGGAGGTGAGATGAGAGTGTCATCTCAATTCTCTGCAATACAATACAGGAGACATGATACAACTTTTACACCAGCAAAAGCCTTTGGCAGATAAAAGTTGGCAGTATTCTGGGTTGGTGATTTATACTAACTGGGTGATCTAAATTATGTACATTTAAAAAAAGGATTCCTCTTCACCTAGGCTAATGTTTTAGAGGCTTCTCAAGGGGTGTATGGGAAGTACACCCAGCAGCTAGGAGCACCTAAACACTTCTGCTCACCTAAGGACTTGGTGTGAAACATAAAAAAAAAAAATGCCTTGGGTAAATGTATTCTAGGGAGGAAAGGGAGGGTGCAGGAGAGTCCCCAAGGCTTTTCTGGGGACAGCTGGCCCTGGGAGCAGAACCAGCCTCTCAGAAAGGTCTCTCTAACAGCAGAGATGCAGCTGGAGTCACAAGGGAGGAAGGTCTTTCTCGTTCAAACAGATGCAACCAGGGCAGAAGGGGCTTCAGACAGCAGAGTTCACAGTGCTGGGGATACTCCCCCTTCCTGCACGTTTCATTTCATAAAGGGAAAAGAAAGTTTGTAACCCATGTGGTGGGATGGGAGGCTCTACCAACTATGTCACAGGGCCCATTCAAACCCTCTTAGCCATTTCTCTGCCTACTGTGTTTCTCACGGAGTTGCAGAGCCCATCACGTGGCTCTTCTTCCCTACAGTACAGTCCAGTGGCTTGGAAGGACATTAGGTGGGACTCGGTAACACGGCCATGGAGAGAAGTCAGGGTGGTGAGTGTGCTGTACTTACTTGCAAGAATGACCATGTCCATCCCCCAAAATATACTCATAATCCAGCCAACCATCACGATCGCTGTCAGGATCTGAATCAGAGCAGCAGCAATGTTCAGCCAGAAGACACAACACATGTGCCTGTCAGGGAGGTCAGTCCGGGCTCCGCACAGCACGGTGAAAGCGGATACAAACGTTCCTAGGGAGAGAGCAGCAACGCAACACCCAGTGAGTGCCACGGCTTCGTGCCAGATCCCTCCCCTTAGACCCACTTCTCATAGTGTCCCACTTCTTGTGCTCCCATTGCAGTGCTGAAAACCTGGGAGGACAAATGGAGGCACATTCTTACTTGAACATGCTGCTGTCTCCCACTGAATTACACCGACACATATATTTGGAGACTGGGATGGAAAAAGCACTCTTTGGGTTTTAGCTCCTTTTCCCCCACACCCAGCAGTAACTGTTTATGCACTGTAGGCAGTTTACAAGGGAATGCTGTTTGTCTGTGGAGATACCAGTCTACCTTTTTTCTGCTTGGTGGGTCTCTCTTGGGGAGAAACACTTAATATACAGCAGGTCTAAAAGGGAAAACTGCACCCGGAGTTAGAGCAGGACTGGCTCTAGAAAGCTGTACAGGTCTGGCAGTCTGTTACTATTTCCAAATACTTCTCTAGAACAAGCACACACACACAAAGAAGAGGTGCTAATGTGGCACTGCATCTTTGCACAATGCTTTCCCCAGTCACAAGTTGTAACCTGAGGTCATGTTTGAACAAAGCAGAAGTAGCTAAACTTAAAGTGCTGGAGCCAGGAAACCTGGTAATGCAGCCCTTGGCTCTGCTTGAGACCAGCTTACAAATCTTGCAGCCACCCTTCAGACTTCCTAAAATGTTTCAAATGGAGGATCTTCTTGATGTATGAAAGTTAAAGCTGGGAGAAAAAAAATTACACTACAGCAGCCTTTCACAAAGATTCTTCCTAAATTTACCCCGTTGGACAAGCAGGATCACTTATTCACAGCTGATGTCCTGGGCTCATGGCTGGCTGAAACCCACAGCTCAGGGAAGCTTTGTCTGTCCCACAACCAACCTGCTGAAATACACAGCACAGGCAAAAAGCAGAAGAAACAGTTTTTGACCAAGCTGTTGGCCACAACATTCGGGCATCTTATCTATGTATGCATTTCAACACCTCTTAGCATTATGAATTGTCTTTGGGTTTTTTCAAATATAAATACAGCATTGCTAAGGTAGGAACAAATGTTGATTGTACTGGATAACATAGTTCTGTGGGATGTTTTCTTTAATCAATTTTGTTAAATTAAAATGATGGTTTCTACAAAAACTTCCCGTTTTCCTCTCAAAGGATGGAAGCCTGCAAACAGCCTGTAAGAATGAGCACATCTTCAATGCACATGAGTGCTTTGTTGAACTGAGGGGAAGGTGGGAGCCCCTTGGTTTGACTGAAGATGAAGAGGAAACACTCAGTTTACACCCTTCCAGAAAAACCCATCAGATCAAGAGAGCGGAACGATCTGGTTAGAAGCAAAATGCCATTTTGTCCTGCACTGCCAGGGTGGTGAAAAACATAATCTCTTTCATTGTTGCCACTTCTTCAGTGGGTCATAAGCAAAACAGGCAGTTGAGGTGCCAAAACTCACTGGGAAAAGGCTGGCTACAGCCTATTTTTAGTCTTGCCATCCTCTGCAAGCTTCAATTCCAGCATCTTCCGAACACTCCACCAGCTCCTAAAACCTTGCTCGTATTCCTGCCGCTGGCTCTATCCGATTTTGTACTCCCACCCGCTCCCTTTGCTGCACACTGAAGCTGGGCATGGAGCAGGCATGGAGCAGCACTGCAGTGCAGGGGAATGGGTGAGCACTGCTGAGGTGGTGGGAGGCAGCCTTAAGGCAGAGCATCACTGGAGGGGACCAGGGCACCATCTTCTACTTGAGAAATGACCCCTGGTATTTGTCCTCTGCTTGGCTTTCACAGGCAGGGTTTCATCCCCTTATCAACCAAAACTAAAGGGTCTGCAGAGAGAAAAAGGGGAAGTCATTTTAATCCCAAAGGATGTTGTGTAATTCTCCCCGTTGCTTTTTAAAAGAAACCTGTCTTTTGCTCTGTGGCTTTGTTTTCCATGTCTTTTATGTCCTCCATGTGGGATTATGTGACATCTCTGCCCTGCTTCACCCACCCCTTTTTTTTCCTTCATAGTTTTTTTTTAAAGCAGAAGGAAGCATGGAATATCTCCCCCATGCTTCCTGAAACTGTTGTCTTCAAAATTACACCACTGCACTCTCTGAGATTAAATATGGATTGAGGCAAGATCAGAGACTGGGTGTTTATGTTTTCTCATCAGGATGAAAAATCTTGCCAAATGGAAATGCCTGTCTCTTTTTTAAATTAAAATCTTCCCCTCTTGCCTTACCTTTAACTCTTCCAAGATGTGTTACAAAGAAAGGTCATAAATGAGCAGTAAGTTTTCAACTACAGCTTCAAATCCTTCCAGTGAAGCTTTTAAGATTTTTACGTCATTAGAGGAAGGTGCTGAATTAGCTAATTAATCCCCTAAACACCACAATGACTAAGCTAATGTGTAGTCCTATTCAGAAAGGAATAAAGCAAACAAAGCAGTTAAGTTTTCCCCTCTGGACTGGGAATTGATACAGGAACTAGGATTAAAATCTCATGAACCTTGGCTTCTGATTGCCTCTTCAGGCCACTTTCCTATTCATGGGAGCCAATTCATTTTTCCACTGCCAATGCATTTTTGTTATTAATTATGATTAGCCAACCTTTGGGAACTTGCTGGCATTTTTGAATTCAAGTCTTGAGCCATGCCAGCAGGCATAAGATGGAAGTATTTTTCCTCTAGTCCACATATGCTTGAAAATGTGAAGCAGAAGTAAGTGTCTTAAATGCACTTGCCAAGGTAGATGTTTTCCCCTTAAGAAGCCATCATAGTTACACATTGCCAAATATGGAAGTATTTGCATCTGGAAGCAAAGAGGTGGAGAGGAGCAGGAGGAGAAGGAAGGCAAGCAAGCTGGATCTGCTGATACCTCCTGGCTGCATCAGAGCTGGGGCACTGAACCATTTCCCTTCCTGACCAAACATTCAGACACTTGAATACCTACAGCCCAGAGATCGTAAACTTGGTATGCCAGCTGCAGTTGGGGTGGTGTTGGCCAAGTAAATCAGCTGTCCAAAAAGGTCTCAGGCTGTGAGTGTAACCAGCAAACAAACTGCTAACTTCACAAGCAGATGTCAACTAAAAGCCCACACAGTTATGCCACTATAACATAAGTAAAATATAGTAAGCACTTCTATCTTCCCAATGAAAAGCACCAAAGCTGCAGTAAAATCTGGGATTATTCTAAATCATTAATTAATACAGCCTCTTTGGGGACAGAGGGGAGGCGGCAAAGAGAAGATGTCCTATGTTACTTAAGTCTGTTCATTCAGCCCCGTGGGCCACCAGGGCCCACTGCAATCATCTGGCTAAGCCATACAGCCCCTGTGGCACCTGGAGCCAGCAAGTACCAGGGGCTGGGCAGAGGGATAGGTGGGAGCTGAGGACTGCTCTTCTGGAGCAGCTGGGAGGCAGAGGGTGGAAGTGCCCTGTGCAGTGAGGCTGTGAGATGTGACGCCGATCTTGCTCTTTCACTTGGGGCAGCATCAGCCAGCTGGGGCACTAGCGTGGTAATAGGTTAGAAAGAGAGCCCCTGGAGGCCTGTGCTTGCTTTGGCTGTCAGCAGAATTGGGGTATTTTTAGATTACACTAGTAAATATAGAATGCTTTTTGTTTTCAACACTTTAACCCATTGAACATGAAGTGGAAGCGTTTTTGGTAGAACAACACTATAAATGGCACAGCAAAGGAGCGGGTTTTGCCCTTTCTCTCCTCTCTGGTCATTCAGGATAAAGTCCCCACTCCGGTGTGTGCTGGTACTACGGCAGCCACGGCCTTTCCAAGAGCATCGCCTGCTGGTTCCTGGCCTCACAGAGTACACCAAAATAGTGTGACAGGAATAGTTTGGGGTTTTTTCTCTCAGAGCAAAAACTCTGGAAAGGGCTCCCTCGGTTTAGTATCATCTGAGTCACTCATCCAGGCTGGAGAAAGGCATAAGGGCAAGACCATGGCCTGTCCTGAACAGTCTCCTCTGTGTTATCTGAGTGCAGCAGGGACTGCATTATGGAATATCTTAAGCTGTATGAGAGAAGTTTTTCTCTCCTGTTTTTGCAAGAATGCCTATCCTGGGCACTCCTGCAAGAGTTTTAGTCAGACATGGAGCTTGGCAGGTTTCATGTGGAGGACCCGGCTGTGAGCAAACTTCTGACAGCATCTTCCCAGAAATATCAGAAGAGGGAACCTGCTTGAAGCCAGGGTGTAAAACAGAAGGAGATGAGACACTGATGACCACAGTGTACGTGCAACTACTTTGAGCATGCAGACAATTTACTAGTGGGCTTCCCACTGACTGCCAGGTATCTCAAATTTCCCAACACAAAGCATCTCTGCTGCAAGAAATCACATCTGATGAACTGTTCTGGTACAGGTGGGAGGCACAGCAAAAACCCAAATTGCTGCAATCAGGGGCAGCATGTGGAGATGATGATGATTCTGTGATGATGATCCCTATCCTACAAAAGCCTGGAGCTAGGGGGGGGATGGGAAATACTCCTTCCTCTTCCTGCAGGCCTGGACATCATATGAGACATTCTCTTGGAGTGCTGGGAGTTAATAAGGCAGTAGTATGGTGCCTCTTTTCCTGCTCCCAAAGGGGAAAAAAGAGGGCCATGTCATGATTCAGGAGTTGGAGCAAAGCTGCAGGAAGCACACAGCTGCAGGTAGGTACAGGCAAAGATGGGAATGAAATTTGAGGTGTCTGTGGGAGCAAGGCTGTTGGATCGACACTGGGAGATGTAATTAATGAGTGTGTGTTTTGTGGGGATGAGACATACCTGTGTAGCTGTATTGTGTCAGGGGAGCGTTCTGTGTGGGGACACGTCTGATGTGACTTTGAATTTCCTTAAGTAAAATGATTATTAGCTGTCATTAAACAGTGTTGGCAGGTATGTAAGGCAGATGTTGTGGATGTGCTGAAAATTCATGAGATGTGTTGGTTCTTGCTTGTGTGAGTCAGAAGAAGCTGTGTGAGAATGGTAATAAGGATTGCACTAGTTTCCTCGGTGTAAAAGTGAATATGGTATCTATTGGTCAAGGTATCCTTGGCTCCTTAGTGTCATGAACTTGTTTTTATACTCTAGTTTGAGCTGTAAAGAGTTGTTTCATGTGTGGAGGCCTCTCATCCTTGGCATTAATCTGTAAACTAAGCTGTAGCCCTTTGGGTTATGATGAGGGAAAGAGAACTGCCAAAACTTGCCCAAGAAAGGGCTAAAGCAGTCTCTGCTGATGCTGAGAACCTTTGCCTTTTGCTTAAATAGAGATGGGCTGTGGAAAGGACACTATTAACAAGACAATAAAATGCAGTTGCAAAGCATTAACTCTCAGGATGACTATCTGCTGAAGTTTCCTAAAGCAGAGAACTGTTTGTGTGTTTTATTAAGAAAACAGATGCAAAGTAAAACCCCCTAGAAGTGTGAATCCTCACCAGTGTCCCCCGTCTCCACCTGGCTGGAACTCACTAGGGCTTAGGCTGCCTGAGAGAGAACCTGCCAGTGCAGGTATGCCACCTAAACCCTCTGAAATAAGAGTGCTTTCTTTCCAGGCTCATTGCAGCTCTTTGAACAGAAAAGGCTGGTTCAGAAGAATAACTGATGTACTTCTGTGTCTACTGTGGCTCTTGCAGCTTGTGAGTGCAGAGCTTTTGTCAGGGTCTCCACCACACCTCTTATTCGCATGGCTTCCCCAGAGAGCTGTGACTGCAGGCAGGGGGCATACAGTGAATCTCTTTGGTTTGCAGCAAAAGTAGAGGAGTGGAGGCTGTGGGGTGTCCTGAGGGAGCTAACCTTTCCTGAGTACCCGAGCCTGGCTTCGTGGCCAGATGTACCTTGCCTGGAGTCATATTCCCACCCAGTTTCCTTGGAGGCACTCAAAGCAAGCAATGGAAGACACCAAGCCACTTGCTATTCAGCTGAAATAGATGAAAATAAGTGCACACAGTTACAGCTGCGCTCCTGGAGAGGAGCATTCAGCTGAACAGTCTGTGGCCTTCTCACACCGAGCAGCTTGGGAGTGCTGAAGAACTTGTGCTGCTGCTGCTCTGGGCTGGGGCCAGTGCTTAGTCCAGGATATTGGAGGCTGTCATTTACACAGCAATTCTTCACCAGGTAGTGGGTACTGGACTTCTTTCTCTTGAAATATCAAGAACACAGAGGTGGCAAGACTGCAACACAATGCTGTGGCATCAGCAAGTTTTAGGTGTCCCACCCAAGAAAACATGCAACCTGTCAGTGGCATCCCCTACATCCTTCCCCTTGTAGTTCATTGCAGCCACGGAAGTAAGTCAGGACTGAGTGCAATTACCTGGGTTTTTTTCTGGAAATAATCCTGTTTTAGACCAACATCTTAAAAGCCTGGAGTTTTAGGTTAGAGTTTAATTAAACAGCCATGGGCAAGCCTTTTTACCCTTTCCAGTATCCATACAGACTGAAGTCTGCTCCTGCCAAATACAGTGCAAGAGCACTAGGAAGGAGAGGTGGCTTTAATGATTTCAGGGGGAAGAACAGCAGGAGCAGTGGACAGCTTAGGAAACAGGAGGCTTACTTGGTCCCAGGTAGCACCTCTTGGAATCAAAAACCTGAACCCCACAAATTCCAATCTGCTGGGAGGGACATGAATGACGTGCAGACACCTTGGTGGTAGAGTGATTGCCTGCGAATGCCAGGTCTCGTGGACAGCTGTGTGGGCAGGACTCAGGCAGGAACAGCAGGAGCAGAAGGGTAGGAGAGGGAGAGGAGAAAAGGAAGGAGGAGAGAGTGGAGGCAGCAAACGTGACAGAACCTAGACGTTGCCATGGAGAGGAGCTCATGAATTTTTCCTCTGTGGCCTGCTATTAAAAATGTTTTGTTTAGCTTCTGCCAGCACATTGTTTTTATTTTCCTCTTCCATATCAGAAGGACATTCAAAGGGAATTCTGGCCCTCTCTGGTCCTTTTGGCCTCACTACAGACAAAAATACACAGTCACTTGACAAGTGAGAGCTGGCACTTGCAGTTCTTGTCTCCATAGGGTTTGTTCCAACTCCCAAGTCTGCAGAAGGCAGGCTGTATATAGCCTTAGCTTTCTGGTTTCCCTGCGTATGTGAAAAATGACCAGCATGTCCCGAAGCATTATTGGCCCATGACTGATCCCAACTGTCCCAGTACCTCACTGTAGCTGCAGCACGGAGCTCTGCATCTGTTTGTTATTAGTAGGTCTGTGTCATGTGGTCAGAACAGGCTTGACAGTGTTTATGTAGCATCCACAGAAGACAGCCCACGTGTAAGTAAGACAGCAGCGCCTTTGCATCAAAAATGAGATTTTTATCATATGTAATGCTTTAGAAAAAGTTAACTCTTCTAAAAATGCAGAGTTTTTAAACAAAAACTTCAAAACTTGACTGTAACAAACTTTCACAGACTTCCAAGGCTAAAAATACGCAGCAAAATCTTAAATTACATGGAAGGGGGGGCTGCATGAAGGTGAACTGACTTACTAAAGCTTTAATTATACACGGACCCATCAATATTATTTTTACTCTGTAGCACTGCAATGTTTTGAACACTTAAAAGCAGCCACCCATAAATAGTGAGATTGCAGTACAACTTGTTCCACTGCCAGACATTCCACAATCCTTGGGTGAAGTTTTCCAATCCAATCCCTACGGTTTAATTCTGTTGACTTGATGCTTAAAATTAAGGGTATGCTAGAAGTATTTGAGACTGGAGAATTTCGGCTGAAGAGCAAATGCAAGGCCACATAGGATGATCCATGGTGATGGTGCAGACTTCGGACTTCTGCCAAGACTTGCTGAATTATCTTTGCAAGTTGTACCTGCCTGATTCCCAAACCGATTTCTTTCTCTCTTGTATAAACGATGTGATCCCAGAACCACCACTGACATTTTGCATCATGCTTTACAATATTATGAACCACTGCAGAGAACAGGTAATTTCCCAGAAGTAAAAGGGGAGGTGGGGGAGGAATATTGCTACACAGACACCTAGACATAGAAAATGGGAAAGTTGCAACAAATAATACCTACCACCTACAGTCAGAGAAAAATAATTGGTGAAGATAAGCCCATCCACACTAAAAGTATCATCTCTTGTCCTACTTCCAAGGTAACATTCCACAAGGAGAGATTCTTTGCTGCTTCTCACGGTAAAGATACTGAGATACTTAGCTGACACTCAGGTCAACTCTCTGAACACAACAGTGACCTGTTGCTTACTCCCAGCTTCTTCCCAACATAACACTAGTACCTCACTGACAGACATATTCCTTCCCAACCTCTTCTGGCTCCTGGTTGAGTCACTTGGGTATTCCTGCCTGTCCAAGTCACGCTGTAGCTAATCACTACACCTGTCCTGCTGACTGTGGTGGTACAGAGGGATGCTTTGCTGGGTGTAAAGAAGTCATCCTCTGGGCACAGCAAGCTTTCCAGCAGCTTGAGCTTGCATAGACTCATCTGGCTTGCTTCTTGCCGGCAGCTAGACTGGCTTAGTTAAATCTGACACGGTTCCCCACTAGTACTGTGCAGCCTGTCAGGCAGATGTTTGCTATGAAGTGGACAACAGGCTGTCTGCACATTACAGACAGGGAACAAAGAGCCAGGGAGGGTAAATGACATGTCACTGGTTCTGCTGCTAGCCAGGGGCACTGCTATGAAAAGAACTGAGGCACTGCAGCCGTGCTTCTGCTCAATGCTTACTTTCTTCTTTGCTAATGGAATAAAGAGAGGATTTTAATTAATTTGCCTCCTTATTAAGTATGCCAGCGTTCAGAGAAATAATGTCATTTGCTTCCAATTATAACAAACATAAAGTAAAACAAAAGGCAAGACCACTGTTTACAGCTCAGGGCACTTTGCTAAAAGCTCATCTGACCTAAGTGGACACATTCCTGGTGCTCTGTAATTTCATCAGCTTATCAACTTAAAAGCTCCGTTTCATGGAATCAGCTCTATTGCTGGTTTCTCTCTGCTGTCTCCTGCCATGCAGAACTTTCTGTCTTCATATTGTCTACTATTAAAACAGGTGCTTGCTCCACCTTGTGCTCCCTTCTCCTCCTTCCAGCTGCCCAGGAACACCAGCTAGCTCTGCCACAGCTCTCATAGTCCCAGGCTGCTCTGCACTCACCTGCTGCAGGAGTGAGAGAGGAAACAAGGAGCACAAAATAACTGTACACTAAACTATCTCTTATTTTTAAGACTACAATCCTATTCACAATTCTCAAGCACCTCCAGAAATGAATTTTCTGTTTTCTTGATGTACATACAGAAACAAATGTCAAGCCATTCTGTTTCATGCTACTGATGATACTGAAGTAATTTGAATGTGGCTTTTCACCCAAACTTGACAAACCTGGAAGCTTCAACAGCAGAATGTCTGGAGAGAGTGCCTCCTTATTTCACAGTGGCCATGAAAGCTTTCTGGCTTTCTGATACCTCCAATTTCTAAAGGCTGACGGCAGTAAAAGCTGTGTAACAGTAGAAAAATAATGAGGAAAAGGCTATGGATTCTCAGAAGCTTTCACAAAGGCTCTTGCCAATTATGCAGTGATGAACTGAAGTTTATTCATAATTGTCTGTGCCAGGGAAAGCTCTTTCTTGTCAGGCACAGAGCAGGAGGCGGGCATGCATGACCCTCCAGCTTCTGCACCAGTGTAGGGCTCTGACTGGCTCCCGATGTTTTACTGGGTGAAGTCACATCAAATGCTCATTTGTCTTCCTGCCTCTGCCCTCTCAGAGGTTAATTAAGTGCCATTAGTGCCCATCTCAGGATGCTCTAATTGAGCAGAAGGAAAGCAGCAGGCTGGGGCAATGCCGGGTTGGAATGCACCCGGCCCGGCAGCCACAGCTCAAGGTGAGGTCCACGGCTGCACTGCCTCATCTGTCTTTCTGATCAATGCCTTGCAATGAGTTTTGCCCTTTGAAGCTACCTAACTGCATTTGCTCTGCTCATGGAAGGACAGATTAACTACTTCTAAGATTCACTGAGCAGTGATTCTGAGCTTGCTGTGATACCCTGGAGCCCTTCACTGTGAAGACAAATCATGTTAATTAGGGACTACCAAGACAGAAGACAGAATTAATCTTATTAGTAAGTCAGATGGGGATGCAGAGCAATTAGACCTTATTCTACAGAACAAGGCAGCTGAAATGGAAGTGTAATAAATTGCACCAGCTTCCAAAATCATCCCAAAGTACAAGCTATCTTTTAAGGACTATAGGAATGTAAACCAAAACTGTGACATAATGTTTGGAGATCTGCAGTGATAAGTGTGCAGGAAACTAATGAAAAGACCTTTTTTTAATCCAGAAAACTCGGTGCATGCATTTTATGAGCCAAAGCTTCTCAAGCAGGGACTTAAAGGGGACATGACGGAGTTGCACTCTAGCCCAGAGGTGTGATGCTGCACCCAGGAGTCTGGAATACAATTTTTGAGACCAGAACTCAGTACTGCATTTATAGCTGCTTGCTAAATAATTCTGAAGCTGTAACTTTATTCTTATAATGCTGAATTAACATTATTAAGGTGTTAATATAGATAGTCTGTGAGACAAAATTTACTGTCCTTCATGCATCTAACCTGAGGGGGTTATATCCCTCTTGTTCTGTTCAGTGCTACCATTAGTCAAATAGTGACCAGGTCTTGCTTTTAAAGGTCAGTTTTCATAAAAACACTATTCTTAGATGAAATGTAAAGCACTTTGCCTACTAAAGCCACTGCAAAGTTGCTGTTTTACTCATGTGCATAGCATCTGAAATATTTAGGAGATGGTGCTTTACACTCTAAGCTTGGCTTTGGTACTTCCAGGTGATTCAAGCAGTTTACAAACGAAAATCTCATTTCATGGTAAGTTTACTTGATTGAGAATATAAATATGTTTTATCTTCTTCAGCAAAACCGTGGGGAGCATTTTTAACAATACAAGCATCTTAACTTGCATTCATTTTAACTGGAACTTCCCACATTAACATCCCTGAACAGCAGATTCAAATACGATTGATTCTGTACAAGAGCAGAGTGGGACGAGGAGGACAAGGATCCACCCAGAGCTGGGCTGCAACAACCCACAGTCTCTTTGGTGAGGGGGACACGCACTGTCAACTGACTATGTCCCCCCCTTCTAGAGGTGAAGCACAAAGCCAGAGTGAGCCTCTACACAGGACCAGTCTTGCTCCTGCGGGGAAGACGGTGAGAAGATTTGGAGTCTTCCAGAGCCTTTTTGGCTTCCCATGGAAAGAGCCCAGGCAGATCAACAAAAGCAAGTCTTTTTTGGCAGTGGAGAAATGAGCTGTGGTACCTTATGCCTGACATCACCCCAGCAGAGGCTCCATAAATAGTTAAGGCTGGAGTGACCCCTGACTTTACAGATTCTGTGAATATGAGCACCAGCCAACACAAATTAATCCACCCAGATAAAACGGTTTTCTAAGAGGAAGATTTCTTATTAGGGTGGAGAAAATGTGGATATTATGGAGGCTAATACATGTATCAGCATAAGCAGGTAACCTGTGATATTGTGGATGAGAACCTGAGCAACCTGCTCTAGTTTAACCCACTTGGAGGAAGGACTAAGTAGCCTCCAAAAGTCTCTTCCAGTCCCAGCTATTCTATGGTATTTCAGTAACTTTATCTATTCCATGCAAAGCTTAGCTGATCTCTTGGTTTCTTTTCCCAGAGCCACATCCTTCTGCCACTACACGACTGACAGCTCTTGAACACAGGGCTCTTCATGATTTTTCAATTTATTTTTGAAGAGCTGTTCTGTTTCTAAAATGTCAGGTGCAATTACTCTCATAGCAAGCAGAAAGCGTGCCTGTGAGTTGCTGATCACACCAAAACAGGTGAACTTCGAGTCAACAGCCTCCCTGCTTTGACATGGCCCCTCCTGATCTGTGCATGCTCATATCAAACAGCTCAGCCAGCCTCTGAGAGAGATGCCTTCGTGCTAAAAGGAATTACTGCTTTATACAGAAGTGTGGTCTTTCTTTAAAAGAAATGTTTACTTGGATATAATCATCATTTCTGCAGAGACTAGTCCTCTTCTGTCTAAAGCAAAGCTAAAGGAAATGCCACAGCTTAGTTGAGCAGGTCACAAACATAGATGAACACTCGGTCATGTTTGGGTGCCAGGTCATCCACAAACAGTTAATGGCTCTTGGCCATCCGAGCTGTGTCCAGCAAGGCCTGCAGAGGCACAGCTCTTTAAGTGTGCCTGTGAGATTTTATATATGGTCTTTTTATCTGAATGCACCCCCCTACCTCATCACTAGGAGTTCCTGTGTTCCCAATTTGCAGGAAATAGCATTTGATTTACATATATTTCTGTCAAAAGGCAAATTTTCCCTTGACCAAATAATTTCCAGTATCTGCCAACTAGCTACTGGTCAGCATTAGATAAAAATGCATGTGCATTGGTTTGTACATATCACAAAGAACTGAGTTAGCAACATCACAATATAGCACATAATTATTCTGAATGAAATATGGAAAGCAATACCTATATCATATAATGATTGGAAGACACCGTTCTTCAGAGCTTAGAGAAGATTTATATAGAGTGAGACATACCGGGGAAAGAGTTATACAGAAAAACTGGAAATTATCATGGTTTCATCCTCTCTGTGCTTTTTTTCTAATTCTCATGTTGAATAGGTTATAATGAGGTTAGGGACAATGGTAACATGGTTTAACACGCCCACGCTGGAAGCACTTATCTCGCTGTTAAAGGGGGCAGCTGAGAAGAGATTCAGACTTTTAAACATCCTTTCCTGCCTTGCTGAGATGCTGTTAGACTGGGGGCAGGGGACCAACCCTGACAGTGATATTGCAACACAAGACTTCACAACCTAAACAAAGATGTTGTTTCTCTGCTTCTGTATGTCCTCCAGTTTGACTAACCGGAATTCACTAGGGTCAGTTTTTACCCAGTTTTCCACAGTGTTTTCTAGACAAGGCTGGTTTGGGGGGAGTACCAGTCCTGCAGAGGAAAGGGAATTCATATTTGCTATTTATGTGCCAGCCAGAGCCAGCACCTTCATGTGGTAGGCAATGTATGCGCCCCAGAAGACTCTCCCTGTGCCAAAGAGCTCTTACTGCAGTTTTTTAAAATCCCCAAAGCTACTCCTCCCTTATTCTTCTTGGTAACTGGTGTTGTGTACTGTGTCTCTGAAGAGCCTATGGCTCTCTGGAGCAGCTCAAAAAGCTTCATAACCTCCCACTCACCAAGCTCTGCCTTTTGCACCTTGCATGGCTCCCCTCGGTTCAGAACACTGGAGCAAGCAGCAAGGAAAGCAGAGGAATGCATTTCCTTGGAAAGAATGAGTGGGCATAGAAGGAAAACACTTCTTTCAAGAAGGGCAGGCCCAACCGAGGGACCATCCATCTAACCTTTATTCATTCCCCTGTTGTTTTTCTTTTCCTTCTGCCAAAAAATACGTCTATATTGGACCCAGATTCATCTCTGACATAGATCAGTTGACTGCCAGAGTTACACTGGGGATTAATTTGGCACATGAGGTCTAACCTGATCTTGGCAGCAATTCAGAAGTGCAAACAGCAGAAAGACAGTACTTTTAAATAATAGTAACAGGCCATGGCAAACAGTATATGCCTGCTACTCAGTATGATGTTGATAAATTCAAATGTGAACTTGAAGAGGGCTAACATGAATAGCATGGATACATACTCAAGCAGAATTAGAAATTGTAGAACATTGATTCTATATGCATACTGCACTTTCCTAACTTTTTATCAGTTCTGTTGTGCTGCTCAAGGATCAGGTAGGGCTCCATACAGCACGTGGTGTTGCTCTCCTTGCTCCTTAGCTGAGCAGGACCACAGTGCCTGGTGATCCTGGCAGGCTCTTTGGGCTTGTGTTGTGCCCAGAAGCCCTATAGCTGGGAGACTAATTATCCAGCTCCTGTCACCCTGCAGCTTCTAGTAGCTGCCTGTGGTTTAAGCTTGTATCTGGCTCGGATTCACTGTATCAGCATTCACACTACAATGTGAATTCAATTTATGGGACTGCACAGCTGAAACTAAAGTGAGATCTACACTTTACCTCACTACAGAAAAAGGTCTCTTGTAAGTCTCCTACCTCAGCAGAGTTCTGTAAGTCGTGCAGCTCCACTTGTCTCTTGAGCTGCCCCTTCCTATCTCCCTTTGTCTTGGAAATGTTGCAATGTTGCCTCAGTTTTCTCTTCTTTCACAAATGAAGTTTTTGTCCTCTCTGATGAAATAGTTCTCACAAAGGCCTGCAAATAGTCTGGATGAGTGTCAGGACCTCTGCTCCATTTGGAGAATTTCTGGTTCCTAGCTCTGGACTACATTAGGGGCTCTCTGCTCTTTGAAGTCTTGCCATCTGTCTTACTTCTCTCTCCTACCGTATCCCCAACATCTCTCACTCTACATTACCATCTTTCTCCTCCTGTTTCACAGAGACAGATTGAATCTCTGCAATTCCCTTCTCCCTGTCTTCTGTTTCCTCCATACCATGCTCCCTTTAAACTTCATCTGCATACAAGCCTTTGTTTCTGTGCAGGTGACTCAAACTCCTGTACCTCTTCAGGACATTTCTCCCACATCTTGCCTATTCTTCCTGGTATCTCTGCTTGGACATCCTCTTGTCTTAATGAAGATGGCAAAGTTAAACTCCATTTCTTTGCATAGTGAATGTTTCTTACTGATGACACCACCAACCACCTTTCCATCAATCTGGTTTGCAAGTAAAGAGAAAAGGAGGATAATTATGTATTTAATTCCTCCCTCTCCTTTTCACAGGCACTCAGGTCACTGCAGCTACTATTTATTTTTCTCTCTCACACAAACTTAAATGTTTTTTTCCTTCCTTATATTCAACAATCACTAGAGCTTACTCTCCAGCCAGAGTTCCCCTTCACACGTCACATCAAATGCTTTTCACTCTAAGGCTTTCAGACCTGGTGAACACCTACTGCTGTTTTCATTTACATACACCCTGCAACACAAACCCCCTACCTTGAATTAGGGGTTTGTTCTAGTTCCTGTGTGACACAAGGTTACTTGCTGCAACAATTTATTTCTGTAGTTAATAAATGTCCCCATTCGTAGTAGGAATCTGCAAAGGTTAGATCAGTTAAACCATTGTTGCGTAACTTTATTTTTTTATTTATCTTTTTAAGACTAACCAATAGGTCTGATAATTCTCTTGCACACGTAGATATCTGCAGTTCTAACTACCAAAATGACAGGCAGCTATACTTTCTCCTGCCCAAAGTTCAGTAAGAAGGGGCAGAGAGACAGCTGTTCACTAACACAAACTATGGTGAGTCGCCCCACACTCCTCCTTAAAGCATGGGCTACTATGTGCTCTCTGAAAGCATGGACCACTGACATATTGCTATACACCTCAGTGTTCTCCTCCCACTTAGGAATTCCTTACTTTTCTATGCTAATCCTTACAGGTGTCTGAAGTGTATTTCTACAGTCATTATAGCTTCCTACACTTGAGCATTAAATAACCCCACATTTCTAGCTAAAATAATTCATTTTTCTTTTAATTTTAGTGATAAAAACGTAGCATTTTTTCCTTCCCTCACATTTTACGGAATAAGATTTCTAGTACAGTATTGTACAAAAACAACAATCTGACACATTAGAGCTATTCTGCCATCTTTTATTGTGCCTGTAATGAAAAAAAATAAGCATGTATTTTCAGCTGACTGTGCTACACAGAACAATCTGATAGCAGAAGCCCATTATTGTCATTCAAAGGAACATTTGTTTAACCAGATGCAGTCATGAAAAATTATCTTAAATTTTACAATTCGTATTTTCTAGCGCTGTTCCACGCAAAATCCAAATATGTCAATGCATTAAGACCACATCACAGACTGCACTTTATTCCTTTTCTTGAAGACAGATTGTAACAGGACCAACATTTTGGGACATCAGAGCCATCCACAGCAAGGCACACGTCTCCATCTCAGATACGAGGGCGATTAAGACAGCGCAATACTCTAAGAAGGGTTTATTGTAGGATCTCACATCCATAATGATTACACTGTGCTCTACAAAGAGAACCACTGTCCTACAGCAGATCCTTGCAGGGAAAAGCAATAGCAAGCTGGTACACAGGACAGCAGGGCAGAAGGGAAGTTTAAGTTTGAAATGCATAGATCGAACTCCTTAGGTTCCTCAGGGTTGTGCAGACTGCCTGAGGTCTCGCCCAGAAAATATTTCTCAAGTAGAAAAGGAATTTCAGCACCCAGTAGAAACACTGGATGCTTGTGTCTGGGCAAAATTGGGATCCTGGGTGGACCTGGGGTGTAGGTGGAGCAAACCATCCTAAATGTATGATTCATGAATGATCACTAAGCACAGTGAGCTCAAGGCTGCAGTGCTCCCCTGGCAGTTTCTACCGTGTTCCCCTGCAAGAAACTAGAGGCAGCGCAGGACTCTTTGGAAATCTTTGCATTTGCCTTTGCAATTTGCTCTGTATTCTTCTCAACTGTTGCATCTGACAGAAAGCAAGACCAGATTTGGGGTGGTAAGAGGACTGGATGGAGTAAAAATTGTGATTAATTCTCCTCAGTACTAATTAAACTAATACTGATCAAAATACACACAGAAGAAAGGTCAGTTGAAGGCTACTACAACACTGGGATGTAATTACAACTTGTGGGGTAGGAAGTTCCTAAATCACAGAACACCTTGAGGAAGAAAGGAGTATCTGGAGAAGGTGCTGGTGCATTTGCTGACACATTGGCTATACAAAGAAGAACCTGCCTGGTGCTGTGGGAAAGCTCAGTCTCATCATTGCTAGCTGACAAGGCTACATACAAGGCAAACATACAAGGCAGGCAGTCTGCACTATCCGTGGGATCCATGTGACACATCACGTTTCTAGATCTGGGATTAAAGCAATACAAGTCTATTAGAAAAGTGCTTTTTATTTTCCAGTTAGTGAAAATTAACAGCTGAGCCAAACTGCTCAGCAGGGAGAGAACACAAACATAGTTCTTATCCTTCTCAAACGTCTGGCCCTAAACTATTTATAATCCTTCAGTATTTTATTTAACATATGCAAGTAACTGCATCTATTTTTCTACTTACTCTGTTTTGAACATACTGTCTCTTCTCTCCTAATGTCCATACTGACCAAGAACAGCACTTCATCTAGTTCTCTTTATTTTAGCTTCTTATAAGTACTTACGTATGCTAATGTTCTCTTCCTTCTGTTGAAGAATGATAGAAGGAAGGCAAAGAAGCTAAAGCATGGACTTTTGAAAACACTTAGGCACCAAATTCCCAGTGAAATCAAGGAATTCCAGGCTAAATCATGCCTCCAGCCACAGTGAAAGAGCTATCAGGATATTTAATCACATTCTGGCTTTCCCAGTTTAGCCTCACTGCCCTCCATGGCTTTTGGCTATATTGAAAGTGAAATATGCAGATTAGGATTATGAGTATGTATCAGAAAATGAGTATATTTACAGGATAGTAAAGAATGTTCATCTGAAATGTCTTTCCTGTGCTGTCATAGTTTATATTCCTTCCTGTTTAAGCAGCGTGAATGATATTGGCTGAGTTTTTTACGACTTGAGGAAAGCAAAACAGATCCAGTAACTATATGAGGGCTTACAGGCTGAAGAGGAACAGTGGCCAGGCAATTAATCTCTTCTTAGTACAGGTTATAAAAGCCTGTATCGGAGTCAACAGAAGGGAACACATATCTAAGTCACAACAAATTCAGTACAAAGTCTTACCAAAGCTTTCCTATATTTAAAGTTAGCTTTAAGCATGCCTTTGCACTGAGTTATTAGTAGATGGTTTCCTCTGCCATCTCTTGATTGGAGGTATGCAATCTCCAGCTAAGATCAAGGGACAGATACTGTTACTTCAGCTGTAGCTGCTTAAACTGCCACAATCAATTGTCTGATGGAGATGTCAATGTCCCAGAAGCCAGAAAAGTGAGAAGGGAAACCTCTCTACATTAGTCATCGCAACCAGAAATTGCTGCCAGGCATCATCATGGTTGACTGGGGCAAAGTGAGGAGAGGCAGCAGCCAGTTCTCAAGATTCATCTGACTTCACCTGTCAGCCCCATTCCCAAATATAGCAGCTCTCAATGCTACAGAGCATGAAAGGACCTCTCTCATATTTTATATTCCTCAGATAATGCAAAAAGGAAGAAACATTGTGAACATTCAGCACATCCTTCAAAGAAGGGATCTAAAAGCACCATTTTGCAGCGGTTATTTAAATTTGCAAATATTATTTGCAAAAAAACCCAAAAAACATTCTGCAGCGAGAACATGTGCTCAAGGTGTTCCACAGTCAGCAAAGCTGTTGAGATTTTTAGACTGCTAAGAAGGAATGCTATGGAAGAGCAGGACAGAAATCAGTGATGTGCTATGGTGAGCTGACTGGCTACCAGACACCCACCCAGCCACTCCCTCACTCCCCTTCCCCTCCACAGGACAGAGGGGGAAAATAAGATTTAAAAAAGTTTGTGTGTTGAGAGAAAGAACAAGAAGATCACTTACCATTATTGCCAGAGGTGAAACAGACTGGACTTGGGGAAAGTCAATTTACTGTCAATTAAAATAAGTTTGGATAGTGAGAAACAAAATACCACCCTCACCCCTTATTTTCCCCCTGCTCCTAGGTTCAACTTCACTCTTCCATTCCTGATTCCTCTACCTCTGCCCCACTCTGAACAGAGCAGGATGCATGGGGAATGACAGGACTTGTGGTCAGTTCTCTGCAGTTCCTCTCTCCCACTCCTTTCTCGATGCTTTTCCCCAGGTCTGGTGCCAATTGTTCCACAGGCTGCTGTCCTTTGGGATAAATCTGCTCTAGCATGGGCTCTCCACAAGTTGCAGTTCCTGTCAGGAGTTATGGTCCAGCATGGGCTCTCCATGCATGTCTCTCTTGCATGTTCTCAAAGATGTGTCCCCCTCCTTCCCTGCAGTGCTCTGCTGTCCAAACCCTGCTACAAACACCCAACACTCATATACTTTGAAAAAGAGCTAGCAGAGAGCTATGGGGAAGGGCAATGATGGAAATTATAGACTCAAGAGAAAGAGAGGAGGTCTAAGCTTCAAAAATGTACAATGTACATGAGACATGGTAGATGTACATGCACTAAGAAACAGCGTGGAGGTCAGAACTACTTGAGTTCTTGTAGGGACAAGATGAGATCCAAAAGGATGTGTGGGCAGTGCATGAGGTATTTTGAAACTATTAAAGCAAATGCCTTGTTTTGCCAACCAATTAATGGATAGCTTTGATGTGACCTAACTTCAGATATCTGCAAGGGAAGTGTCTCAATCTGAGCCAGTTACCCTTTGCAGGCAAAAAAAAAAAACAAAAGGAAAAAAGAGACAGAGGCCCCCAGAGGGTGTGATTCACTTAACCTATTTTAAAGAGATGAGTCACATGCTGGTAGTGCCTAATTCCTCCCTACAAACTACAACGCCAACCAACTCAGATGCACAGGTAGATAGATGGATCCTATCTGATACATCCAATAAAAATAATGTTTGCTGTTAAGCTATTTTGGCTAAATAATACTATTAAAAATTATCTCCTGCTTTGGTGTATCAGGCAGCTAATCAATTCCTTTAGGAGGAGCTTTTGCTACAGGCCAGTTAGTGCTTTTAACTCTGTTCATTACAGATCTTCCTCTGAAACTTCTAGTACTGGACACAGCATGAGGTAAAAGAGAGCAAGGACTTTGTTCTGCAGAACTCCTATGCCCTCAGGGTAGAATACAGCCATGTTACTATGGATACAGAAGGATCACAGGACCTAAACTGTGGTTTATGGTAATACCAGTGCACCTATTTTTAAATAATATTTCTACTGTTCTTCCCTGATGATAAAGAGAAGTACAGATGAGTTCTTTGTTCTGATCATTACAGTGTATCAAAATGACCTTGTCGTAGCCTGGAGGCTTTTGCAATGCTGATGAAATGCTCCTGCTGCAACAGCAGAAAGATGTCTAAATTTGATGTTTCTAGCTCCTTTCATATTGCTTTTCTACTTGAGGGTATCTTTTTCCAACTTGACAGTGTTTGTAGGGCTCAGATGAGCCCTGTTGCTAAGAAACAAGTCCCAACTGTGCCTTTAAAACACTGCCTTTAAACATACAACTCAAGGAAATATTTTTCTTTTTATTACACTGTATTGTGTGTTTTTATTAGGATTTCTTTTAACTAGGCTCTGACTCTTGAGGTTACATTATTATCACAACCTTCTGGGATAGGACTTATTCTTTTTCCATTATCTGTACAGTGCCACGGTCACGTACATAGTTGTATAAATAATATATTTTAAAACTACTTTTCAAAGACCACAATAAGGCCCCATTTTGTGCACAACTGTGGTGCAAACAAGAAGGGATACAGTGGAGCAAATATTGGTTAATACTAAACTATAGCATAGTATAAATCAGTGTTCTTTCAAATGGTAAATCTGGGGTGTATCTGTGCTTGCTTGGCTTGGGGTTTTGGTGTGGGTTTTCTTTTTTGCCATATACTAACTAAAACATGCTGAAGTCCCTTCTGTGCGTACAAGATAGTGTGTAGCTTTCACAGGCATAAATCAGATCATAGAAACATGCCAGGGAGTAACCAGCACACCCAAACTAAAAACTGTCTTGTCCATCCTATGTGTTTACCATGTTCTCATTAATGCATGGCACAGACAACACTTTGCTTCTTGAAGAACACAAAGTCCAAGAGTGATAGGGGCAGTTCATTAATAACAATTTTCTTGGAAGAGATTAATGCAAACTGAAGTACGGCTGCATTATTTGAGGCACTGAACTGCAAGAAGTCCATGGAGATTCTCTTGCCAGTTCTGCCACCAACTTCCCAGACAATCTTCAGCTGCTTATCTCCTCTGAATTCTCCATTCAGACTGCAAAGAGTCTAAGTGTGTGACATAACATTCATATCTTAATATTCCCTTCTATATCATAATAGGTCTAGTGTCGTCAGCACTCCACAGTGCTACTGAAATAATCAGCAAAGCTCTGCTTGACTGCCTTCCTGGCATTTCTCACACCAGTAAATTGTGGACTTCTTGAGAAAACTTATTCCAGTGACTGTGATTTAAGTCTATCATGTCATTTACCTATCATTCCTTTTACAAAATGTACTAAAGAACATTTACTGGTCTGCGATGAAGTGTCATAAATATTTAAAACAAGCCCACATTTGTAGGGGAGAAAGCACATTAAGTTTTAGGATGCAAGCTAATTTATTTTTAGCTTTGTTTGCTGGCTAATTTGGGAAATACAATTCTCAACGGGTGTCCTGCTTGGTACTGCAACTTGGCAAGAGTCTTCTCTGGCTTAAAGGGCAATGTAAGAGCTCAGCTCTGCAACTCTTCTTTATAGTAAGTAATACTTATTCACAGGAGCAACCTCAAGGGGCCAGCTCAATGTTACAAGAAGCAAAAATTGTGAGCAGAGGTGAGACAAAATAGTTCTAGAGGCTCAACACCACATTGCTCTGCATATTGTGGATTCTCAGTTCTGACAAGTGAGTTAAGCTTGCAATGGGAACATTTTATACCTGTTTTGCACTGGTTCAAATGACTGCTTGGTGTTCCAAGCAATGCGACCTGGGATCTACAGAGCACCTAGAAAGGGGACACCCTCTCTGTCCAGGTTCTGCCTTGGCACACAGAGTAAACAAGCACGGGAAGAACATCTAGTGGATTGAAAGCACTGATGTAAGAGCAGAATATATACACATATGGGACAGCTTTTCTCTCGTGCAACGTACACCATGTTTTAGTTAATATGCAGAAGAAAAATCTTGGGTTCCTTGTCAGTATTACTAAGAGTAGACTGTTACCATTTATTCATCACAGCTTCAGTAAAAGAAGGATTCACTGTGTAGCTTCTGAGCAAGAGTGGTTCCTGGGAACTAATGCTTGGTCTAAATTCCATTCCCAGCTCCACCATGGGTTTCTTCTAAGCGTCAGCTGCACACGGCACAAGGAGACAGATCCTAATTTTAACTGCGTTGCCTTGAATCTGCCATCCAAAGCGGAAATACTGAGGCTTAACTCTGTTGGAAACAAGCATTTGCTTCTGGGCACCCTTGTGCATAAGGTGTTACTTGGATCAAGATGGGTTGGTGACACGGAATGGCTGAGCACAGAGTCCTCCCCATTGTGCTGTCCACACTCACGGCTTGGTTCCTGCTCTGCTCTGCAGGTGTGCAGCTGGCTATGCCTCTGCAGTGTGGGTGTGAAAGGAGGCTGACCTTTTGTGGCAATGCACCGATGTGAGGGGCTAAGCCTCAAGGCAAAAAAACCAGGTCACCTGTACAGCTGACCATTGTAAACAAAAAGCAAGTTAAATCACCACGGGGAGTCAGTTCCAAAGGAGTGTCAGGAGAATCCATTTCCACATTGTTTTTGTGGGAGGAGCAGGGGGACTGAGTGAGATAAGTACTCAGATGCAAGTCAACGTATGAAATTACATTCTGGCTTTTAAAAGAGAAAATGAGAGTGTGTTTTTGTACTCACAATTGACAATGACTGTAGTCCCTGTGCTCTTTTCTCTCTTTTACATGAGACAAGAAACCATCCCACCAGCTCTCTGCAGCCACAATGAAATTTCAGTAGGAGGGGAAAAAAAATCTCGTGATGCTGAGTCTAAAACATTGTTTTTAAAAAAGTTTAGTGCTTGTTTTGTAAAAGCCTTGCTAAGCCTTCCCTGGTATTGATTAGTTTGTCGGGTGAAGAGCTAATGAAGAAAGACATGCAGCAAAAAAGCGTTATCATCCTTGCACTACAGGTCGGAAGATCTGGCAATGCTTTCACAATTAAATAGATCTAGAGAGGTAATTTGACGGCCAATCCAGAGAATCCACACTAATCAAATTGTCTAACTACATCAGAATCAATGTTCCAACTCCTTCGATGGGTTACTTGGTAACTGGCCTGGTGCAAATGAGTTTGGAAACGGGTCTGATTTGTTGCAATCATTTCACAAAGACAGAAGGAAAGTATGGGGAACCATGACAATCCCAGAGCTAGAGAGGAATTTTCTTCTGGCTATACCTCACAAATATCTCAATTTTTGACCAGTCCTTTCTCACAGTTCTAAATCCTTTGTGAACCCCTCCCACTAAGACAGCAACTACAGAGTGTGTTGCAGGGCTATGAGAGTTGTATGTCCTTACAGCTCTTTTGTATATGTAGATCCAAGGAGGTCCAGCTCTACTTTTAACTGGAATTTAGTCTTCAGATTCTTGGAACCAATTTTCAGTGGAAAGGAAACTTAAAGCCACCTGAATCCAAAACAGTGTTTGCAAGAAGACATTAAAAAAAAAAAATTACAGGAAATATAAATACATATACCTTGATCCAAGAGCTTATTTTATCACAGTATAAAGAACCCAGTCCAGACCACTACTGGTGAGATGTCTGACTCTATGGGCCTCTGCATATTGATTTCTGTGGTGTCAAGTTGCCATCTCCTTTCCCCACACGGCATAGCAAATACAATGTTGTATAGTCATATACAAAATATCATGTTTATGGAAATCAAATTGTCATGGCAACAGAAGAGGTCTTGCAAGTATTTTAAAAATAGCAAATTAACAAAACCAATTTATAAAATCCAAACCCCATTCTTTTATGAATGTACTTAAACAGATACAACAAAGGGTTTTCTACCTACATAAGGCTTTCCTTTAAAGCCGTCATCTCACTTCACCATATTGGCATATGGAGTAGATATGCATTATATTTTAGATTTAAACAGCAAAACTATTTCAGCTGGACAGCGTCATACTAATGTGATCACTGGGGCTTATTTCAGGTAAAATATTTTCATAAAAACCTAATGATTCATATTTTGTAAAATGACTCAACTTTTTAACACAGTGAACTTCAAACAGTGGCTCATTATAATCTACTTCTTAGTCTTCAATAAATCTTCGTTCTTCAAAGGCTTATTGACACTAACACTTACTTGTGTTTTAACTGAAATAAAATTATTATCCACAATTTGTAAGTTTTGTGTGGATATTCTTCAATGCTTGTGGCAAACTAAGAGTTCAGCCTAGACAAAGGACAAGCTGGTGAGATGCTGGATAATGATCTGTCATTTGTTTAAATTCATGTTCTAAAGGATGGCAGCCTTAGACCCCTGCAAAGTTCCTTGTATAAGCATTATTACTGAAGTTGGAAACGTACAGGATGAACCCCTGCAGAGAATGTGATTATGTTTCCAACAGTTCCTCTATCGATTGTATTCACCCTTTCCTCTAACAAGATTTGACCATGATCCACTCCAGGCATATCCTTTGGGTATGTTGATACTGGAATTTTTAATTTAAGTTAGTGTATTGCCCATCAGTTTTCATCAAGCATCTCATTTGTATTTAGTAGTCTGCACATTTCATGATCATATGCTCAAAGACATGGGTGTCCATGGTTTTGTCTAGTTGGGCAGAACTGTAAGTTACTTAACAACGTATCCTTTTTTTTTAATTTAAAAGCTCGGTATAATATCGGCATCCTTCAGTGCTGAAAAATCATGACTCAGGTTTTCCAAAACTGAGATCATTAAAATAAAAAAGTCAATTCATTCTTTCTTCCCCCAACCTTCCCTTTTTTGGTTTTTTGTTTTTTTGGTTTGTTTTGAGACAGGATCATTATCTTCAAATCCTGCTCCAAAGCCATAGGAGTTACATTTTTTTCTTTTCCTGAAAGCAGAGATTCTCATCTAATCAAGACCCTCAGGGGACAGGGTTCTAAGGAAACACCAAATATTGTGTTATTCAGGATTGCACTGCAAGGCCTTTTGAGGGGCTGTCAAGTAATTAGAAATTGTTTGGTCTGTAACTCCTTTGGAATGGAAACACTGAGCTTTGAACTGCCTTTATTACAAGGACTACATTGTTGGAGGAAGGAGCGTGAGAGCAGCTTTTAAGTGGTAAAATGGAGAGAAAACAAACCGTAGAAATGAGTATTTTAAATCAAATATTCAAGTTCTGTCCACTTATTTTTTCTTTGACTCTACACAGAATAAAACCTAAGTTTATAACATCAGAAATCAACAAGTGAAATACAGCTAGGTAGAACAGCATGTGATTGTTCTCAAGTTCTGACAATATTTTCATTGTCAGAACTCCCTAGTTAATATAAATGCTCAAAAACCCTGTGAAGAGGAAGAGGGGTTAATTCCTTCCTTTAATGAAAAAAGCTCCCAACCTTCAGCAGAACCAGGGAAACTGAGGTTTCACATTCCTGCAACCCCTAAAGCAAGCTCAATGAACACAAACGTTTCTTTCTCAGGTGAGGCTGGGCCCATGCTGATGCCATGTCCTGGGTCTGACTTGTACTCAGTGATGCCTAAGGTTGCTGTGTGATGCTCTCTCCAGCTCCTTGCTAAGGAGCTGCTGCCACACCAGCTTCCCTACATGTGCATAGCACCACAACTGCTCCAGGTCACAGATCAATATCTGAAAGGCAAATGAGCTCTAACTGCAGCTTTAAGTAAGATGTTGGACTGACCTGGAGTAGCTGCAGCAGATGTGGGGATTCCCTCCTGCTTCCCTTGCTGCTGGAGCTGTAACTTCCAGCAGAAGTTGTGTAAGGCACAGATAATGTTTTTAATTGCCCGTAAGGTTTGCCAGATGCCAGAACTTTTATACTTATAAAATCCCAAAAACTGGACACGGGTACAACACTAAACTGGTTTACCTTCTTTCAGATATGGTCTGGAAGGAATGTCCTGTGAGGAGCAGCGGAGGACTCTGGGCTTGTCTAGTCTGGGGAAAAGGAGGTTGAGGGGTGACCTCATTGCTCTCTACAGCTTCCTGAGAAAGTGTAGAAACTGTGGAAAAAATTTCCTGATCTCTTCTCCCTGAGATCTTGTGATAGGATGCATGAGAATGATTCAAAGCTGCACCAGGGTAGGTTCAGACTGGACATTAGGAAGCATTTCTTTACCAAGAGGGTGGCCGAATACTGGAACAGGCTTGCTATAGAGTTGGTTGATGCCCCAAGCCTGTCAGCTTTTAAAAGGCATTTGGATAAAGGCCTTAATAACATGCTTTAACTTGGTCAGCTCTGAGTTGGTCAGGCAGTTGGACAAGATGATCATTTCACGTCACTTAGAACTGAAACAGTCTCTTCTGTGATTCTGTGACCATCATCTTTGCACAGCGCTCCAACCAAGTTCACAGGCGTCCACTGCAGTGCTGCAACTGTATAACTTTAAAGCTGTAAAGTTCTGAAATTAAGTCAGTCCAAAAACTGAAGGAATTCAGAATTCCAAATTCTGAAGGAATGTTATATATCAGCTTGATTTTATATCTCATAGAAAGTAAGAAATGAAGCTCTTTTCCTGTTTTCCTTTCCAGGTTACCTCTAAATTTAAGTTTTCATAAATCAATTGCAAACTCCAGTCCCTTTGAAAAACTTTAGGCCTATTTTAGAATCCCATTACCATCCAATCATTTGTTTCTCCACAAAATTCAAAACTGGATAGAGATTCTAAAATTCACCTTTGTGCTTTGTGCCAGCCACTGCCACCTACGGGTGTGTTTGTGTTCAGGGCACTGCGCACAATTTGATGGGTAAGAAAGAGCCTGAGGAACCTGGTTTCTGCTTCCCACTCATCCATGGATGATCTTGAACAGCTCCACAAAATCTGAATGCTCTTTTCATGGTGTAGAGAGTAAATGGCAGCAAAATGCTGCAGGCAATGGTGCTTTATCAGACTTCGTAAATCACACCCACTGATTCAGAGGAGGAGAACAATTCACCTCTATCCTGCAACCCAGACTAGCCAAAATTCACCTGTTAAAAGCACTCTCCTCATTCAAGTTACTTTTGTCTTTAAATCCTTTCATTCATTTGCTCTCTTGAAGTTCCAGTTCTTTTGCCTTCTCACCATATCTCTGTGAATGTGCTTTTCTCCTCCTGGACTTGATTCTCTGTTTTCCCCCATGTCACACCCTTCATCTGGAACAGCTTTCTAGACTTAAAATTCAGTTGGTTTACTTGGCCATTTAACAGCTCTTCTCTGCTGTCTGCTCTCACCTTCACTCTTAATCTTCAAGTACATCTGTCCAAATTGCATTAAATGACAAACACGATTACAAGATGCTGAGCAAACCCTGTCTCCTTATGTGTTCATTAAGTAATGAATACCTCCACAGAGCTGCTTCAACCACAGCAGTGAACAAAAAGCACTGAACAAAAATGTCCCTGGCCATTTCTTTTGTCTTCTATTTTCATGGAAACAGAAGGCACGAGGGAGGTAAGATAAACTTCTTTGCATTTTAGCTGGTCTGGCACTGACAGCAATTCAAAGGCAGCAGCACTAGGTTAGTGTACAGACTGACAGTGAAACGAACCAAAAAGTCATTTTAAATGCAAGTGGAGCTCAACAGCTGACTTTTACCAACTGTAACAAGTGAAGAGCAAAAACTAACCAAAGGACATAAACAGTGCTAAATATTTGGAGTGTGACTTGAGGCTGTGGTCACGAACAAGGCCCTGCTGTGCTTTTGCTGTGTATGCATTTGTAAAGCAAGGTTCACTGGAGGATGATGAGTATGACAGCACATACCTGTGTGACTGCTGTGGCTAAGCAGATAAACTCAAGGAAGGGATCCAGAGTTACACAAAGGAGAGGGAGGAATAAGATTATATTAAGTATTCAGGCAAGTGTGGGCAAAGCAGAAAGCAGCTTTCTTCCAAAAATACATCAGGGCATGCCATTGGATGCTGGATTAAAACTGAGTGGCCAGATCAGGTCCCTCAGCAGAGACAGTACCTGTTTTTTGGGAGTGTTTTCTGCTGATCAAGTACACTGGCTGGAGTTGTCTCTACCAAGGAGCTACAAACTTGAAATACTTCGGCATTTATTGAGATCACAAATTATCTGTGAATCTCTTTTGAGTTTTCCAAGCTTCTTTATCATTCTAGATGGTCCAGACACTTCATGGCACAAAAATATTCCAGACTACCCTGTACTGGCAAGTTTGTTGAGTGACTGTTCAACACCATCAGCCAAGTAAGTTATAGAAGACATTCAGATTCCTTGCTTAAATCTCTGTTGCTAATAAAAAAAAAAAAAAAAAAAAGGAGGAAGTCAATGTCCTTCAACATACTGACAAGAACAAGGCCCTGCAGGTGCAGAAACCTGAGATCCAGTTGTTCTTGTGCCCAGCTTTACCTCACTGAGGATCATCTCCTGCACAGCTGATAACACTGCTACCACCAGTGGAGCAGTAACCTGGATACACACATTTTAACAAAGGTCTCATTTTCCACCTTGCACAAGCAGATGAACAAATTACCATAAAGAATTTCTTGACCTTTTCAATGGAAAATACAAAACCCAACAGAGTGAAGTCTACTGGCAAATAGGTTTGCTTTGTTTAATTATGTTCCACGAATAAATAGCTTGTTTCTGCAGATTACCAGCAGTCTATACATCACAGGCTGAAAGGCAATGTTAGCTAAAGAATTGCAGCAGTAAAGTTCACAAACACAAATTCATATAAACACTTGAGAAAAACCTTTGTTTTCCTCAAATGAGCTTGTAAATCACACGGATTCATTGGTTTGCATGTCTATAAGAAAAAAATAATTTAAAAGGATCATAAATACCAAAGCAAGTTTGAGATTTTAATGCACAGATGTCTGAAAGCTCCAATTTCTTTTTGCAGTGTTTTCCTACTGTAGATAAGAAAATCTATTTTTTCCCTTGAAATTCTTTGTTTCAGTAATGAAAGCAATGGATGTTTGCTTGAGGCATCTATTTACCATTCCAACCACAAAAATAAAATGGGTATTGATAATTTTATGCAGATCTTATCCCTGCAACTTTCTCAACTGTTGTGTTCTGTACTTCTGTTCAGCTCTTTGGAGAGCTCATTCTGCTCGAGAGAGGCATGGTGCCTAATGAGAAGATGCTTGGCTTCCATGAATCGAACATTAGAGCCATATTCACACAGCTGAAGGTACAGTCCTTGAACTCTATCGAGACCAAAGCAGAATAAACAGATGGCAGAAGACTCGTGACAGGGAGCTGACATACTCAGGGACAGGGAGAGCTGCACTGTGGAACCGTGGAAGAAAAAAGTTCAGTGGGCTGGGAATCACCCCTTCTTTCTCTAGCTGCTGTGAGGAGCTGTCACTCATGATCTCCTCCACCGGCTATTTCATGGCACATGGGTGGCTGCTCTCCTATCTTGCACTAACATAATTTCACGCTACGTATTTCAATTACTCCCTGCATAAAAATAGTACACATGTATAATTCAGGCTGTGATCCAAAAGTCCACCCCCTTCCTGACAGGAGGGATTAATCTTGGAGAATACCTCATACTTTCAGACAATTTCACTCCCTTCTCACATTTCCCTCAAGTTCTCCCCCTGCGTTTACCCCCTCCCACACACGTGATGTCGAGAGAAGGAAAAACAGATAGGAAGGAGGGCAAGATTCCCATGTATCAGCTCAGGGAATGACAGGGAGCCAGATCTTCTCCCACGCTGACTGGCACACGGCAGCTCCAAGGGAACACAGTCTGCCAGCTAAAGGGCATGGCCAGCCCCTTCTCTCAGCTGCCATCTGCAGCACGTACCGGCTGGAGGTGCACACTGCTCAGTCCTGCGGGAACCGGGTACACCACCATTTATCTCTGCTGAGATCATCATCTTCCATTCTCCAGAGTTCATCATGGCATGATTTGGCCCTGATGCTTCAGAGCCCAGAAGCCCAAAGCCAAAGCAGAGGTTACGGTGTCTGTGGCTCAGAGCTGGAATGCTGGTAGCCAAGGCACGATGGCTTTTGCCACAGGACTCGCTGAGTCCTGCCTCTTCTTCCTTTTGTACTATCTGCTCTTTTCATGAACCTGAGCTAGGTACACCTTCATTACAGCTCAGCCCTACAGCCCCATAAGACACAGATGAGAAAAACCACATTGGACCACGGAAAACTGATCCAGAACATCTCCAAGGGCTTGCTTCTATCGCAGTGAATGGAAGCACAGCGTAATTTCAAGGCTGTTCTGCAAAACAGATTACAAGTAGATGGGCTAATCAAGCTTTTTTACATTGTATTTAGTCTGAATTTTAAGTTTTGGCAAGGCAAAAGTTAACATATCCTCTGGGTATGAACAAATTCCTATGAGTCTTTTGTAACATATATGGAAAGAGTAGTTAAAACCCAGTTTACAATGCATCTCAAAAACTGCCGTTCTGGGTTACTACATAAAACTCTGAAAATTAACCAACTGAAAAAATAAAATTACTATAAACAAAGAAGAAGTGTTATGTTTCCTGTCCAAATGGAGCACTACTGCAAAAAGGAAAAATACACTGGATATTTAAAAATTCTCAGATTTCACCCTCACAGATGACTTCCATAAAATAGGAAAGATAAATTAACTAAAAAAAGTAGAGACTTTCAGATTCTGAGAAGAGTGCCTGAGGATTTGGTAGCCTGAATCAGAGCACAATTTCTATTTGGATATCACTGGTCTGAGGTACTGGGCACTACTGAAACCTCAAATGCACCCGTCTCCAAGCAGTGGAAAACTTGGTTTATTCAGTGCTGACCACATTCTTGCCTTATTTCTATGGTTTCTGACCCTTCATTGCAATCGCACTGCAGAGTCTACACATGAATGACAACTACAGGCAAAATGATAAGGGATGAATTCAGGGACTGAAAAATAGAGAACTTCCATTACCACCTAAACACAGTCACACTCTCTACCTCAGCAGGCAGAATATACAGCAAACCAGTGAAACATCATTTTGACATGTTATAAATCTGGAATTGATGGGAATTTTGTCATTTACCTCACAGAGAACAGGCTCATAACCTTGATGTGAATAATTCCCACCACTGCAAATCTTATTTATTTTTATAAATGTTGCTCAGTTCATTGAGATTGCTGAAATGCAACAAATGGCACAAGATCTCTTTTTACCTTGAATATTCCTGCCAGTAGATTTGTGTTCCTCCTGTTTCCCCTTGTGTGTAGGCTACGTGATATATGACAGGATATGGCTGAGATTGTAAACAGCTTCATTCTAAGCAGGTGTATTATCTCAGAGAAAATTTTCTATTAAAATGCATACGCTATTAGCAGCTTCTTTAAGAGAATGGTTCATTTATGCATGAACTAAGTGCCATGCTTTGCATACAGAGCTCGGGATGCATCCCCAAAACACTGCATTTCGCCAGCCTGTGGGAATGCCACATGGAAGGATTTCTTTTGATTTGTAGTTTGTTTGTTTTGCTACTTTTTCAACAGGGTATAAGTAGAAACAGTGGTATAGACAGCCAGAAAGTGCTACTGAAATCAGCGTACCAAACACAAACTAAGTTTAATAAAAATCTCCACCAGTTAAAAAAAAAAACGAAAAAGGAATTAAAACCATTTTAGGGTGATCCAGCCAGTCAGTGATAGCACAACCACATGGCTGCAAAGTCCAGATTCAACTCTCAATTCTTCAAGCCAGCATGGACTGGGACCCTACATGCTCACCTGTAGCAAGGACATGCTATCTGCTGTCCTTGTTTAGACTCCTTCCGTGTGAGGGAAGGCACAACACTGCTACTTCCAGCAGACCTGCAGCAGCAGCCAGAGCAGAGCTCTGGGCAGATAACCACACTTCCAGCCAATTCTGACATGAGGATGTCTCATGAGCACCTACCCTACTGGGCTGAAGGAAGAACACTGAGGGTTTTCTAGTGTGCTGTTAAAAGCAACACAGTATGAAGTATAAGATCATTCAAAGGAGGAAAAGGGCATGGTAAGTCAGTTTTTTTCCCGTACGTCTACAGTGAAGATGTAGTGTCTTCAATGCCAACAGAAAAGTACATTCACTTTGAAAACTCTGGCTTTGAACATTTCTCTGAAGATGGTGGGAAAGTAAGTGCTAAATAACGACAACCTAAAACCCCATGAAAGCACTCAACTCGAGAGTTTCTCTTTGATTCATCACTCCGGGTTCTTCAGGTGGCTGCACACAAGGGATGTGCAAACAACAAATCCGAGCACAATGCATTGCATCTGGAAGCACATACAGCAATCCCAGTCCTTCCACAGCGAAACTCTGGAGGTATTTCAAAAGGTACAAGCTTTCCTCTGGAATACATCCACAGGTTAAGAGCAAGCACACTGGAACAGCAATGGCTTTTATATGTTGCACATAGTCTACCACTCACACTTAGGTAATACTTTAGAATTACTTAAGAAGAACTTTTAGAATTTCATATTTGTTACAGAATTAAGCCACCTGAAACACATGAAGCAAATAAAGGCAGGGCAGTAGCTCTTCAAAAGCAGGTCTAGGTGGGGGATACTCCCCTATCACAAGGAAGGCTTCTGCAGTGGCCACAGGAGCAGAAATAGCAGCCGGGAATAGACTGTGAGAGACTCGAGGTACGGATTAATGAGGGCTTTATTTTGTCTGGAGTTTTGTAAATGTGATTGCTTTGCTTGCAGCTAGAATACTTGTATTTAGCCTTGTGTTCCAGGTGCCTTTGTAGTGTTCAAACTCTAAGCTCCTGTTGCAGCAAGCATTTCCTAATTAAAAAGGAGGAAAGGGAAATATAGAGGGAACTGTAGCCACAGCTTAGGGATGTGTTACCTGAGCCTCTCACCAGTGATTTAGTATTGGGAAACCGTGAATCCACAGTTTCTCCGGGGAAATAGTTCCAACATTTTTCAGAGATCTCCTTAGGAAACGCGGGAAGGTGGGCTCTGAAAGCTCGCCTTAGCTGGCGAGCGATGTGGTCACTACGAGCCTTGGTCCTCTCTGACTAAAATCAGTTCGCGAGAGCCCGAACAGCCGAAGCCCTTCTCCTAAAGCGCACAATTCCCCGCCCGGCGAGAACGGAGCGGCCGGAACGCGCGGGGGATGCTCAGCCCCCGGAGCCGGGGAATTCATTTCCCCCGCCTCGCAGAGTCACGGAGCGCTGCCCCGCGGGCGAGAACGGAGAGGGGTCGGGCCGGTGCCCCAGCCCCGGTCCCTGACTGCCGTCGGGGAGAAGCCCGACCCTCGCGGCCGCGGCTCCCCGAGGACCCCGCAGGGCGCTGCCCCGGCCCTCGACGCAAAACTTTCCGCCGGGGCGCAGAGACTCGCTGCCTGCTTGCCTGCCTGCCTGCCTCCATCCATCCATCCCTTCCCGCGACGGCGTCGGGGAGAGTTGCCGGCGCGGCGGGGTCCGGCACCGGGCGAAGCAGTGGCAGGTGGGGAGAGGGACCCCCTGCCCCGGCCGCCCTCCCTCCATTCCTCCCGCCGCGCTCCTTACCCAGCCCCGGCACGAAGGTGTTGAGGAAGAGGCAGATGACAGCCACGGGGAACGGCATGTAGGGGATGGCGGCGCGCAGGGGGCCCTTCTTCTCCCGGACCTGCACCACCACCCCGCTGGAAGGGGCCGCGCCGCCCCGGCTGGGCTCCGCGGCCGCCGCGCTCTCGCCGTCCTTGGGCGAGGGATCCATGGCCGGCGCGGCGGAGCCCGGCGGGATCACAGCTCCCGCCGCCCAGCGCGCTCCCGCCGCCGCCGCGCGGCCCCGCCTGCGCGCCCCCCGCGCGGACCCCTCCCCTCTCTCCTCCCGCCCCTCGCTGGGATGGATCCCGGGAGCGTTCCGATCCGCGCTCCTTCACGGATCGCTTCCCGAGGAGCGGGAGGCTGGAGCTGCGCGCCCCTCGCCAGGCTGCGGATCGCCCTGTCCCGCCTGGGCAGTGAGGAGAGAGGGCAAGGAGCTGTCCCGTTCTCCCTCTGGGAAGGGAAAGAGACAGCTCCGTGTTAGGGAGCGCGGGAGCGGTGTGAAATAACGCCTCGTGCGCTTTTTAAAAATAGAAGGTGTGAGAAAAGGTGTAAATTAAACCCGCACATTTATTGTTTAAAAATCCCTGTGGTAAGGAGGAAAGGGGAGGAGAGCCACAAGAATTGGAAGGTAAAGGAAAATACATCCCTGGAGAGCTAATCGCAGCTTGGGACGGTGTGAAAATCTATCTTAATTCCCCGACACCACGAGGGAAAACAGGCCTTTGTAGAGCTGGTAATTATTGGTCGGTTCGCAGGCTGAAATGGTAACAGAACTTGAGCTTGTCTGTAGCTAAAAAAGATGACGAGGCTGGTCATTGCAGATACGGTTCAGCAGAGAAAACAGGAAAAATATTAAAGGCATTAATCTCGATATAAAATGTAAGTGTGACACGTATACAGGGTCTTTGCATGGGAGAGAGGATAGTCTATGTCTTATTGCACATTTCGAAGCTGTGGTTTTGCCGAGGAATTTCTGCTAGGAATTTCGATTCCAAAGGAAATCTTGAACTACTTCATACATGCCACTGGGATGCCACCTGGCATATACATGATTCAACAGTTTAATAGATTCCAATACAAATTAGTACAAAGAAAAATTAGGTAAACTAAAAGACAGAGATCCAGGATCCTCTTTCTAGATTACATTTTTTTATTTTTCTATTGACTGGGTTTTGAACCATAAAAACAAAGACACTCCATGTAAAAATCTCATATTTTTAACAAGTTTTCTTTGCTTATTTTCGGACTGCCTTTTATCCAAAAAAATCTTCTGACTTTTTTGATTAACCACACAGTTTAGACATGTTCCCAGAGCATGGTAACCAACCTGGCTTTTTTTCCTGGGGGGGTTTTATTTATGGTGACATTTATTTCTACCAAAATAGTTCATGACAGCCTATTATATCCCCTAGACAAAAAGCTATTGGAAGGCTGCACCTTTCTCTTGGTAAGATCTGATGTAACTGTTATGAAGTCTAACCTTCTGTGCTGTTGGATCAAACCACAGTCAGATGAGAAATCTTTGTGGTATGAATATGGGCTAATTAGAGCCTGTACAAAGCAGAATCCACAGTTGGAACACTATCCAATAATTTGTAGTGATATCATTCTCCATAGGTTCTCAAAATCATGTGTGGGTGAGCCCGCATTACCTACAGTAAAAGCAAGCAAAAGGCCATTGTGAGAGTAGCCCAAATAGAAGATCAAAGACTAAGATTAATTAAAACAATATTTTGTCAGAAATGCTTAATAACAGGTTGTGCTTTTATGGAACATTTCCTTGGAATATCTCAAAGCATTTGACAAATGTGACTTAATTCATTTGCTTCTTTAAGATTAGCTGGCAACATGTGAGTCTTCCTCTACCCACTATTAAAGTGCAACCGCTTCTAGACTGAACCGCATCATTAATTCTGCCCTGCCAGTGCTCATGGAAGTTCTCAGGCGCCTAAGGCAAAAGTTATGACTGCCTCAGAGTATATTAAGGATACCATCATGTAACAAGTTGTGACATTTCCAAGCTTTTCTTAAACAAGCGAATTGGTGGCAATGTTACTCTGCTTAGATTGTTCCACACTCCCCAAGCGGTGCATGACAGACATGGAAACCATCTCGTGCGCTGCATGCTTCACTGTGACTGAGGAGACAGGACTCTATGTGCTGGGGAGCTTAAATGGGGAAAGACAATCATTAATGAAAGGTGTGCTGGGACCTAGGCAAAAAATGTGACCCAGGGCTGACTATTTTTTTTAATGAAAATAAGGTTATCATTTATAAAAAGCAGTATGAGTATTTATAAAAAGGTATGAGTATTTATAAAAACGTATGAGTATTAAGAAAACTCATATTTCTTCAGATTTGATCTTTAACATTTTCATTTCGCTTCTCAGCATGAAAACAGCTCACAGAACTGATACACATTATTTGTCTGCAGAGACAAAAAAATGGTTTAAAAAAAGACAAACTCAAAAAATCTGTAAACAAAACAAACCTGAATCCAGAGCACAGTTTCAGAACACGGAACTCCCAGGGCACACCGGTATAGCATGTATTGACCCATAAGAGTGGGGACACATCCTCCTCCAGACTTCTTTCTGGAGAAGCACTTCAGGACACAAGTGCTGTAAAACTGAAGGCAACAGTTGCTGCTGTGCCCCAAGGGCAGGCACTTGAGAAGATGAGATCCCTTAATCTCCTGGATGTCTGGGGAAAGAGTAGCTGGTGTTGGCCCAGGTAGCAAAAAGACTGCAGAACCTCCTGCAGGTGGGTGAGCCTTCTACAATCTTGTAGCTCTTAAACCCAGAGGAGTCTGGCCTCTGGCTTCCTCCAGTCTTGCAAAGAGTACCTGTAGTTTCCGGGTCCTTGATAAGCAAGCATCAACAGAGAACCTGTTTGTCAAATAGTCCTATCTCGATGCTGTCAAGACTTAAGATGGACTTTCTGATTGACAGAAACTGGTGGTCTTACTGTGTGGTTGGTTGCACTGCAGGTGGATGTTGCTGTGGGAAGTAGATGCTGGACTTCCTTATGAGTCAGGCCTGCAATGTGTGGCTCACGGCCACCAAACCACCCAGTCAGAGGAGGCTAATCTCCCAGCTGAGAGCAGAAGGTATTTGTTATGGTCACTAGCTGACTTTCAAGGAGCTGTGATATGAGATTGTATAGTGGGAATCTCGCCCTTTGTTGGGTTTCCACAGTGGATAACGAAGCTGTATTTCAAAGATTTTGCAGGTATGAACACTTTGAGTTATACACTAAAGTGTAAGGGAAGTGTTGGCAGGTTAAAGAGAACTTTAGATCAGCTGGTTGTGTGAGTTTGCCCTACAGTTGTTTTCTTCTTTCCCTG
Source organism: Lepidothrix coronata (assembly GCF_001604755.1). Classification (NCBI taxonomy): domain Eukaryota; kingdom Metazoa; phylum Chordata; class Aves; order Passeriformes; family Pipridae; genus Lepidothrix; species Lepidothrix coronata. The sequence continues at coordinate 1,725,948 of NW_016690218.1, forward strand.
CTGGTTCTAGTATTTGAGTTGTTTTTATGCAGTCAGTGGAGAATTAGAAATCCCGCAAAAGGAAGAAATGGTGCTTCCCTGTTACAGTGCTCTGAGGACTGGGCACACCACAGTTTGCCTCTGACTTTGGAAAGGGGAAAAAATCTGCAAGCTGAATACCAGTGACATACCTCCAGTAACCAGGGGTTCATCTATTTTAAATAAACCCCACTCCCAAGCTTGGGTCCTTTCCAAAAGAGTCTTAAGTATCCTACAAGTATGTTAAGAGAAATACAAAAATAGATGCAAACATAAATCATTAGCAGTGTTATTAACAGAGACAATAAGGAGCCAAGCAAAGCTACTGCTCACTAACAATTCCTGGGGGACAGGAGGAGCCCTGCAGTCTGCACTCCAGTACACCAGTGTAAATCCAGCATGGCTCCGTGCATCGTGACTGAAAGCAGAGCTTGGTTCAAGGAGTACAGCTTTCTCCTAGCAGAAAAGATCAATTAATTCTGTTCATGTGCAGGAGACTAGAGTTATTGGACCGCTGGTGTCTGTTATTAGAAAATCCATCGTATCACCTGAAATTGGGGCAGGACTAAGCCCCGTCTCTTCACAGAGACAAATGCAGCTCTGTGCAGAGGAATGGCTTATTTGTTAAGTGCCACTTGTGGCCCGTGTCAGAATAGAGTCTTGGGACGGTCATGGCACTGAGACCTCATAAATTGTTTTCATCTGATAAATGTCAGACAGTCACATGAGATTGGGTTTGACTCAGTGAGCTTTTTCTGGTGCAAATGAGAGCTACACTTATTGCTGGCACGGTACGTGGGTATATCCTGACCACACAAGACTCCAGACTAGTTTTATTACAGACTTAAAAAAAGAAAAGCATTATTTGGGTCCAGTCTGGTGGAAATCCTGCATTGATTTCAGTGGGAGCAATAGTAGCCTCATATTTATTAACTCATTTTCTGCTACATGAGTTTATGAAAAAACAAACAGGAAATCCTTTTCTTCCCATAAATTTCTATTTGATTAAGACTGTTAATGGTGGTATTTACAGCTGCACTCTGCTATGTCTTGAGAGTATGTGATGCTGTGAAGATCACTAAGAAATGCTTAGGACTCCAGGACAAATCTGTTCCCCTGGCTTCTGCTTTCCTTTCCAGGCTTTAGTTACAGCATCCCTTCATCTTTACAGCCTGTGCACAACAAATTGCAGTTATTTCTAGGAAACATGAGGATCTCATCATGATGGTCTGCATGTTTTAATGCAGTAGCTGGTTTTCTTTGTTCCTGACTCAGTGTTCATGCAATTGTTCTTCCTCCAAACAGCGTTGGACTGCTATGTATTGACCCCATGTGTCTGTGCCTGGCTCTGTAATATCCCCTAACCTTGCCCAGTGTGAATTGTATAGCTCAGAGAGGGAAAACCCACAGTAAGTAAATTCTCCCAACACAGAAACTGGGAGAAGATAGTCAGGAAAATCTGTCCTTATCATAACAATGACCAGATAGGTGAGGAGAGAGAGCAGGCACTAGAGAAACATAGGCACCCTGTGGTGGCCCAAAGCAATTCTGCAAGGCCAAACTTTTCCCACTCCTCTTTTGAGTCATGCACACTTGGCCAAAAGGTAGAGTGGATACCCCAGTCTCATAGTGGCTGCAACTCCCTGTGTAAGGAGCCCAGACAAAACTGCATGCATTAAATATGCAGTGATACTGCATGTGGTTGTCCTCTACTGTGTATCACTTTTGAAGCCCAGTGCCAGCCGCGAGGGCTCCTCCCACATAAGCACATCAGACCTGTCTAGTGCTGTCTTGTTATGGAAAATGCCTTCTGACAGCAACTTAGATATCGGTTGTCTTGGAGTTTGAGAAGAGAGGTGACCTTAAGCTAGAGCAGTTAGCTCAGGGTGGGTACTTTAAATTCTCTAGTCTCTGTCTTCCGGCATTCCAGGTTTTCCAAGACATGTGAGATATGAACGGAAATCTGGAGCTCAATCTATGGATCATTGCATCCCAGCTTTAGGTTTGGATCTGTCTTCAGTTCAGTTGTGGGTTGCTGTATTAGCTTAGTATGGCTTAGGCTTATTGTCAATCGTCATCTGTCCAAATGATTTGGCAGCACTTCTAGAACCATCTGAAGATTCAGAAATTCATTCTAGAATTTACCTGTGAATGTTACAGGTTAACAAAGATTTAACCTGCACTGAAACCTTCAATAGTGTCGGGCAGCTGCATCATGTAAGATAAAGATAACTTGACTAGAATCAATTTCTACCCTACTTGTCCTCTAACACCAACTTAAGTCCTCTCCTCTGAATTGTATCTTGTTGATATTTTTCTGCTACTGAAATAATGTTCTTCATCCCAGTCTTGCTTTTATTCTTCCCTGTCATGAAGTCTTTTGGGTGGGAATGAACCTGAATGACAAAATCTATAGGCAGATCTTAATTCACATCCAAGCATTCACCACAATCTATAAGAAAGGAGATCCTTACTCTATTGATTCCATGCTATCTCTGTATTTTTCCTTGTTTCTTTTTTGTCATTGAAACACGCATACTTATGGAAAACGTCAGGAAGGCTACAAACACCAGCAGCTGCCAGTGTCACAGGTGGTGATCTTGTGGCACTGGCCATTTATTTTGCTACTGATTTTTTTTTTTTTAGTAGTCTCGAATGTCTCTGTCTCCATTTGAGCTTATGGAGATTCACTTTAACTGTTGAAAAGTTTTGTTTTCTTCTTGGCGTAACCTCATTTCCCCCTTTTACAGCACCTTTCTGCGTGAAACTTTCTAACTTGTAGCATACCATAGCACTTTGTTATAGATTTAGCATTCCTGTGCACATCCATCATTTTTGATTTGAGCAGTTCTCCCCAGCATGAACTAGTTATTATCTCGGGCATTATGTGATGCTCCAGGGCATTCACTTTTTGTGAGTATGGGCAGGACAAAGTTTCTAGGAGTTAACTCTTGCAACATAGTATTCTGTATTATGCAGTCCTCTTATACCATGGTTCGGTGGATCAATTACTGTGCTTGGAAATGCCCAAGGCTTTCTGGTTTAAACTGTTTCCATTTTCCAGGTCTATTCCTACACCTCACAAAATACAGTCTTCTTGTTTCCCCCTCTTTTCTACTGAGGGGAATCTCCTTGCCCAACCAGTCCCAGTATCTCCCCATAATGAATCCTTTTTCTGTCTTGCCTTGTAGCTTCCAGCACCAGCCTTATTTAAGCACTGCCAGATTCCCACTGTGTGCCAAGATGAGAGCCTGTTCTTTCTCCTCTTCAAAAACTTTTTTCCTCCTCACAGTGTGATAGTGTGCAGAAGGAGGACGTGGAAAGGACAGGCTCAATTTTGTCTTTTCTTTTGCCATATTCTGGTCCATCTACAGCAGTCTAGAAGTGCCACAAATCTGGTCCATCACATCTAAGGTTCTTCATCCAAAACAATCTACTTTACCTACACAGTCGTGCAAGTTCCCTATTGCAATTGGTGGAGAGGCAGATCCTCAGATCTTCCAGGAATGGATCAAGTTTACTTAAGCTGAGCATGTATTTTTACAGTTAATCCTGGGAAGAACCTGCAGAATAAGTTAGGTATCTTCATCCATTTTGCATCCTTTCTGCTTTTCTCTTTTTGGAGGACAAACATGTAGTGGTCTAGTACACTTCACACAAAGTAGAACTAAGCGTCTGTGTGCTCAATTTCCTGGGGAATATGTCTTACCAGAGACTATTATTTAAAAGCTGAATACTATTACTACCATACTCTGATCATGGCTTCTTTGAGGCACCTAGGAAGAGTTCAAAAGCCTAAAGTAAACCACTACAGAGCTGCAGGTGGGAGAGATACCGGAATCCATGGAGGAGCACTAATGAGCAGCAGCAAGCAAGTAAAATTATGTGAAAAGGAAATAACTTTTTTGTGGCACCTTTAAATTCAGGTGCCTGAAAGATTTAACAATCCTAAAAAGTAAGTGGGAATGGATTACTGGGTGGATCTGAGTGGGTTTGGGGTATCTGAGTTACAACTTAAAGCAGTATTTTGTCAGATGAGGTTCTCTTCTTTGAACACTTGGATTGACCCCCTCGAGGTTATTATTCTTCGACATGTTTTCTAGTATGGGTGTGAGATGAGTTGGGAACCTTTCGTGTATAGTCTGTTTCTCTCAGATTATGTCTGAGGGAGACAAATTATGCTCTGTGACTTGAGAACCACATCAGTCTATCAGGTAAACTAGTGCAAAGCTGTCATGCTCGGCCTTAAAAGAAATCGCTCCTCAGATCAAATTTTTTGCCATTTATATAATACTTTTTATTTCTCAATAAAAGCTGGTTCAGACATGATTAAATGTTATGTTTTGTAAGACAGCCTTTTCAGAAAGCTGTGAAAAAGGAAAACATATGCTGCTCCCCTTTCTTGAGACTTGCCTGAATCATGATGCCCACAGAGGCTGGTTTGCCGGCATACATAAATTTTGATCCTGGAGAAAGGTACCCATCTATTTGACAGCTGTGAGCAATGAAATCCTCTATTTACCAATACAAGAACAGTAGAAATGCATTCTCTTCCTCATGCTGTTCTACTCCTTATCCAGAGAGACCGATATTAAAAATTAGAAATCTGAAAATATGAGTTACTCAGTCTTTGTTTCTCTGCTACAGTTGCCCATAGTTTTGTAGTCTCAGCTGGATGGAAATCAGCAGCTACAGTGACACAGGTCACGTTGGATGAGGTGTAAGCCATAAGCACTCTGGGTTAGCTCAGGGATTTTCAGTGGGGTGGGAAGTGCTGCTCGTGGAATATAAGAAGTTTTATATTCTCTTACGCATGGCTGTTTGGACTCTTGCCCCTGTTGAAGGTTTTGTCCAGCCCTTTGTGGGACAGCAGTAGGTCTCTGGTCTGTTCCAAGGTGTAAAGATCCTCACCAGGAGTTTAACAGTTTCAGCCAGACTTGCTGAGAACAGATGAAGGGTTTTGACTGAGGACAGCTTTCTTGAGGTTGCTGATGGGCTGTGAAATGTAAGGATCTCAGGGCTGGATTTTTTTAAGATATAACACAGTGGACTTCAAGCTTTCCAGCAGGAATGGGGCTCTGAGCAGGCACGCTGTGATCTGTGGGGGAGGCTTTTTTATGCTCAAGAGGGAGAAGTTTTAGCTATGCACTGTCAAGTACTCACTGCAATATGAACTTTCTCTGATGCTGCCAAGTCTTTCTCTCTCTTATGAGCAAGTAAGGGACTTAATTTTCTGAAACTGTACTCGCTCATTTTGTAAATGCTGCATTGACATACAACAGATTGTAGCAATGTTCCACAGCTATTAGGAATTAAAATAGGAGAAAAATGATATTTTTAAGCTTGTTCAGCAAAAAAAGAAATTGCAAAACTTGACTTGAAGCTTAATGCACCCAACTAATGTTGGCAAGAGTTGTGAATGTGAAAGTGAAGGTTGTCATAGTCAGGAAGGTAATAATGACAGAAGCTGCTGCTAAGGCAATGGGAGCTGACATTAGCAGCATGCAGAGGAACTGCAAGTCCTGTTGTAAGTGGACTCAAGCAGGGACATGTGGGAAGGAAAGCTGGTTCATTTGTTTTAGCAATTTATCCAGCTGTAAAAGACTTTTTGTGCTATCAGTGCATTATGAGTAAACCACTGCTTGTTAAGATTTGTCTTTTTTCTTCCTGAGATACATCTACTTCTTTCCTGTTTTTCCTGCTGGAGCTGGAAGATTACTTTAAATTGTTTTCTGGCATAGAAAAACACATGCTTGAATTCCTATTAATCTAGAATGGGATTAATGTTGCATTTGCTGATTTTGTGAGTTATTCTCACCCCCAGGAAGCTTATACCTGGTACATCAATTTAAAGAGATGAGTCAAGTGCAATGGGGACTAGGCAGGAAGTATTCCCTAAACCCTGAAAGTAGTGCTTACCGTGGAGATCATTACATTTCTGACTTTTCCAGGCAAAAAGGGGTAGCAGCTAGACAGAGCTAGAAGTGATCTTAAGAAAAGACTAGCATAATTGGCTTTGGTTGTCAAAGGATGAGGGAGAGAGAACAGCCTGCAGTTTTCTACCCCTGAATAAAACTGCCTAATTTAATCTGAAACTTTTTTTTCCTTTTCCCAGGGAGATTGCAGTTGTCTGTCGCTCTCTCCATCCCAAAGTGATTTCTCCGTGCTAAAGGAGGCCTAGGGATCTACACTGAGGAAACATGCACTGGGCTCTGTGTCATGAATAGCTGGCAAAAATCTCACTGCAGTGTATGATTCCCCAGGGTTCTATAGGAATGCTGGCTGAGCCAGCTGGAATACTTATTAATGATGTGGTTGTAGGGAACTGTCCAGTCATGTCATCAGAGACTGGGAGATTCAATCCCATGATCTCACCCTAAGTGTCCTAGTGCTTTGTCTGTACACATTCAAAATTTCTGCTCTCTTAAGAAACCCTTCCTCTAGTTACTTGTGAACCTTTGCCCCTTTGTGCTTCCTTGTTGAACAGACTTCTTTATTAGATTTCACTGCATTTAAAAGAGCATTTCTTATGTCCAATTAAACTGGAAAATCCATGCTCAACAGATTTGTTAAATATGATTTTCCATTTAGTCATTATCGCTAATGAAGTCGTAACTTCCTGAGTTGTTCTTGTGTGTCCTTAATTAGCGCCTCTGTTCTGTATCCACCCCCTCACCATGGAAGTGTAGCTGTGGGTTTCTTCCTGATTCTTATGTCCCTCATAGGCCTCGATATGCACTAGCACCTCTCCAGCCCACCAGGTCCTGTTCTTTTCTGGTCTCTCTGGTTGTTTTTTAACACTCTTGTCCCAGAGACAGTGTCCACATCCCTCTTACTCAACCACCAACACAAAGTAACATGGACAGCACCATTCCCCAAAGGTGTGTGCTGCCTTTTGAGACAGCTACCTCGCAAGTAAAGGATTAAAAAGGCTGCAACTGTGTGAAGTTTTTCCCTGTGAGAAGCTGGATTCTCATGAGTTTTACCTTCCTTTGGCATATTCACCATGGCCTTTTACTGAGTTCAGGCAGGGCTTATTTCCCTCAGCTGTCCATGTGAAACTGGCAGGGTGAAGCATGATGGACCTCACTGCTTTGGTTCATATGCTGCTGTATTTTTTTTTTTTTTTTAGTTAATTGCTTGATTTTTCTGAGACAGATCCCATCTGGCCCTGATGTTTTGTCAGCATTGTGACATTCTAAAAAATTTTATAACTATTTTTGGCACGATCTCAACTTCTGACTATTTCTGCTTTCTTCCCTAAAAAAATGTATGGCTGTTCTTGGCATCTTCTCCACATTCCCCATTCCTTACAAACACTGCACAGAAAATTTGTTTTATCCATGTCTGCTCATTCTGTATTTAATTTACCTTTCTGCTCTTCTGAGGAGTTGTCCCCTCAAACATGCTGTGTTCTCCAGCTATCTACAATTCCTCTTAGTCAGAGGGAGCATTTATGCAACAGTTCTGTCAGTCTCCACTTGCTGCTTTGCTCATCAGCTTCCTGTACACTTCTGATTTCCTTGTCCCTTGTTAGAGGTTTCTACTACCCTCAGGTAGTCTACCTGGGATTTTAATCCCAAATTGCCTTCCAGCCCGTGGAAGGGGAATCCTTGTGATTGTAAACTTCACAGTAGGCTGCTGATACCAGGTAATATTCCAGCTGAAACATAATGGAGCTAGCTATTTATCTTTCCATAACAGATTGATCTAATACTAAAAATCATTAAAATCACTTTCAAATTATCTAAAAGTAGAAAACATGCCTTCATGGACATATTAACAGAAGGTATGATCACTTTATATAGATATTTATGCAAAGATATGTGATCTGAGTGAAGGTAATACTTTTCAGCCTTGTTGACAAAGGCACAACTAGATTGCTAGCTTGCAGTCTAGTGCTTGTCTTAGGGTGACTTATTTGATGTCTGTCTGTCTTGCGCATGAACAAAAAGCTGAACTTGCAAAGGTATAAGAGAAACACCAGGTTCCAACAAACCAGCTCCAAATCTCTTTGCTCCCTTTATTAATTAAGAAAGTTCCCGTTGGTACATCCGAAGTTGTTTGCTGCTGTACCCCAAGCTCCGCTCTCTCTATAAAATAAACTCGATCCTGGAGTTCTTTAGCCAGTTCCTAACCTTTAATCTTTTTTGAGATACTGAGTCTTCTCTCTGTCTCCATAATCTATTTTCCATATGCCTCCTGTTCAACAGGAAAGCTTTCCAACCTAGCTATTTCTGTGCACATACAAAAGTATCATGACATTACCCACCTGCATATTTGCATGATTTTGGTGTGATGGTTGCATTCTCTCTATGCATATTCATAAGTGACCCCAATTTAATGGAGAACTAAAAATCTAGTAAGTTACAGAATGTCTGCCAGAAAGATATAGGCAGCAAACAGGCTTTGCAATCATGAACTATTATGCTTCTGTAAAAGTCTGTCACTACTGTCAGGGACAGAAGTGATTTAATAACTCTGTCAGCCTAGCAACATGACAATGCTTCGGGAGAGTTTTAAAAACTTGCCTCATGTTTTCCCTTGTCAACAGATTTGTTATTATTTGGTGTTTGCTAGCTATTCGGTAGGCTTGAGAAAGACTTCTGCCAGAAATATTGTCAGAGTAAACTCCCCTACTTTCTGAAAAAGTAGTCAATCTGAACATTGAAATAAAATCATAATTATTAATACTGGGGAGGAATTTTCTGCAGTAAAACAGGACTCTATCCAGTCCAGTGCTCTGCCAGTTGCTGGGACCTCCAATATCCCACTCTTAGTTTGGCTTTCTAAGAATATTTTTGTGAACCTCTCTTGGTCTACACATGCCCCCTAGTCTGTGGCAAGATCTGACCTGCTCTGGTCTTAGTGGTTTCTCACAAAAGAGTAGTTTGCATCCACTATTTAGGCTAATTCCCTAAGGATGTGCTGTCTACTGCAGTATTGTATTTCAGCACTTTCTCTGTAGTGCTGGTCAGTGGGAGAAAACATCCCATGAAACCCCTACAGATAGGTTTGATACCAAGGTTCGGCCAAGGGAGAACTGGAGAGTAGCAACAGGAATATTGGGATCTGTAGGGAAAATGGTGTGGGCAGGATCTCTCTCTCTTTCACTTAGTCTCTTAGCAACAGCGGGCCCAACAAGTATGGCACTGCTTATGGGGGGTGTGCAGTCCCCTTTGTCAGATGAAGAAAAGCAGAAAAACCTTAGCACAGATGAGATGGGGAAATGAAGGGAGGAAGAGTCAGTAAGAGCATGAACCATATCACCTTGGGAGAGAAATTATTAATTTGATACACAACCATCAATGAATAGTTATTCTTTTAGTAGCGACGGGATGCCAGTGAGGAAAAAGGTGGTTTAGACTTTCATAAAGAAATGCATATGCACAACCTTTGGCATCATTTTATCCCTTCCTGGTAATGATCCCCACTGGGATTTTGACATGGGTGGATATCATTAATATCAACAATACCTGACCTGCTCAGCTCACCTACCGTCTTTACTTGACTCCAGAAACATTGCCTGGCTCACCTGTGCCTTGCCTGCAGAACAATAGCGTGAGCTCAAAGACCTCCCCTTCAGTCTGTCCTGCTGCTATATCACAGTGCAGTGGGAGACTGTGCCTGCAAGAGCAGGGGCAGATGCTGAACTTTGGTGGATCTCCAAAGTTCAGCTCAGATGCCTGAGCTGCAAGTCTTTCCTTTGCACTACAAACTCTTGCACAGCTGGTTTCTCAGGGTCTCTCCCAATATATTTCTTAGGCCTGGAGAGTCTGGTATGCAACACTGTCCTTAGAAGCCGTGTGTTGCAGCTAAATATGTGAACCTCTGCAATAACTATGTCCACTGTAGTGGTGACCATGATAATGCCAATATGTATATTGGAACACAAGACTAAATCACACAAGTCATTTTCCACATTATTGCTTTTCTGAAATATGGTGTATCTTTTTTATTTGTATGGTGTATGTTTGCAGGTAGGATGTGTTTTTTCCTTTAGCTTTGTAGTGGGGGGGTTGTAGATAAAATACGATGTCTCAATTGTAATGGAAAAGGAGAGGTGAAGAAAGGAGGATGGGACATTGGGTACCAATGTTCTGCTTAACCTTCTTCCTCTTACTGAAGAAATATCAGTGCATTCTTTTCTCTGGAACAGCGTCATTTGCTTCTTTATACCTGGAAAGGCATTGTGTTAAAGCCATTATGAAATATTACAGGTGGTGATGGCAGTGCAGCAGCATAATGGCAGCTTCCAGAGACTCCCTTTTTCACAGTTGCCAGGTCGATGCTTAATTGAAGTGCTTTCAGAATGGCAGTATTATTTCTTCCTTACCTTTATAACCTACCTTTTTTTTCCTAATGCCACACTGGCACATGAAACAAAAGAGGAAAAAGGATTCTCATTTTTATTTTAAACCTTCTCTTTGCAGTTGGTAATGATATTGGAAAGTATTCCGCAAGTTAGAGTCAGATCTTGAAGTCAGAGTTGTAGTCTTAATTGTCTGTCTTGGCATTGGCTGTCATAGTTGGACCTCAGCTTCTCTGCAAACATAGACCCTGAATTCTCTTAAAAACTTATCCCAATCCAGCTCTGAGCACTTTGACATACCCCACACCACAAACCTCCTGTGGAACATGTTGATATTTACTTAGAACTGCAGAAGGTGTATCTGCCTCCATGCCCCTTCCAAAATATGTCTGAAATACATGCTTTCAAGGTGAGTGGTATTATATTGTAAGGGAAAATTCTTCATTGCTTGCAGAAAGTGTGGCAGCAGATTATCTGATAGATTGTCTCCCATATCTGACTTCTCCTGAGAGAGTATTTGCATGTCTGCAACTACCACTGATTCTAGGTGTAACTGAGGGTACACTGAACTGTGAACATCCTTGATTATTGGCACCCCTAATTTAGACTGTCCTATGATGTTCCTACATATATTGGCCTGTGTAATAGCTACAGATGATAGGTTTTCTATAGCCCTCCTTGCACTGTAAACCCTTGTAATATCTGCTCCGATACTGGATTTAGATTGTCCTGTGCTCAGTTGCTGCCATGTCTGACTGTGCTGTGAATCAGGCAGTGAGAGCCAGCAAACACAAAGCAGGTGCCATTGGCCCATCAGATGTTAAAAGGAGAAATTAATGAAAATGAATGTACTGAAAAGGAGAGAAAGGATGTATGTGTATGAACCTTCAGAAGAAAAGCTTTGGGGGATGTCACTGTATCTCAGTGATCAATGTGTGGTAAGAAGCTGATATGTCCAAGGAGATACTGGAAAAGGAACTAAAAATCAAACTGTATTTGTCAAAAAAATCAGAAAGCATACCATCAACAGGCCTACTAGGAGTCTATAAGCTTCTTTAATAAAATCAATAACTACTTTTAAAAAGCAGCCAGTTTGATCCCCATACTAGGTGGGATCCCAGTGGCCTTTTGTCAGGCTGGGTTTTCCTCCAGAGAGCAGGAAAATCCATTTAAGTGCTAACTAAAAATAATTCTGTAAGAAGCCTAAAAGAAAATAAGAGATAAAAATCAGCAGGTCTCTTTAAAAAGAGATTAATGTCCTGTAGTATATATAAATTGATGCTCCTTCAAGCTACATTAGTGAGAAATTTGACTTCATAGTCCTGACGTTTGTCTTTTAAGCTTGAAAAATTGAAAGCCTACTCTGAAAAACACTGAAGCAGTATAGAAGCTCACCATTACTTTTGAAGCATGACTGTGCCATAATGCTTTCTTTGAAATCACTGAGTCTGTATTGCAGCAGAGAATCTGACCCACAGACTCATCCTCTTCCTGAGAAACGTGTTCTGTCTCTCACATCACCCAAGAAGAGAAAAGTCTACAAATAGCGCTGAGCTGACAGTTCTACTGGTAGTGCCAGAGACAGGACAGAATCCAGCTCATTCCTCTGTGCTTGCTGTTTCATTAGTAAAGATAAGATTTACAAAAGCATGTAGAACAGATAAACTGAATAAGAATCCCTTCTGTAAACTCAGAAATCTGACTTGCTTTTTAAGGTGTTTCCAGCAAACTCTGTTTCCAGAGTTCAGAGAAGATGCTGTCAAAACATTCTGTGTTTATTGTATTGCTCAGGCAGTGTTGAGAAGGTAAGGCCAGTGTTTTCCACAGCATTGTCATGAGCAAAGAAGAATTACAGCATCATGACTGAACCTTCAGCGAGTCTGATCTAAGGGAGGATGAAAACTGACATGCAGCTTATATTTGTTTCAAGGTGGAAAATATCCTTTCATTTCTCATTGACATGTATAAAGTCCAGTTCTGAAATCCATACTCGGCCAGAAATACCTGGACAGTGAAATGGAGGTTCAATGTAAGGAACACAAAGGTCTCTGTTGCAGGCTTCTGTGTATTGACCCACACCTGACTGAGCAATACTGCATCACTGTCAGGGGTTTGGTTTTGTCACCTGAATGCTCTGAAACAATGGAAAGCTTTTGCCCACTGTCATGATAAATTAGGTTCGAGATTGAATTGGAGCTCTGGATCATGACTATGTATACCTAAAAGCTGAACCCAAACATGAGCTCTCCATCCAGGAACCTCCTCTAGGACAGTTTAATTAATCTAATGACACAAAGTGAACTTCACAGGTTAACAGTTCAAGAGTGTATTTCTTCAACAGCACAGGGGCTGGACTCACTGTCCCTTGAGGGTCTTTAAGAAAAGCCTGGATGTGGCACTTAATGCTGTGGTCTAGTTGACATGGTGGTGTTCGGTCAAAGGTTGGACTCCATCTCAGAGGTCTTTTCCAACCTAATTGATTCTGTGAAATGTTCTTCACCTTGGCCTTACATATATCTCAGGAGCCAACAGGTTTCATTCTAATATGACTTAAAAACGTGAGCAGTTCTTTGCACATCAGGTACTTTCATATACATCAGTGCACAAGCTCTGCTGTCTCTGCCACATTCATGAGTGTTATTTACTGCTCTGGTCTTCTCCAAAAGGAGATTTTTAAAGTTTCACCTTTTCTAAATGACCAACTGAAGCATTTGCATTTTATTCTCTTTCTAAGTGAGCGATTCCATTTGACCCTTTAAAGTACAGATACTGAAGCAGTGTTTAAACTAAATGCCATTTCTAAGCGAACACCCACAAAGTTATTAGGCATTTGCTCAACAGAATACATCCAAGTTACATTAAAAGGACCAAGCTGAGACCCATCTGCTTTTTAAATACTATTTGGCTCGGTCTCCCAAACCAAGAGCAATAATATTTTTTTTTTTAAATAGTGGTTTGTGATTCTCCTGAGACATTTTGCAAGATAGTTTATCTGTCTATCAGTACTTGGCATGGCCCACAGCTGTTCATAATGTGACTGCCTCACTAGGAGAACATGTTTGTACAAGTACTTTAAAGTACAGTTAGTAGTAATGCAGAGAGGATTATGTTGGCTTCTGCAAAATCAGGTTTGCCCTCTTAGTAGAAGGGAAAACTCTGCTCAAAACTTCATCTGGAAAACAGACTTTCTATGGCAGAGGACCTCACACATAAGCTGAATAAAACTTAAAAATGGTCAGTGTTTTCAAAGCAAAGAAGAAGTTGAACAGCTTCGAAATTAAAACTGCCTTGTGACATTTTCATATTATCAAGAAGAAAATGTGTGACAGTGGCTCATTTTTAACATTATCAACTGGGTTTTCATTTTAAAAACGGTCATTATTAACTTTAAGTTTGGAGTAGAAAAGCAAAAACTTTTCTTACAAAAGCCTCCCCCAGAGTGCAACCCTCTCAAAAGCTTTACAATTTGTTTTTCACCTAGAAAACAATGAACTCTACTGAACAGTCCTGAAGAAAATGCTTGAGAAGTATCTGTGCTTAGGTGAAAAGAGTAGAGCTGAATTCAGTAACTAAGTACCCACTTCTTTGCTAAGGAAAACAAAACTGCACTACTACAAAACAATACATTTCTCTTGTACAATGAAATGTTATTCTCTTTGGAGATAATGATGGGTTTGCTTTTACTGCAGTAAACCCAGTATTTCAGCTATATTCTTTTTAAGAGTTGGCAGCCCTGTGACAGGGATGTGCAACAACTTTTCAGAGGCAAAAGAAAGATCAAATAATTTGGATTACATATATTTTTCTTTGATAAACTTCCCTTATGGATGAACCTTCAAAACTAATTCAAACTTGGCCAACATAGGAAATGTGTCCAAGTTGTAAGACACCAAATGTAAGGAGACATCTTAATCCAAGGCCATGCAACCAGTTCTCCTTAAAGGATCTATATACACAAACACTTACAAATTTGTCATCCCTCAGATCAGGTGTTCTCTGAGCAATCCTAGCACACAGTTCCAGTAAGCTCAAGTGTGGATTTCTCACAGTTGATCTAAGGCCAAAGGACCAGCAGCTGTTGAATCACTTACTTCAAGAAATATGATTCAGAATGAATTTTCAGCTGAAAGGGCAGAGTTTGGTGCACTTCCTGGAGCTGAGCACCAGCTCCAAGGTTTTGATACTCAGTCACTACTATGACTTTCAAAGCAAACTTCCTTCCCTCCATGTTCTCAGAGTAAACACAGGATGCTCCGTTTGGTCTCACTGATGCACAGCAGCCAGTGTGAGTTCAGAGGCTCGTGGCCTTTGTGTTCACTTATATCAAGTGCCTAGTGAAGTCGTAGTGCTTAATTTATAACAATGTTGTCCCATCTGCTTATGAAATTAATGAACCTAGAGATGAGAGGGAGGACATATTTTTATTATCCCTTGAAGTGGACAGTTGACTGTTGACCTTGTTCTCTGCTGCAAACCATTACATTCCCAAGCATGTAATTCTTAGTCTATTCTGGACTTGAATAGCTGTCCTTGTGAGGTACCTGTCATTTGTTTATTTCAGAAGAATAAGGAGGATGTAACTTTGGATGTTTTTCCTCAAAAAGTAACTTAAAAATCCACAAAACTATTCCAAAAGATGCCATACAGATTAAAACTACTAGTCTTCAACTGGTAGCTTTTAATTATACTGTTTTAATTAATAGAACTGTTCTAGAATAAAAAGTCTACTGATAAATTCAACAGGTTGTCTACTAAGGGCTTCGGCAATCCTAGACTGTGAAAATCACCTTCATTTTCTAACTAATTTCAACTAAATCTGGTTGACATCAAAGAGTAGGCCAAACTCATCACTCACTTCGAGTCACACTATTGGTTTTTTGTGTCCTGTCACACCATTTCTTTGCTTGGCCTGTTCTTTAAAACAATTTGCTCTTACTTGTCCCTTCAGATTAGTATTTCCATTTCACACCACTGTCAGACAGGTTAACATAGTAAACACATTTCCATTTGGGTGCTCTAGGTTAAAATGTGCTCTAGGAGTATTAATTAACTAAATCTGAAAGTGCCCAGGTGAAGCTGGTGTCACTCTGGATATCTGTTGAATTGATTATAGAAATACTATGCAATGCTTTAGGATAGGCAGTAAAGAAGTGGTGAGCTCACTTGAAGCCTTGTGGGAATTGCATTGCAAAGATTAAAGGAACACTAGTTGACAGACAGATAAGACAGCAGATAGTGAGGCTGCTTTCCTGTCAAGTACTGTGTGCAACCACAGTGGTAAACACACTTCTCTGTGGTTTGATATCCTCATGGAGTTCTCAGACAAGCTATCTGTGTTCCAAACAAGCCTGTACAATCCAAGGAAAGCAGCCGACCAGGCTGTTCTCCAAACTCTTCACCAAGGTTGGCAGGAATTGCTCTAGTAATGACTTTTTATTGCAATACAACTTTAACTTTTCTTGTGGTTTTAATCTGAAAAAACTAGAAGAAAATTAGAAAATTTAGAAGCAATACTAGATCAAAGAGCTAGTAAATAGCAGGCTTCTGAGTAATTTTGCTTTTACTAAGTATTGTTTTCATTACAAAACCAGAAGTATGTATCCTTGGTGACTTTTAAGGATTGAGATAATGGATATTAAAATGGTGTTTTTGTCAGCAGTAAATTAAAAATGTTACTGCTTTTTGTAACTGCCAGTTTGTCATACTTTACACAGGAACATCAGAAAGGCCACACACTTGCTCAGAGTAAAGGTCCATCTGGCTCAGCATCCTGTCCCTGGGTAGTGGCCAAGAAATTATGCCTGGGGGTGAATATGAGAACAAGGAGAATCAATAGTGATTCTTCAGGATATGTCTCCAGCCTTGAGTTGCCAATGACTTGTGAACTTCCAGACTTACTGTCTCAGTGCATTTTCTAAGACTTAACAGAATCTTATTTTTTGTCTGAGGGAAAGAAAAGGGTATTTGGTATGGGATGGCTTTGTAGGTTCCTGAGATGTGTCTGTTGTTAGTGATGCCCATGGAGTGCTCAAAAGAGAGAAGTTGTTTGGGTTCCCCAGCTAGTCTGCATAACTAAAGGACAGCACTCATTCCCATCCCTTCTCCCTCTTGTCTCTTTCCACAGTTTATGACTTCCTGGTCATACATGAGCTGCCTCTCTGTTCAGAAACAGGATACATTGCCAGTTTTTTCCTATTCTTCCCTCACCATCCCTTGGCTCTCCTCTTATTTATCTCTCATCAGGCAAAGATGAACCATTTCTCTGCTGCACACACCTCCAGGTCAGCTGCAAGATGTGACAAGGGAGGATAAAGCCAGCTGCACGCACAGTATTTCCATCAAGAACGGGAGCAGGTTCCCCAGGGACCTCTGCACAGACCTGCTGATCACCCCAAGGCTGGAAGACTGAAGCTGGGAATCTCATCTGTCTGTGAAATTGGTCCAGGGAAAAGTATCTTTGTCCTTATGAGCAGACCTCCCAGTGTAGAGTTTTCCTGCAAAGCCTTTGACTGCATAAAGACTGTGCTGAAGGTCTGAGCCAGCTTGATCCAGGACACTACGTCCAGCAAGATTAGAGGCAATCAAAACCTCATAGGTGAGACAAGCAAAAGCCCAATCAAACATGAAGTAACTCATCTGGAAGGCGTATCCTGTTGTGTAGTTTAAAATTAACAGCCTTTTTTTCTATTTCCATAGAAACAATAAGGTGACTTAACAACGATTTGCAGCAGGCTGGTGACGCTATGAATGCAGACCCCTATATGAGCTAAGATTTTCAGGTGCAACATGTTGTTTGACTTTCTAAAGTGAAATTGAAGAGTTTGAAAAGTTGATAAAGCTTACAGATAGAGAGAAGGAAGACGTACCTGGAGCGAGAGCATGCATCCAGCAGAAAAGTTCTCATCTGTGGTGTTAATAGGTTGTTAGAGTGGGAATAATTTATTACGGAGCTTACCCAGTTAGCAACTTGTCATGGGCATAATTACAGGGGTGTAATACATATCAGTGAGGGCCCTAGAACAATCTGCTGTGTGCCTTGCATTTGATCCAAATTACTGTAATGCTTTTCATTGTGTCATGGGGACACAAGGGGATACATGCAGTTTGAAAATGAATTTCCCGCTCCAAGGAGGGACTTAAATGTACACATGCAAAAGCAACGTGTAGGCAGCCCTGGAGTTGAATTTTGCCTTCTCCACACAGCTTAGTGCACGCGAGTGAGTACACCCTTGATGGGTATGGATGGTGTCGATAGACATCTGCTAAGAACTGGACTGAGATCCTCCAACCTTTTCATATCAATTGCTGAACAGATGGTGAGCCATCATTCTTGTTGTTTCACATCCCAGACTCATGGGGAGATGTGAGCTGGCAATTTCTTTTCCTCAGCTTGGGACCAACAGATCTTTAGAAGTCAAAACATTATTATTACTCTATTAATTTCTAGTGAACCACCAAGATTAGGGTATCTCATACTAAGTACATAGACAAGATAGAGGCTAGTGAGAGTTCTTTGTCTGAAACAGTGTAAGTGTAGACCTAATTTTGACATAAACCTGTGAGCTATACCTAAACAATCCTGACTTCCAGCAAGATTTGACTTTGTGCCAGTCCGAAGGCCCCGTTTTGCTGAAGGGGCATCATTTGAGTGTGATCAGGTAGGTGGAAAGTTACTGTCCCTGCTTCCAGCTTCTCCTAGAAATAACTGTTCATCATACAATCCTGATTTTTTTAGCGACCTGATGAAAGTGACCTACCTGTACTCATTTTATGTCATGTTGGAACAAAGTAGGTGTGTGCAGGCAGGTGATTACTGTGTGTGTTGTGGTGCAACAGGGATCTCTGGTTCAGGCTTAGTAACTGTTTAAGCTGCTTTAGTGTGATATTAAGTATTCATCTGATAATACCACTCAAGTCAGATGAGTACAAAAGTATGTAAAAAAATCTTGGTGAACAATTTATAGTGCCAAGCTGAGCTGAGAAACTAAAACCACAAGTATTGTCTCTGTTAGACAGCAAGGGAACAGAAGCTTCAACAAACCATTCTTATGTAACGAAGCAATTATGTTTTCTCAGTCTCACAAGTTTTTGAAAACACAGCTTTCTCAGGCTTTTCACTGATAACACTTTTAGGCTCTTCCTCTTTCAGGAAAAGTATGATAAACAAGCAGTCACTATTCCAAGCATGTTTTTGATCACCAATTTTTACTGAAGAAAAATCTTACATTTTATATCTATGCTGAAACACTCTCACATCTGAAATAGATCAAGTAGTTGTCAGTAAGGGAAGTAGCAAGTCATTAAGGGAAGATCCCTGATAGAATCAGAAACAAAACAAACAAACAAAAAAAAAAATCCATTGTATTTATGGAGGGAAGCAAGAAGCCTGGGTTAACTTTCATGGTTAGAAAGAGAACTAAGTAACGAAGTTGTCATAGAGTTTCTACAAACCATTTTTTATCCTAATCTTCCTGAAATATTAAATTACATGAGCTGCAGTAGCAGGCTCCCCAGACAAAACTGTACCATACATACAAATTAAAAATAAATTATAAATGGCTCTGTACAGGAAAATGTAATTCTTCCCATTGGAGCATTAAATTGATTGGGGAGAACATGTCTCTTAGGGCTTATAGACACACTTAGAGAAGGCTATCATTTGTCTTTCTAAAGCAATAACAGGTAATATTTGTGGCCAAATTATGCATTAATCTTTCCAAAGCAACAAAGGCAACTAGGACTGTTTAAACTAATAATGTGCAAAAATAAAAATGATCCTTAAATGCAGATTCCAGGTACAAATGGGTGTTGGGGGGGGCGTTGAGATCCAGACGCGGAATTACACATGTTGTAATTTGGCAGCTCAAGCACACCTCCGTGATATGAGCAGGAGTCCCAAGGACTGAGCCCACTTTTGGAATACACCAGGTCCTCAAACCCAAGGAATGCCAGGGGTGAGTGCAGAGTGCCCAAACACTGCATGCACCAGCACCCATTCAGGTATGCAAGAGTGTATTTCTGAAGGCACATTCTCCTGATCCTAATTACTCTCTGAGGAGGAGAAGGAGCTCAGAATGTTATATAGTGCTCAGCTCTGTCCAAAACTCACAGTCCTTTGGGGCCAGATTCAGAGGTATATCAAGCCCCTGCAGCTGCCTTCTACATTCTCTAGAAACTCCAGGAGACTGCTGGATGGTCAGCAACTGGTTCCTTCATAATAGAGATTATTCACAAATGCGTGGGACAAATAAAACCTGTGGCAGTTCCATTGTTGCAAGCAGACAAAAGGACAGAATCATTGAATCCAAATGAAATTGCTGGCAGGATTTTCAAAGATGAAGTACAGCCTGCTACCAGTGCAAAATACCTATATATATAGTTTTGTTCTTTGTGGGGTAATAATTCTGAGCTCTTTAATGACCACGGATGGTAAGGACTCCCTCTGAACGTATTTTGAGTCATAGTAACCATAATAACTATCATCAAAGAACCCCAAACACCTAGCTGAACTCCTGTTATAGAAAGGACTCAGGAGCAAGAGCGGTGATTCAGGAGGTGAAATATTACTTCACATAGCATGGGGGTGTTCTTCTAAGGTTTCCACCCAAGGATCGACCTTGTTTAGTTTACGAGATCTGACAAGATCATAGCTGTTGCTAGTAGACTGTAATACAAAACACTGCACTAACTCAAAGGTGTCAAATCTGCCAGTTCAGATAAAATACACTGGCAACATTCAAATTTCTAACTGAGCCCTCAGCTTTCTCAGTGGGTACAATTTAAGTAGGCAAAGGGAGAAAAAAATCCAAGTTACATACTGAAAATGGTGCTGAAAATAGCCTAGGGAAAATAACGTTAGTAAATATCAATGTTAGTACTATATCTATTAAAATAATCAGACTTATGCATATGTCACATGTAGTCATAAAGCACCTTGTAAACATTAGTTAACCTCAATAACCATCATTCCTGTGATATAGAAGCATAGCATCTATTCCTCTGTTTTACAGAGCTATGTCAGACTTCCAAAGAAGAGAACATACACTTAGAAGGCAGCAGCGAACAAGCTGAGACCCTGGAGTCTTGGTGACCTTTGTGCTTCGGGAAAAGTTTAGGACTCCTTTGTTACTCAGTTTCCTCAAGTTGGGAAAGCAGGTGGAAAAGTCCCTATAAGAGCAGCTCTGCAGCAAGGTGGGCTGCACTAAAGCAGCTGAAGTGTGGTTCTTACCCCAGCTGTATCTCA
The DNA here is from genome assembly GCF_001604755.1 of Lepidothrix coronata. Taxonomy (NCBI): domain Eukaryota; kingdom Metazoa; phylum Chordata; class Aves; order Passeriformes; family Pipridae; genus Lepidothrix; species Lepidothrix coronata. The sequence continues at coordinate 1,746,521 of NW_016690218.1, forward strand.
TAACGACCACAGAGTCTGCGCATGAACAGACATTGCTGAGAAAATCCCCTTTCCCAAGAAAAGGAGGAGCCAGGCAGTTCTGGGCTCCTGCTTGGACCTTGCTGCAGACTCCAGCTACATGCCCCTTACAGTGTCACCTTGCAGTATAACCCCCTGGCAGGCTGTGGTTGTTCCCTGCCTGCAAACATGTCCCTGAAACAAGTGACATATCTCTGATGGTTGGATGAGAAGTCTGGCAGGTATTTGGGGTAGATTGGCTGCTCCTGCTGAAGAATCACTGCATTATTTCTTTCAGACACTAGAATATGGCCATCATTATGTTAGGGAATATCCATGAAAAAGTAGCCTCTTAATCTTACCCAAGAAAAAGGAGGTCAGGTACAAGGGCATAATTTCATGATTAGAGCTGAGCAAATACAGCACTCAGGGAGATGGACTTAAAAGAGCATCATTAAAGACCTGTACAAGTAACTGGCTTTTTCAGCTGGGAATATGCTTGGAGTTAGCTGAGCCCAATTCCTGCCTAAAGTGTTTGAGTAGGGTCTGGTAGGGAGGGAAGAGTGCCATCAGACATCAATCTAACAGCTGTCAGCTAGGGAACGGAGTGTTCTTCCCTCAACCCCTGCATGGTCCTGTGGCTTTTCTTATACTGGCTCTGGCATTTATTTGGCCACGTAAAAACCAAATTCAGGTAGAAAAGCTGTCAGAGACCCCAGCTCCACAGAAGAGAAGGAGCAGAGTTTCACTGGCTCAGCTTTGGGATCTGGTTCACAGTGGCAACAGGCTGGGAAAAGGAATGGAGCAAGGCCAGCTCTGAGTTGAGACCAGTTGTGAGATAGGCTGTGATTTCAGGTCCCCTTGGGACTCTTTTTGGATTTTATCTTATTTTGCATTTGGAGGGTTTTTTCTTAATTTTTTTCTCTTATCAAAAATACTTTATGTGACTCAAATTGTCAGTTTGCTTTAACAGAAGCGAATGTCAGGTCCTGTGAGTAACCACTGACTTACCTGCAAAGGCCTTTTAAATCCCCTAACAACTGTGGTTAAAGAGAGCTGTGATGGAAATATGCTTTGAAAATTCATTTTCAGGACACTAAAGTCTTTGATGGAAACATGCAGCTCTTAAATGAATGTCCCTTTGTTATGCTGAGATTGCCTACAGAAATGCTAGCAGAAAATCTTCAACTACCACTGTGTTTGGAGGTAGGGACAATTCAATTGTAATAATAACAAGGTGATTCTAGAAGAATAAATTATCTCTGCACAAGCTATGCCTTAAGTGTAGCTCATTGTTGCAGTGACATCTCCAAACAATTATTCATCACAGGAGAAATCAGTTTCCATGGATTATGGAGCTCATTGACCCAGCAGTGGGAACATGCCAGGCATAGTTTTCTTGTTATATTTTCTACCCTGACATTTTCCTAGGAGTGAGGGAGAAATGGTGCTATAGAAGCTGAGACTATTTGTATGTGTTATAACAAGCAAAATGGCCTTTCCTGAATGAGCTGCATAATTCTTGGGGAAAGGGAAGAACCTAATTAAATAATTGTTACGTGTGACTGGGAACAAGACTTGAGTTATCTTGCTGACAGGCTGCCAGCTTGAAGCAGCAGTCACTGCAACTCTTTATCTTCTGAGACCTAAGGCATGGCTTTGGCAAAGTGAGTCTGAGCCTCTTGAATCAGCATAATGACAAGCTGGGAAAAGCAAATGGAGACCTTACAGCATGTAAGTATGGAAATTTTCACTCTCCTCATAGGTGCTCTCATAGGTGGCAAGTGCATGAGGCATTAATTTACTTTTTTAATTGGATATATAGGTAAAATAAAAAATACAAACTGCACTTGAATGCAATGGTAATATATTTCTGGAAAGAGCTATTAACTTCTGGAAAGTATAGATGAAAGCTCTACAAATCAGGAAAGAGTTCATCATGCAGTTTGGTGTAGTTATATGGTTAGTTTCTCATTAAAACAAATCTCACCTTTTACATAAGCCTACCATTTTATTCTTGTCTTTGTTGTTTTTTATTTATTATTTTTGCATGTGTGTGTGAATATTCTCCGAGTATGATTCTTGATCTCCAGGTGGTTTGTCAGCTCTCTGAATTTCAGAGGGGGGCCAGAGCTGACGGGACATGGTGGTCCAAGGATAGGATCATAGAATTGTAAAGGTTGGAAAAGACCTCTAAGATCATCGAGTCCAGCTGTTAACCTAGCACCACCACTGTGTTCACCACGAAATCATTTCTTCAAGTACCATATCCACATGTTTCTTGAACACTTTCAGGGATGGTGGCTCCACCACTTCCCTGGGTAGCCTATTCCAGTGCTTGAAACCCTTCCTGTGAAGAAATTTTTCTTAGTATCCAATCTAAACCTTCTCTGGCACAATTTGAGGCCATTTCCTCTCATCCTGTCACTTGTTACCTAGGAGAAGAGGCCAACTCCCACCTTGCTAAACCTCCTGTCAGGTTGTTGTAGAGAGCAATATCTCCCCTGAGTCTCCTTTTCTCCAGGCTAAACATCTCCACCTACCCCAGACACTCCTCTTAAGACTTGTGCTCCAGACCCTTCACCAGCCTTGTTGCCCTTCTCTGGACTCACTCCAGCACCTCAATGTCTTTCTTGTAGTGGAGAGTCCAAAACTGAACATAATATTCTAGATGTGGCCTCACCAGTGCAGAGGTAATTCTGTTCCATTTTTGTTGATCGTGGAATTCAGATATTTGTCCTGGGTCTGGATTCACTTAGATGAGTTAATTTAAAATGTACTGTGTCTGTGCAAGCATATACCAAAAATTTCATTTTCTTCAACACCAAGAAGTGAAGAAAGAATGAATGAAAGACTGAGGAGCCAAACTAATTCACATCTTCATTCAAGCAAATACCCAGGTAATATAACTGAGCAAATGACTAAACTAACCATATATCAGGGGACTAATAATCATAGATTTTCCTCTGAGTCTGCCAGGTGCATATAGCACTATATATACTCTGAATAACCAACATGTATGACATGTACTGAAATAAAATAGAGTTGCAATCATGCTGCTTCTATCAGCTGCTGCAGCTGCAGCTTATTTACATAAAGAGAGGAAATGTTTTGAAGCTATTTCCTTTCCTACTGGAACTGAGAGGACCAACTCTTTCTAAAACACTGAAATAGATCAGCCAGTTCAAATAAAACAAAGCAGGTCTGAAATTCTGTATTAGGATTCACATCTGACCCTGATCTTCGACCTGTCTTGATTAAACAAGCCAATGTAAAATCATTGACTTTTACACACTCGGAGAGGAGCAGAGTTCAACACTGAGCTATTACAGTAGAATGCAGAATGGATCTCGCTGTTTCCTTTCTTTTCAGCGATGAGCAGATTTTTTTTTTCTGTAGTTCAGAGTACTTCTTTGCCATGACTTTAACCTGGTGGGGATCAGAAGGCAAAACACGAAGAGAGGGTTGACCAGGCATTCACATGGGCACTTGCCTGACCTTTGGGAGACTAGTGTTCAAACCCCTGCTGTGCCACTGATTCACTGTGTCATCCTGAGCCTGGCTGCTTAGACCCATAGCCTCAGAAGTACTTGGGTTGTTGTCTCCCAAGGACTCAGGAGTGATGGGCAGAGCCTGCTAGGTCAGTGAGTGATGGGGCTGGGGTGGGAGAGACTGGCTCTGGCCATGGGAACTGGAGCTTCTTAAGGCAGTCCTCTCCAGTCCTGCAAATGCCAGCCTCGGTGGCCTGGTTGGCAGTAGGAACCCCAGGTATCTCCCTCAGCAGCTTTTGGCACCGTGCTGCAAGGCAGCACACACAGAGGGTGTGCTAAGGCTGCCAGGCCAAACACAGCCACTGGTACAGACCCTGTCAGAGAGGCAGGACCTCCCTGCAGAGGGAAGGACACACAGCTTGGCTGCTGCAGTGCAGTGCCCCTTGACTCTCTGCACCATGGTTCCCTGGGGGCCCTTGGAATGGGGATAGCAACACTGTCTGCCCCCAGAGAGAAGCTGTGAGGCTAAGGGAATTAAAAGTCACAGGAATGAAGAGACTAAGTTAATAGGTGACAGACAATTGCCTGAGACAGAGATCAAAATACAGCTTCCTTCTCACTCATCTCTCCTAATTACACAAAGCATCTTAAAGACCTTTATTATTCTCTGTATTACACTGGAATGTAATCCATAATGTTTGTCAGTAAAAAGTGACAGAAGAGCCATCACAGTAGCAGGCTGCTGAAGGAAAGATTGATTGATTTTTATTTTTTGTGTGTGCGTTAATGTTTCCATCATTTTGCAAGAAATACAAAGACTTTCTCACATTTATTACTTCTGATTTCCTTCTATGTTAAATCCAATGCTTTTCCACTCAGATGTTAGTTAGACAGCTTCAGCTAAACAGGTGCCCAGAAAGAGATCAGGTTAATTTACTGCCCTGAAGATATTCATCCTCATGAACCATGATGCTGATACATATGTTAAGCAAAGACGGACTCTCTCACTGTGCAGCAGAGGCTTCTGTGTGCCCAGTCTATTGAAAGATGAGGCCTCTAAAACCACCTCAAATGTTAAGAAAATCAGGAAGTGAATAATTACCTCCTAACAAAAAGATGAACTACAAACGCTGTAAATAAAGATGTGCAGTCAATCAGCTGCTTCACACATGCACAGTACAACTGTAGGACCACAACTAAGTCTCTGTCTGCTTGGGATTTTGCTGAAAAAAGCCTTCAGCATAATAGCTACCATTATTTTTAAACGTTTATTTGTGATAGCACTCTGAAGTCAAGCAGGTCAAGCCCCATTGTCTGAGGCTTTGCTCAAACACTCAGCAGGGACCTGATAGTCTGAGAGGTGAGACTTTAAGGTGGCAGAGGCAGAGAGGCAGGTCAGAGAGATACAGTGATATACCAGGAGCAACAATTACTGTTGTGGCTGTATTTGAAGCGAGGGTCTTTGCTCTTTCAGCCCCTAAAAAATTCTGGAGCCAAGTGAAGTCTCACGTGGCTGGCTTCTTCCTCCTCAGGTTCTTCTTTGTGTGGTCAGTTATTTTCTGTGCAGCTCATTTAGGAGAGTTTATGCCCACAGCATAACCCAACCCATTTATTCAGGTAGCTTCTTATTGCATTGTCTGAACTGCAAGTAGACCCAGAGGTAGGCATTTGACATGGAAATCTTAAATCTGATCCATGGAAATTTTTTCCAAGTTGGAGGCCACTGAACATATGGCTTTACAAAGAAGAAAAGTCAGGACATATCATTATAAGCAGTGCTCGTTTCCTCAGCAATAAGACGCTGTGTGCACAGTGCCTTCTAGTCTTTTTTTGTGATTTTTCTCCTGCGTGTGTTACTGATCATCTCTGACAATGCATGTGGAAATGAAATAATTCTTCTGTTACACTTAGAAGACAAAAGAAAAAAGAAAGTTAGAAGCAAAGCTTGTGCTTTCTTTTTCTCATACTTTGTAAAGACCCTGTTTCTAATAAAACGATGCTCTGCCCTGGCATGTCTCTCACTTGCAGCATTTAGCTAAGCACTGTTACTGTGGGCTGGGGTACTGTGATTTGGCCAGCTGTTAGCATTGCCTCTCAATCACACTGGGTTAATCTTCTGACTCATTTAATTTTGTGATTATTTCTTGCTTCTCTGTGCTCTGTATTGTGTTTTGATAATTTGATAATTCAAAAGGAAGTATTTTCATCAAGTCCCTAAAGTGTTACCAAAGGGTGTTTTTAGCATTTTTTTAAATTGTTTGGATATTTAATTTANTTGATAATTTGATAATTCAAAAGGAAGTATTTTCATCAAGTCCCTAAAGTGTTACCAAAGGGTGTGTTTAGCATTTTTTTTAATTGTTTGGATATTTTTTTTTTTTTTTGCAATTCAAATTTCATTCTCCTTCTCTTTGCAAGATCATAGGTCTAGATATGCAAAGGCCCAGATTCTTTCCCAGTCACTTCACTGGGAGTGTGCCTGCTAACTGAATGAGGGTCCTTCTTAACCTATTGCATTTTCTTCTGGGTTTTTTTTTCCACACCCCCCCCCCTTCCATCTTCTCAATTTCTCTGCATCTCTATTCACTTCTGATTCATTTCTCTGTTATATGGCTACTCCTGGTGTAGCCCCTGGGAGCCAAGAGCAGTTACAAGATTTGGGACCAAAGAAGCCTGAATAAAAGCATCTCACCCAACACAGCTGCATTTTGTTGCACCTGCATCAGTGACATGAGAGGGCACTATAAAAACACTAAACTGGATCCAGACTGAAAGACCTGACAGTTTTGTGGTTGTCAAAGCTCAGCTGCCTGGGAAGACTTTAGTAGTTGCTGTCAAGTTTGCAGAAAGATTTGAGTCAGCTGAGCACTTAAAATTCATCCCAGAAACTATTAGTGCAGCCCTTGGTCCGTGTGCCAGCCTCCTTGAGGAGGGGTATGTCAGCCCTTTGCAGAGCTTTGAGGCCTCTCCAGTCCCTCAGAGTGGCACAAATGTGCCACCTGGTCCCTTCCACAGAAACAAGGCAGTTGGTGAATGAGCTCTCAGGTTTAATCTGGGCCATCAGCTTTAATGGAAATCAATGTTAATTAACAAAAACTCATTCCCGTTTTGGATGAAGCAAATGCTGGTTAACTTGCAGGATTAATCACTCCAGGGGCAGACTGGCATTTCTCATTCTCTCTTGGCATGGGTAGAAACCACCTACATGTTTGTAACTTCCAGCTCACTCCTGCTGTCTGATGGCACAAAGGGGCAGATTTGTCAGTCTCTGGGGACCAACCATATGAAACTGTTTTCTTTGCTCAGTCATTTGCAGAGGGTGTGGGGAGCAGAGCTGCATGGCTGATTCGTGCCTGGGAAAGCCAGCTGGTATTGCAATGGCTCCTCTAACAATTAGGAAAGAGTGCTATCACTGCTGTCTCTGCAGGAGTAATCCATGAAAGACAGTAAACATCTTCTCATCCAGCACAAATGACCATCCCCACATGCACTGAGCCAGGAGAACCTTCCCAGCTCACAACAAAAGAAGCCAAGGCCTGTGTGAGTAGCTACGACAAACCACAAACACTGATTCTCCTGGGGAGTGCAAGGGTGGAGGGGAGAGAAACTGAAGCCTCAAACAGCTTTTCCTTTCCCTCCTGATAGATTAGGGTATGCTAATTTTGATTACAGCATTAGTGTAAAATCCCTGTGTCCAGAAATCCTTCAATTAGCAGTTCTCCAACTTTTCCAGTGATGCTGCCTTTGAGCTTCAGGCCCCAGCAAAGGCAGTTCTGGACCCCTTTTTCTCTTGCTCACCTTATCCCCTTAGACTCAGGTTAAATGTTATGCTCTCCGTGCCACTGCCAAGGAGAGCTGGTCTCAATAGGGGTGAGAAAGAGGGAAGATATGAGGGCAGAAGCTGAATTCCCTGAGGTTCCTTCAGCCCTGATGGGACTCAATGAAAACTCCTCTCACACCTGTGAGCATCAATGCCCAAGTGGGAAAGTTTGGTGTCCTTCCAGGAAAAAGAGGCGCTGGCAGCTGTGAGGCGTTGGGGGAAGCCCTGTGGAGAAGGAAGATTTGTCATTATCTGCTGAAAGGTGGTAGAAAATAACTTACTTTTCAGGTACAGAGAAGTTTGGGGGATTGTGTCAGCTAGTGAAGGGAAATAGCCATGCTGACAAAGCTTCTGCCTGCGGCTGTACTGTACGGGAACGCTAAAAAAAAAAAAAGGGAGAAAAGAAAGGAGATTGAGGATTTTGTTTGGGTTTTTTGTTTGCTCTGGGTTTGTTTGTTGCTGATTTTTTTTAAGGGCCAATTTTAATTACAAAATCTCTGATACAAGTCACATGGACTCCTCCTTATAAGATTCAGGTGGATATCTGGGTGGATCTGAGGCAGCGGACAGGCACTTGGACCACAGCAAGTGTCTGTGTTGGCTTTGAGAAGGAACCACAGCTGCTGGGGAACAAGCATTGGAGGTGCCTGAGGGCTGGGGCTAGGATATCTGGGGCTGGCAGATAGCCCTCAGTGGAGGTGTCCTATGGAGGACACCTAGGAGGAGAAATATGCCCTAAATTGCTTCTCTGGTGGGGGTAAAGGGAGGTGTTCTGGGGTAAAACAAAAGTCAGGACTGGTGGAAACTGGAGGAAAAGGCAAGTGAGGCGAAGAGAGGGAGTTAATGCAACAACTCATAAGAGCACCTTCAGAGCAGGAGGACTAAGATTAAGAGGGCTGTTTGCTGTCTTCTGCTGTCCTTCTTTCCCACTGCCTCATCCAGTACAGCCACCTGTTTTAGATCCTCAGTCTCAGCTTCCTGATTGGAGGGACTCATTATCTGGGCAGCAAGCTGAAATGACCCTGCTCTCCTGTAGGGAGTGAAGGTTAACGCTGTTCAAATTTTCCCCTGCAGTGCTTGAACCCTGATCCCATCACAATCTTCTGGGAGTGCTTCAGGTCCAAGTTTAGGTGTATTCACTGAACAAACTATTCCCCTTGCTGCAGAGATGGTGGCTTAATCAATATAGCCTAAACAGAGACCAGCTTTCCATGCTGCTGGCTTTATCCAGGAGCAGAACAGATTTGTAGTATAAACTCTGTGGCCCCACTAGCCAGGGAGGGGAAAGAAAATAAAAGTCAAGCACAGACATGGCAGGAAAGCAAGGCTTGTTGACAAAACTGAGCACAGAGGGCCAGCAATGCAATTGAAAGTACTCCAGGGCTTACTTCTGATGCAGTGGATAGTTTGGAAGGCCTAACCTTGGCTTCTTACCAAGGAGAGATTGATTACTGTCGGAGTGATGGTGAGCCATGGGCATCTGAGAGTCCCCATGTTAGGCTTCATGTCAGCTTTTAGCCAGTTCTAATCAGGATGTGATTCAAGGTACAAGGTTTTTTTAGGCTTTTCCTAGTATCTCTCAAGTTTTATTCAACCTTTAAGTGTCCTTTTCCAAGCTACATGTTCTCTTGAACATTTTTCCACCAGCCCAAACCCAAAAGGTCTCACAAGCTGGACAGAAGTGTTAGGATATTTTCTAGATGTCTGACTTGCTGCCTCCTCTGTTTTACAGTAAAGGCAACTTTCCCCCTCCTGCTCCCTACAATAGAGGGATAAATTACACTTGCTTTTGCCCATTTGCTGGCAACTGTACTGCAAGATGTCAAGTAGTTGATGTTAACTGAATTATCAAACCAGCTTTCTGTGAAGCGTAAACCGATATGCTAAGGAAGAGTGTGCCTAATAATCAAGAATTTTCTAGATTACTCTTCCATTTACTAAAAGCAAGCAATTGCTAAAGAAAAAAAAAAGGAAAGAAAAAAAAAGCCAGACTTCATCTTACCGTGCAAGATGTGCATTTCAACAGCTGCAGGTTCCTCAGAAGGCTTTTCAGAGTTAATCAGCAAAAGGGCAGGCAAAATATGGGCCAGGAGATTTCTTGGCAGATTTTCGAAGTCCATTAATAACAGTTTGTTCACTTGCAGGGCGGGGGAGCAGATGAGATGCAGGGGGTAAAACCAGAAGCACTGAGCTGCTGGAAGGACTGCTGAGCTTTGCTGCACTGTGGTGGCTGAGAGGAGACAGGAGTCCAGTTTCCAGGCTGGTAAGACCACAGCATCAATATGTTGCACAAAGCACTGATCAGCCACCAGAGAGGGACAGTGTTCTGTTGTATGTGTTTCTGTGCCAGTGGCTGTCTGTGGGTGCCTCAGCATGAGATCATGGGTGGTTGCCCCTTTTGCCCAGGATTGCTGCCTCCCTGTTGCCCTGGCATCTCACTCCATCTTAGTGTGGGCTGTGAGGCTTGTCTGCATTGCTTTTATATTCACTTTTCTGACTCTGAGAGAAATGGGGCACTTGGACTTTTGCTTCTCTCACCACCTTCCCTCCAGCTGGGGGGGGGTGTCTGTAGGTACCTGTGCCAGGAGCCAGCAGTGTGTAGCTGCTGGGGAGAGTTGCTGAGTGGTCCCTGGGAGAGGTTTCCTACTCATGAACAACAGATATGTCTCGGAATAGCATGGAGAGAAGCTCCTCTGCATCCCTGTGTCCCAGCACAACAGGGATGTGCTGGGCCCAGCCCAGTGGCTTGCAGCACCCACTCCCTTCAGTTGGCTCCTCTGGCTCACCAGCTGCTCTCATGCCAGGAGCCCTGTCACACAGAGTCCTGAAGTCTGTGCTTCACTCTTGCACTGCTGTTTGTCTTGTCGGAGGAATCTGGGAAGACTTTTTGATGACAGAGAGCATGTGTGCAACTCTGGATGACACTCCAGACCCTCCTGAGCTGACTCCTGTTCTCTTCCAATGGATCAGGAAGACTTCCCTCTGCTGTTCCTGTGTTCATTCCCTTGTTATCTCCCCTTTGCTATGTGCTGTTGTCAGGGGCTGGGAGGATGTTTTCCTAATTTTGCAGCAGCAAAGTTCTAGTAGCAGATGGTCTAAGCCTGTTGCCGAGTCTGCTTCCTCCCCTTGCAGCATTTTTGGCACAGGGGATGGAGTATTGGAAGCTTGGTCTCTTGATGGACTTATGTTGGGGCCAGCACCTGGCATAAGGTTGGTGCTTGCTGCAGTTCCACAGCCAAGTTGCAGGGTGGGCTCAGCCCCATGGCTCACACTGAGGGGCAGTGTGAGAGCAGGCAAAGTTACACAAATCAGGTTCTGGCTCCTGGGGACATGTTTGGTAAAGTGAGATCCCTCCTCTCTCACCCACACCACTCTCCACAGAGGATAGAGGCCTAAAGCAGTCATGCTACAGCAGCTCAGGTGAGCAAGCAGAATTTGGAGGCACCCTGAGGTGGTACCACTATGACAAAATTGCTCTCAAGGGTAAGCTGAGCCTTTCAACTGACAAGATGAGGATCCTATTAGTTATATTAGTTATATTAGTCTTCACTATTAATACTTCAGTTGGATGTCTTGGATGGGATGAATCCACACAGAGAACCTCACACCAAGCATGTGTTCTCCAAAGCATCTTTCCCCAGCAGTCTTTTCCTTGCGGGTCCTCGACCACCCTGCAGGCCCTTAGTTTGCCCTGCCCACAGCATCCCTGTTCACAACATTTAGCTGCCCCTTCACTTCAGAGTGTTCACTCTGGCTATCGTTTAGGGAGTGTGTCCTCCAGTTTGTACAAGCCTTCCCTGGGCACCATACCGGCATTCCTGGTGGGCCAGCATGGAGATGGGGTAAAACAAGCACCAAATTGCACAGTACTATAGCTAAGGTGCACTTCGCAAGGCCTGTAGGGGATGCATTTCCTAGATAAATAATGTGTACTATTCTAGTCAGTGAGGAGTGAGCTTCTGCAGATTTACAACCCATAGCATCCCTAAACAACAGCTGTGCATCCTGATGGACTAAGCAGGCAGTAGAGCAGGCTGCAGAAACTGGCCAGGCTGAGGTGATCTGAGACAGGATGGAGGATCTGGATACCCATTAAAGTATTTCTTTTATTCTCATTGTTGCCCAGTGAACAAGAGAAATAAACCACTTTTTTTTTTGTTTCCACAGCTGGTCTAGATGATAATATATTTCATGACTGTTAGATTCAGGCACTTTGTTAAAATTAGAGATGATAGATTTATGGCCCAGAAGGGATTGCTATAGCATGCAGCAAATCAGACTTCCCTCTCTCATTTCAGTGTTTCCTAGTCCTCTTCTACTTGTTGGTATTTTCTCCTCTAGGGACGAGGCTTTCAGGCACAACTCTAACATAAACACAGATGAACAGTAGCCCAAAGGCTACTGTTTTGTTCCAGACTTGGCCATAGTCATTGCGACAACAGTAGTCCCCAGCTGCTGTTCCCTTCTGGCCCAGAGAGCTGCCTCAGCACCTTCCCTTCTCTTCTCTCCATGTCTGTGGCCCACGACAGGAAAACAAATATTTGAAGGTTTGAGAGGAAAATGAAGACGGGGACAGAGATCTTCACTGTTTCTTTCAAGGAAGATAATGGCTCACAACTTTGACCTCTAGGACCAAGGATTTTTCTAGAGTGTCAAACTAGGATCAGAGCATCATTCCTCTAGTCTACTTGTAGCACACTTTCTTCCTTCTTGAGCATAATTTGGCTTTCCTCACTTCCCCTGGCAAAATGTGTGTCTCAATATCTCATCTCCCATTGCCACAGTCCTGTTCCAAGCACTTCGGCTTTACTTTGCATTTAAATTACTGTCTCTTTTTAATTGCAGTCCTAGTACTTGACACAGTTATTGTCTGGTGGCATGAAATGAGGTATCAGACAGTAGCTATGGTGTCTGAAGTGGACATGCTGTCACACACATGTAGCTCCTTTGCAGGTTACACAGCCCCTAATTGCTGTGCATCTACTTTTTTTAAAGCACTGTTTCTACCATAATTCCATGGGCTAAGAAACTGATTAAAATGTACCAAACCGTATCATCTTTAGTTCTTTGAAAAATCCCTGCAGTTGGTGGGTGGCTGTGGGGGAGGGAGTGATTGATGCAAAATGTCCCCTCTCCCCAGGAGATCTTTCTCCCCCACACCCATAATCCTACTACTTCGTACTTATATAACATTGTCATCTCCTATAGCACATATGCAACTGATTTGTCACCAGAAGGAAGCTCAGCCAGAAGGGGAGTGACCAAGGGACAGAGGTTTAGGGGGTCCTGACTTCTGGCCCTGGCATGCAGTGGGCTCTTGGTTTTGGTTTTCCTCTCTGCAAAGGAGATCCTACTGATTTTTGCCTTGCCCACTCAGCTGATGTGAGACGAAGTGTATGCTGACAGAAATGTTTTGAGAATGATGGAACATACTAATTTATTAATGGAATCTTCTGTGATCATCACATTTCTCTCAATTAACCAAAAAAATCCCTCGTGAAGGTGTAGTGTGTTGTTCAGCAAGCAAAACAAACACCCTGACCCTCAGACAGCTCTCCTAGGCATGCAGAGAGAGGCAGTGCTGGAGTCTTAAGGGGTGTCAGGACCAGAGCTCTGCTGGTGCCGCACACTGCCAGGCTGTGCTGGGGCTCAGTAGCCTCCAGCACGTGGGATGGGCTTGTAAAGGACGGGTATTTTTAGGGAGAAGGAATTAGGCAATACGGACAAAATGCGTCCCAGCTGAGGGGAAACACTGGGTGATGCTTAACGTGTATGTGCACGATGCATGCGTGTTATTTTAGGAGAAAGCTGATCCGCCTGTCCCCTAAAACACATGGCAGCACTGGGACACTGCTCTTGATATCTGTCAGCCCCAAACGGAATTGGGGAGAGTTTTATTCAGTCCCAAACAACATAGATGTGCCTGTACTCTTGGCTCAAGGGGGCTAGGAGAGCTGGTCAGCTCAAAAATGTTTATAAAAGGTTTTGCGTCTATGTAGCAGCAATGGGAGTGTTAAATTCCTGGCACCACTGCCATGTGTCTGGGATATGACCAGATAAGGAGAGGCTGCTACCCTGCCAGAGCCTGCAAGAGGCAGTAGGGGAGGGACAGTGTGTGCAGTCACTGTGCAACAAGTTAGGAATGGGGAGGCAGAGCTAATTTTTGTCTGCTGTGCAGTTTCAGTGTAACACCACTGAATTAATCCGCTGAGCTTTAATATCAAGCTCTCGTATTTCTGTCTATTAAATCTGGAAAGCAGTCCTTGAGGCAGGGGTTGTTTCTGCTCCTGCAGTGCCCAGGTTGGGCAGCTGTTGTATTCAGCTAACAGCCACAAGCATAGTTGGGTTTAACTGGTGATCATTATGTCATTTCAACTAATGTGAGAAAGTTTACCAGGTAAGAGTGTATTGGGTTTGCTGGGACCAACACAAGGAATGGAAATATTTTAAGAATCCTTAAAATAAGCAGACGCTGCTGCTAGGCCAGGCTTAACTTCATGGCATGAAAGAGGGTTGTGCCTATGACACAAGAGCTCAGCCTCAGCACAGGGTCAGAGGGAAGCCTTCGGTTCATGACTCCCAAGCCCCTTCTGCTACTGCTCAGCAAAATCACTTCTTAGCTTGCTGACTTCCCTCTTGAATTGTTACGGTTTCTGACTTTTAAATACATGCTGTTTGTCTGCCCTAGTAAGGTTAGCCTACCACTGTTGGAAACACAACATCTCTGCAGCTTTACCCAGCTTTTTAGCAGAAAGTTCTCTCCAGCAAGGCTCCCTGCTTCATTGGAGCCATTCCTCCTCCCAGTCCTGCACACAAGGCATGCAGTGTACATGGGCCTCGTGGTGGGACCTTTGGGAGGGCAGCAGGAGCTGCCAGTTGGCCACAGTCACGGCACTGCAAGCGCATCCTTTTCTCCAAAAGTTCTGACAGGCAATTTCAGTGAGTGGCTGTCTAACAGTGTGTCACATCATCACATCCACTATGAGCTCTAGTGAGTCTGGTTTATTTCTGGCTTTAGGTTCACCAGCAGCAGCCTCTTTTCTTCCTTTCCCTCCATCTCTAACGGAACCTTGGATCTGATATTTTTTTATAAGACAGTATCTTCTCAAATGGCTTTTTTTTGGTCACATAAAACATGTGTGCTCAGCTGGAACTTGCATTGGGTAGAAGATAAGCCATTTCTTTCTTGGTTAATGTAGCATAGATGTTTTGTAAATAGTTTCTTTCTTTTCCCTAAAGCTTTATCTCTAGTTAGATGTTGGATTGCCAGGATACCAAATTTACAGATACACCTGACAGAAACAGTGAAGACAACAAAACATCATATTGGGAGATAAAAATGAAAATGTAGAATGAGGAAAAAAAAGGGATTAAAAAAAGAAAGACATATAGTTTAATTTTGAAGGCCACACTGTTCCTTTGGGCCACTGAATTATATTGGTCTGTCTGGGGCTTTTGCTCTTTGCTAGGTCCCACTAAGCACTTTCCATGTACCTTTGGGAACTAGCACAAGCTGGGGGAAGCAACTCCCAGCCCTTGCTTCACACAGAGAATCCGAAGTTGGTTACACCTTGCTGCTTTTACTATCCTGTACTTCTGAGAGACAGCAAAACAAAATCAGATCATATAAACAGGACAGAGGATAGCCTCTGGGCCTGGTACATTTTGATTAGTGTGTCTCTTTGGCCAGCAAATTGGAGCAGCCAAGGTTAACAGATGTGCTTCCACGTACAGCTCCTTGGGCCAAGGGGTTTGCAGGACTCACTCTCCAGGGACATGCTGGCATCTGGGTCACTTGTGGTGCTGGGCCCAATCTGCTGCTCTTCAGAGCACAGCAAGAGCTCGTATTCCATCCCAGCATTAATTGATTCAAAGAGAAATAAAAGAATATTGAGATATAGTTGTAGGTTTGCAAGAGGGCTGTCAGTATATCTACCCTCTTGTGCAGTGGGTGTATTTTGTGGACACATTCACACCTCTTATATCTCCAGTGCTGTTCCAGCTGAACTATCTTAAATACTCTGTGAGCTATGCTTCCTCCACTTTCCAGATCCATACATTCAAAGTACAGCTGGGCTAACATGAGATGTTTGACTTAGGAGTAACTTCAGAAGCAGGATTCAGTACTGAAACACAGCTACTTAATGGGTTTGGATTTTAAAACACAGCACTTGCGCTTTTTGCATGAGTTCAATCATCCTGAGTAACAGAAACCAGCTTTTTTCAAAGGGTTCCTGCTAATGTTGATTGAAACCTGCATCCTCCTAACACTTCAAACATTTCTACCCAAAAATACACCAATATTTTGATTTTAGTATAGAAATGGGGTTATTGTTTAGAAAATTGCACTTATAACAGCCTGCCCTCTAAAATCCAAAGACCTCCCACATACTCATTAAACTTTATTATAACCAAAACATCCCAAAATGTCATACACAAAAATGTCAGCTACTGGTTTGTCACAGTCATTTTCCCTTACCAGTGGAGAACACCCAGCCCAGAGACATCACTGGCTGGCTGGACTTCTCCAGCATATGTGACTTCCTGCTCTTCTTCACTAGCAGATGTCAACAAGCCATTAGCCTGTTATTTTTGTGGCTTCAGATCACCAGGCTTGCACACCAAAGGAACCAGAAAGTTCACTTCAACCTGGTATTAGAATAATAGAATTGTTTGGGTTGGAAGGGACCTTAAAGACCATCTAGTTACAACACCCCTGCCATGAGCAGGGACACCTTTCAGTACACCAGGTTGCTCAATACCCTGTCCAACGTGGCCTCACAGTCAGAGATATGTCCTGAAATGGGCCTCAAAATATGCAGAGCTGCAAAGAAGAAACAGGGGCGCAGTTGCTACTGCAGTCACGTTTTTAGACCTTGTAGCTTACCTACTTCTGAATTGTGGGACCCACGAGTCGTGTCACATGCTGGAGGAAATCCTGAGCAGGGACGAGGCAGTCCCACTCACTCTCGCAGCACGCACAGGCAGCAGCATCTCTGCTAAAGTCATACTAAAGCAATATTTTTAACATGATTTGAAAGAACTGCCAGCTCCTCTGCTGCTGAAAATGGGGCTATTTTAGGCAAATAGCTGTAGTCAAACGTTCCTTTCACAATTTGCACAGGCAGTAAATGGTTTAGTAGATTACCAGAAGGGATCAGATATTCCCCTAGATAAAAGCAGTGTTTACTGTGTTAAAAACGTTAATGCAGATGGAAATCTTCACACTTCACAGTACCAACTGACCCTGAGGCAGAGTTGGGAAGGATTATAACCTTGGGGTTTCCTGTTAACATTTGTTTGCCCTCATTCTGACAAAAACTTGACTATTCTTCTACCTTGCCTGGTTCCTGATAGTGCTTTGCATTACTATACCTTCTTTCAGCTCTCAGTCTCAGACCTTTCCCTGAAATAACATGAAGGTGGACAAGATAATCAATAGGTGTGTGATCTGTTCCCATCCCAAACTCTTACTGTTACTTGTAATCCTCGATAAAATTCATTTGACCTTCCTGGCATGTGGCAATCTATGCCTTCCTATAAGCTATATTGTGTTGCTAATAATAACCAATTAATATTCCCAGGATTCACAAAAATACACTTCAGGGGAGTTTCCAGGGCTGCAGTGGTAGCTCTAGTACTTTGACTTAAGCTTGGTGCTGCAGAGCAAGGGTTGCAGTGGCAGCCAGAGCCAGCTTACTACTTGCTGTAATCAAAGTTTTCTCTTGTTCCTGTTGGCAAAGGACAGAGAAAGGGGCTGGCATTTTTCAGGACAAGTTATTATTTCGTTGGTTTTTCTAGAAGGCACAAGTGTCTGTCCATCTGCAAGAGCAGCAGCAGAGCTGCCACAGCCTGGGGTTTGGGAGAGCATGACTGCTGTGAGTGTGGTGGCAGAGAGCAGGGCCAGGGTGGCTAGCAGGCAGCTTCTGATCACATGGGCATCCCTCAGTGCTCAGTGCATCATATAATACATGGCACTTCACCAAAATGAACACTGGTTTCTTAAACAGGTCTGGCATCAGCCATCAGGCTGCCATGGGGTGGCAGGAGATGTCTCCGATCTAGAGATTACATAGACTGTCATATAATAAGAACAGTGCCCCAGATGGCCCTGATTCTGCAAGTATTGGAATTGGTATTGCACAAAGCATATGCTTTCACTTTAAGTCTGCAGTGAAGGAGTTTGAGCAGAGACACAAAATTAAACAAGTGTTCAACAGACTTGTTATAATTTTAAGTCCTCTGTTTGCTTCAGAGGGCCTGGCATTCAGTATTGTAAAGCAATTTTAATGCCTCTTGCTTGATCTGTAAAGCTAGGGAATTATTCAGCTGGGGAACAAGGCAAAACATTGACTGCATGCAATTGGCAGATTTCCCTGACTTCTGGACAGGAGTGAGCCACAGGCCTTCCAGATTCAGTGTTTGTGTGGAGCCTGCAGGTGCCGGAGGTCATGGGTTCTGAAGGCAGCTCTCCCATCACTCAGAGCCCCTCAGGAAGGATTGGGTAGAGAAAGCTCCTTTCAGTCATAAAATCACCTTTGCAATTGGAGAGTGGAGCTACACCAAGACAAATCCTTTCTTCTGCATGGCAAGGACGGGAGGCATAGTCTGCCTTTTATTTCTCTTGAGCATCTCTGTGAGTCAGGTTTTCCTTTGCAAGCCAATATGGAAACTTTAATGCCTGACATTAAATATTCTTTTTAAAGCTGTACTGAACTGAAAAAAAAAAAGTCAATTAGAGCTTCTTGCAAAGGAAATAAAAAAGTATATTTCTTAAAGTAGTGACATTTCCTTTTGATAGAGAGCTGGTGTTTCCAAGAGTCTGAGTTAAAGGCTAATAGGCAAGCTAATCAAAGAACACAGGAACAAGTCCTTATGCAATACCTCTGCCGTCTGTTCAGCACAAATTCATTTGATCTTTACCATTAAGTAGTGAAATTTGGCATTATGACACAAAAAAAGTATCTTGGAGTACATGAGAAGAATTGTTTCCAGGCCATAAGCTTTCTGTCTGGGCTCACAGGCACTTTTCTCCACAGTCAAGCTGCGTTCAGACGTGGAACTTGTTTTGACCTACTGCAGAACTGGTCACTAGCCATAAACGTAGATCTCAGATCTTGAGGAGATCTCAGAACTTAAGGAGGTGCTAGAGTCTGCGTCCCAAACTCAAATTTGTTTCTAAGATGTGGGGAAGGTGCTACCCTGCAGCCCAGCTCTGGATCTTACACTGTCCTTCATAGTTCTCCTTCATTTTTTCTGTGTTTTTATTCTGCTCCTTTTTACCCTGCTCCTAGTCATCCTCTTTCTTATCTGCTGATATGCTTTTCTGTAGCATCTTACTCTTTCACTATTTCATATTGCCAACACTAAACCACTTATTTCTAAAAGTCAGAGGTGATGATTTCTTAGTCCAAAAAAGTACTGCATCTAACATGGGGGGACTGCTGTGTTAGAACTCAGTTTTGTAGAAGACATTCACTACTGGGAGAAGTAGAATCTCTTGTTTCGGTACCAGCAGTGGTGCTTTGATTACACCCAGACACGGCATCCATAGGTAGTGCATCACAGGCAGGGATCACACTCAAAAGGGCAGGAAAATACTTTCTCCAAGTGTGGGGATCTTTTTGTAACTTCTTAAAAGCTTAGAGTTCTGCTACTTGTAAAGCAAGCTGAAAAAGCTGACTTCAGTGGTCTTTCCTCCTCACCCATGAATGAGATGTCCAAACAAGCATTTGGAAACCTTGGAGCAGTATCAGGCAGACCAGTTCCTTCAGGTAACACTGCTCTTTTCCTGAGTACAGGCAATTTCTGTTTCAGATACCCAGTGGATTTTTTTCTAATCTTCTTAGAGGAAACACTAATTAGCCTCAACCAGGAGTAAAGAATCTTCGTCCTCTGGTACTGCATGTTCCTTGATTGAAAAGAGACAAGCTGGTGTTTGTGTCTTTCCCCCATGAAGAAGAAAAGCTTGAGCGGGATTTGAAGCCTGGTATGAAAACAGGTTTTGCTGACAAAGTCACTGGAAGTCAGAAAGCCATCCAGAACAGCTGAAGCCACCAGGGAGGGAACTGAAGGGAAATGGTTGTGATTTCAGCTTCCTTTCAGAGAATGGTTGTGATTTCAGCCTCCTTTCAGAGAGGGTCAGACTCCACCACAATGCATATTCTGAGCTTGAAAACCGAGGCATCCATCACTGCTTGCATTCACTGATCTTGCTGGACGTTTTGCCATGTACAGTAGTGTGAAGAGGATCTCATACTGGCTTTCTTTCATAAAAACTGATATTACAAAACAATGAACAGCCTCAAATTCCATTAAGCTCAATGCCTCTGCTCAGCTACTGGCAGGATTTGGTCTCTAGGCTTATATGAAATTTATGGCTCTTCCTCCTTGGTGGCATATCAAATGCCACATTACCCCAGGAAAACAAGAATTGCTCCATTAAAGAAGATGTGGAAATTATTACTTTTTTCCATGTGTTGCTAACAGGCTTCATAACAGAGTCACAGGCTAGGGTGAATGGAAAGGGACCACTGCTGGCCTCTGCTCAAATCTAGTCCAGCAACAGCAGGATGCTGTTGGGCCTCATTCAGCTGAATTTTGAATTATCTCCAACGATGGAGATCCCACAGCCTCCCTGGACACCTGCTCCATTGCTTCATCACACTGATGATAATTCTTTTTTCCTCTACCAAACTCACAACCTCTCTTATGTTTTAAATTGTCTCTATTGCCTTTCATCCTTCTGCTGTACACTCTCCAAAGGGTCTGGCTCCATCTTCTCTAAACACTCCCAATAAACAGGATTTGTGTCATGCAAGAAAAGAAGATGGGCAGAGTTGCAGAATGCACATCCAGTCTGAGAATTCAGATATTACAACTTCAGGGGAGTTAGTTTGAGCTACTGGTTCAGATGATTGGAACTGAGGAACAAAAATGTACAAAAATCATGTTTTATCTGAGAGTCAAACATCACTCAGAGCCTTGTACAAACCAAAGAATTCAGACCAGATTTGTCACCAGGAAGAGTCAAAGAGAAACTCCTCTCCAAACAGGTTTCCAAATCAATTGTCCAATTTTGTTTTGCAAAACGCTTTAAGTGCCCCAATGCTTTGTGGTGATGGCCTTTTGTCCTTCCAGGTGGATTTGATAAGTGATGTTAAGTGCTGATCCCCTCAGGAATGTAGATCCCCTTTAAAACTGGCTGGTGAGATAAATCAAAGCCAAAGACAGAGTAAGAGGCTGCAATTCTGTCACTGTGCTCAGACTTCAAGGGCAGCTCTGAACTGGGCTCACTACACTGGCCACCTGATGGCAATGGCAGCAATGTGGGAACATGAGAGTAACATCTGTGAAACAGGAAACCTTAAAGCACTGTAAGTAAGAGGTCTCTTGGGAACTGTACTCTCAAGTATCTGAAGAGCTGTAGAAAGTCTCCTCTCCTGCTGAAGCTCAGGCTTCTGGGTGCTAGTGTCACCTTGATAGATGGCTGTGTAATATGAAGTTACAAGGAAAATATGTGTTGGCTGTCAGGCTTAAGAATCCAACAGACGTGTTAAGTGTATGTTTAACTCTAGTCGGGCATACAAGACCCATGCACTTGAGTGAGTTCAGAAACACTGCAGCATCATAGCTAAGGAGGGCAGAAAGCTTGATAACTCCTTTTTTTTTTTTTTTTTTTAAATAGATCAGTGGCATTTGAAAACTAGAGAACGCATCAGTCTAAAGGTTTTAATTTTCCTTATAGCAGCTAAAAAAGTGCATGCCACCAACCACACAGTCACTGAAGAAAAAAATCACTGCCTATTTCAACAGCAGGGCTAGGAAGCTCTGACCTCTGAGGTGTCAGGCAGCCAAAACAGAGATGCAGTTTGAAAGCTACGCCATATGAAAGCTGGTGGAAACAAAAGTGCTGCTATACATTTATTTTAATGTTTTGGTTTGGTTTTTTTTTCACTTTGTCCTGAGAAACATACACTGTCATATACTGGCCTATTTTGATTCCTGGAGATGTGAATAGAAATATGACTCATGATAACTACTAATTAAGACCAGTTGCAGAGCGATTAGGCTAAACAGTATTTTCCTTTGGGAGAACCACGAGTGTTTCATGCCCTAGATAACTGATTTTCAATATGCTGTCCCTTGGCTAGGAAGTGCAAGTTCCTTGCTACACATTCCCTGCTGGTTTTGGTCACTGAATTCTTGATGTTGGAGATAATGAAAGTTATCATATCCCATTTATTGCTACAGACTGTTCAGTGGGGGGCCTGAACATTTCTTCTCATCATCAGTAACGATAATGAGTCTCACAGTGAGCAGCCACTGAGATAGGCATGCACAGGACAACAAATTAGCAACTACACATGCAGCCTTGGAAAAAGGAAGACCATAGGACTCCAGGATCTCTCCCAGAGGTCATTGATTTGTTGGTGCTTTAATGAAATCGATGATTACTGGTCCCTGCAACTTGCTGATTCTGTTAAAGTCAGAATGTAAAGGAGGACCACAGTTTCCAAAACCAGTTTGTGAAATGTAACCGTAGACCATGGGATCAGGCTGACCCAGCAGAGGAGACTGAGAATAGCAATGAGGCTTCTGCCAAAGCTGACCCCGGGGCAGGTGGGAATAACTCTCTTATTCAGACAGAGCAAAAGCAGGGATGAGGCAAAATACCTGTAAACAAGACCTGGTGGGGAAACTTGGAGCCTTCTGCTTTAAGAAATGGCAAAGCCCATTTCTCTGCAGCAACAGCAGCTACTGCCAGCATGTCAAGGCAGGCAGCACAGCGCTGGACCGCAGCCAGCAGTGTTGCGGGAAGGCAGGGACACGTCCTCGTAGGTAATTGAAAGTTGATTGTATCTAAAATCAGCTGCCAGCAGCTGAACTGTCTGCAAGTGGGTACCTTTTCTCAACTCACTCCCAGACAGGATGTGTCCGCTTCTCAGCACTGATAGCACAGCCAGCTCTGGCTGCCTGCAGCCTCAGCAAAGAGGTGCATCCCTGCCTACCTCTACCAAGAGGTCAGTGTGCCCAGAAACAAGATGTATTAGTGGCCTTGTACTGCCCTCGTACAGTTTTTCTCTGGGTGAAGAGAGGACTTCAGTTTCCAGCACTGCTAATCCCCTGTAAAGTTCACTTGGTAGCTGGAGAGATTGTTTCAGCTTTATTGAAAACAAACATCTTCCTCTGAAACCTGTTGCCTTTGGCTGGGCTGATGTGTTTGTCAAGCAGTCACTTTTGTCACTGCTTGCCTTATTTTATGCCATATATTATCAGTGACCTGTATGCTTTAGCTCTGTGGTGTGGTTTATGTATAGTTCATCTACAAACACAGTGCAAACAAAGTCAGTAGCTGGTTTGCTCTAATTAGAGCAATGCTGAAGTGTGGGTCCTCAGTGTTGACATTGTTCTTCAGGACCAGGGGAGCAGACATCAGGACTCCTGGGTTCTGCTGTCAGCTTTTCCCCTCTTTGCAATCACTGCAGAGTAAATTGTGTAAATGGGATCTTTAGAATTAGAAACCTGAATAAATGCAAGGCACCTGAATTAGGGACTGAATATTTTGTAGATTTGTGAATATATCAGATGCCTTTTAATTAGGACAAAGAAATCAATTATCCTTTTATTAGGATATCCTCTAACAGCCACTAGTCACAAAGGAAGACTAAGATTCCCTATCAGAAATATACAATTTAAAAGAAGACTATCAAGATAAAATCCATACTTAAGAGATATTTATTGTCATGAACTTGTGTGATTGTTACAGTCAGAACTGAGAAATCCTTCAGAAAGCAAACTTTATTAGATAAATGGTCAATGCTCCTCATTATTGCATTTACAAGCAGTTCAGTTTTCTGAACCAGTAGATTACAAAGGAATTGAACTGACTTTTTAGCAAGTTATGACCCAGGCAGAAATATTTAGCTCTTCCAAAGAGTGTTGAGCTCTTAGTGAAACCCAGGGCCCTATAGACAAGAAGCATCTTTTGGCAATTGAGGGAAAAGGGCATTCAAAGTTTCTGGGACCAGACACATTTGTGTTTGAAGGCAACTGAGAATGAAAGTGAGCCTGTAAGAAGAGCAATAAGGACAGGTCTGTCCAGTGTAACTGGAAATCTCCTCATCAAAGAAGCATAGGAGATTAATTATGGGGTAGTGTAGCCTCCACTGTCACCACTCATTTGTTGCATTTAATGAATAACTGGAATCAGTCACATAATGGATGCTGAAGGACCAGAAGAAACATCCTGCTGCTCACCTGGGCAGAACTGCAGAGCACCTGAACAAATGCCTTGGGCCTTTGTCTGGCAAAAAGAGACAGTGTGGGTACAAGCAAAGCAAAGTCCATCTTCAGCTGGGCTGGGAAAGCAAGGTCTCAACTTTCTGTGTCCATCAAAATCAGATGGGATTTAGATTTTGGATAAATTATAGGGACTAGCTGGGTCACTTATTTGACGTTTCAATTCCCTGTGCAGTTTCACTGCTTTTAAACGGAACACAGCATGCATTCACCATTTCAAAGATGGATTTGTTTCAGAGGCTGGTGGTATCTGTATCTTACAGGAAAGGGCCTATAGAGCTGTGCAGCCAGAATCTACTGCATGGGATAGTGAAAATGTCATTTTCTTCTATGGCCCATCAGCACAATGCTACTGAAAGTGTCATTGGCTACTCTGACCCTTTTAGCCCTCTGGTCTTTCTTTTTTTTTGCCTTTCTTTATTAATTTTCAAGAACTCAAACAGGGAACCATAATGCAGACTCTTTAGTTGGCATCCCATGCCACCCAATATGTATTTTGGCAGCTGTGCTGGGACAGAGGATACCCAGACTGCTGGCACAGGTAGAGCAGGCATCTGCCACCCCAGGGGTGCAGTGATCTGCCCTGGGGCCAGAGTAGTGTGGTGCTCTAGTCAGGAGTCACAGCTGAGTTTCGAGCCTATGTGATGAATTTGAGACTAGAGCTTCAAATGGGGAAACTTCCATCCTTAATTAAACTCCTCCATAACGCTATAGGTTGGGACTGGCACATACAGATCTTGAAGCATGAACTTTCCAGCTCTCTCTCCTGGTTCCTGCTCTTGAATATTTGTTTTTAGGTTTGCAGCTGGTGCTTCATTCCTTTGGCAACAAAGGTTTTTATGAGTGGAATCCAAATAGGTGGGATTCTTAACAGCCCCACTGCACCACAAGGGGTAAAGATGGTGCTTGGGAACTCAGGTAGGGGAAAAAGCTTATGGGCAGCATCCACACAAAAAAAGTAGTGAGGTAGCCCAAGGAGTTTGCCGTAATTTTTCATGCCCAAGGCTGACCAAATGGCTGTGGGCTTAGCTCAGGATTAGGGAGATGTGGAATCTGCTTTTTCCCTGGGTGTGATTTCTTATTCTTGTTGGCAGGTAACAGAAAACCAGAATGGACCACAGCTGCCCATTCAGCAAGTGCTTGTCCATCTCCAACTCAGTGGGCTGAGCATTTCAAAGGAAGGACCCACAGTGAGACTGAGGTTCATCTCTTCCCCATATTATGTCTCCTCATGGCCATCATAAATTAGGTATGGGCTTAATCTCCCAAGCTCAATATTTTATGTCCCTTTTAACATCTGCAGTTAGGAGAACTCTAAACAATTCCTTTCAGCATTACTTTGCCACAACATCTGCCTGTGGCTGTAGGCTCTGCTTTAATTAACCTGCCAGGAGAACAAATTTCCTTCTACCCTTTTTTAATTTCCCACTCTGTAATTTCATCACATAGTCATTTGTGTCTTGATTGCCTCATGGGGACAGTAAAACAGGGATAATGGCACAGTCCTTCCTATACAGGGATAATGTCAAAATGAATAACCTCAGAGCCTGGCAAGCACCCAGATACTAACTATGGCAAGCACTGTGGCTGCACTCAGCTCTCTGCCACTGGCTTCGGATATGATCTTCCCCAGACTCAGGATGTGTAAGTCATACCACTGTTATTTTACTGCTGGATTTACTGAGAGAAGGCTAATCAGTCAAGCCTCTTGGGCAGTCTGAAATGATGCTTCTCCTCTTTCAATCCCTCCTTACTTGCCTCTTCCAACATCTATTATCCTTGGCATCTGGAAACCTGAAAAAACAGGTTTACTTAAGGAAGCTTTCTAAAGAACGGAGGAACTAACAGAGCTGCTTCCCAGATGCTCTGTGCTGGTCTGTAATGCAAAATTGCTCAAGAGACCAGCTCTGGGCACCAAAACTCACCTTTGTGCTCTAGGAACACTCTAAATTAATCTGATGAGGTTGCATGTGTTAATTATTGTCCAGGAGAGAAGGGGCCATGGGAATTTATTAAGATACTAAAAAAAAATTTTAAAACCCCCAGAGAGGAAGATAAGCCCTCTGATTTATTCCGTGGAAAGAAAAGACAATATGATGCTCAGTTACATGCGGGGTGCATGCTCTCCCATCCCTCTCCCACTGGTGTTGTCTCACCGATGTCATTGGGATGGTCACTCGCATAAGTGAGAGGGCACAGCTGAGCCAGAGCAGTTGTTGCCTGTAGCCTATTTCCTGTATGCAAACAGGGTCATACCAACCACGCTGATTATATGCAGTGGCATGAAAAACATGGATCATCAAATAGACAGTATAACCTAGCAATGAATGGGTTTTTCTTACAAAACTCTCAAGCTGTCTGATATCAAAAGCCAAATAATATAAAGTCTCCCCCAGAAACAAATCCAGACTTGAGCAAGAACAGGTCTGGTTCCACTACAAGAGATCATGTTCCCCATATATGTCCAACATGTTCTCATCCTTTGTGAGATGCACAGCAGGGTGGAAATCTTGTAGGAAGACATCTCAAGCATGTGTCAGAAATGGAGCCCAAAGCAACAAAGTCTGGAAAATTTACTGCTCAGGGTACTGTCAGCACAATCTGAGGGGAAGCATTTGATCCTGTGACGCTGAAGAGATATCTTATGTCTTCCTGGTACCAGGATTTTGACCCACTTCCCTCTGCCTTCCAGAGGAATTAACGCAAAATGGCCCTGAAAAGAAAATATAATTCTTTGTGGTGCCCTGCAGTCACAAGCCAGGCACCTGAATGCAAGGCATTGAGTTTCACATCCTGAGACACTCAAAACTGTCAGAGCTGGCATTTCTTGGGTCATTCTTTTCTTCTTTACTGTTTTTCTGGGGTTTGCCTCTGGAGGTCAGAAATTGCTGGGGGCATCCTTAAAGGTAAATGATCTGCAGAAACAGAGGCTTTAAGAAAAATACCAAATATTCTGACATTTATGCTGAAGCCTGCAAATCAGACCCTTTGATTACATCCCCTTCCTCACCTACACTCCTGTCTGCAGTGCAGCGAGCCATGGGACCCCGTGGTGTCACGTGTATGATATGGTTTGGTTTTTCCTGGCAAGCACCACATTGTAAGCACCAGCAGTCAGTTTGGCATCTCAGCATCAGTACATGGAGATAAACAAAACTTATCTCTAAGGATAACCATGAGTTCTGCTCTGGCAACAGAGAGGAAAAACAAACCATTGGTCTCATACGTCAGTGCAGCACTTGTCATCCAACAGTATCCCAAAAGTCACTAGTCTACTGAGACGGGAATAATGTTAGAAAGGGATGTAGACAGCCCGCATGGGATCATAAAAATCTTTCCCTCTTTAACTGCCCTTGCTCCTGCTGTATGCAGGCTCTGGTAAAACCCAGCAGCCAAATACTGGGGCTCTTGAAGAAACACTGGACTTACTTAAAGGGATAGGCCCCCAGGAAATTGGCCTTGCAAATGCCACTTTCTCTTGGCTGCTGCCAAAGCATTCCCTGTTTTGTAACAAAACTTGGTATCCTTGGTGCTGTTTGTGTTATTGAGGGCCCCATGTGAGCACTAACTCACTGGCTCCCCACTGCCCTGGGAGAGGTGAAGGGATGTGCTGTGATCCATATGTCACACAGAGCGAGGCAGGTCTGTTGACTTAAAATAGATTTTGAAAGGGATTAACATGGTTGGCAACTCTTAGCAACACAAATCAGGATGATACTTTGCCTACAGAGGATGTTACACTGCAATAAGAAGAATCATAACAATGTAATTCCTTCTATGTAGACATTCCTGTTTCAAAGCAAGACACCGTTATAGCCATATGAACTCCTGTGGACATTCTCAAAGTAAGGTTGAAAAGGTAAAGTGCCCAGAGCCTTGTGCCTGATCCTTCCAACCAGTCTTTGAACTCATTCAAACAGAAGAACCACCTACTCTTTTTAAAAAAGAAAACCCACTAAACCCCATTTTGAATAGTATTTAATGTAGTATGCACTCACAACTAAAAAAAAAAAATTAAAAGGTTAAACTTTGAACAGCCATTTGTTACTGGCACTTTCTTTGCTTGTTTTCATGCTCACATGCCTGTGAACTTCTGTGTATGGTTCTGTTGACTACCTCATGATATCTTACAGATCCCCTGCCAGTCTCTAGGCTGCAGGTTGTGGAGCAGCACTTTGGTGTTTGGACAAGGCCGTCTTTCCTTAGAAGTGAAAATGGCCCCAGCTGGAGGAAGCACTAACAAGCAGCCATTTCTCTTTTGCTCAAATCCTATAAATAAATAACATATAAACAAAAGAGTATTTTCAGAGAAACTGGACACTTTCTGGGAAGAAAAATTCCCCCCAGGATGATGGCATGCAGGAAATCCCTGAGCTACAAATCTCAAGAGGGTGGGAAATATTTGGGAGATCAAGTAGTGCTTGTTTGGCCTTTCTTATGTCAGTTCCTGGCAAAGGCAGGATCAGGGTTAACCAGGCCATTGACATAACTCAGGATGACTCTTTCGAGTCAACCCTTATTTGTGTGTAATTGGCTTTCCTCTTGGAAGTCCCTGGATGGAACAGGGTGGCAGTAGGTTTGTTAAAATGGGTGAGTGCCACTACACGCTTCTCTTCTGGTCACCTTCAAAGCGGGCAAAGCCTCTGGCAGCCGTGCTGGACAGTGTGGGGTGTAACCACCCCCGGCTGCCCGTCGGATCATCCAAATGAGTTCTCTTGGGTCTGTCACTTTTTCGCAGTGTGGGACTAAATGTGCTGATGTGCCTCTGAACCACTGGTGTTTGGGTAAAGAACTCCTGTAAGAAGTAACTGGCAACAGCAAAGGCTTCGCTGTATTGAGTACCTGTGTATCTGACTGTGTGTTCGCAGCACCATCTAGTGCTGCACAGAGATTTTTTCTTATTCCTTCCCCAAGTCCGCAGTGATGTATCCAGGGTCCATCCTTCCTCCCTGGCACGCCGCTAGCCCGGAGGCTGCTGGGGGGCTCGCTGTGAGGGCAGCGCTGCGTTGGTTCACAGCAGACGTGTGGCAGCCGGGGAGATGGGCAGCACAAGATCAGAGGTCTGTAAGCATGGCAGGTTTAGCTGAGATGCCGGTGTGCAACTCTGAGTGACACCTGCGAGGTGCCTGAAGCTCAGCTGGAGCTGCACATCCAGCCTTAGTTGAACCTTATTTCCAGAATCTCTATAAAATTCAGGACAAATACTTAGAAAGGGTTTGGAGTAACTTTAGTGCTCTCCTCTTCCTTTCTCCAATGAAGTTGCAGAGCCAATGCCCTCTGCTGATATTAGGGGATAATTACCTCCTGTGAGGGAGAAAAAAAATCCAGGTTTAACTTCTCAAATCGCTCTCTTTTGCTTTTGTCAGAAGTCTCATTATTATCCCCAGAGGCTGGAGAAAACAGAATCACAGGATTGTTAGGGTTGGAAAGGGCCTCTGGAGATCATCCAGTCCAACCCATCTGCTAAGGCAGGGTCACCTCCACCGTGTGACACAGAAGTGCATCCAGGTCGGTTTTGAATACCTCCAGAGAGAGAGACTCCACGACCTCCCTAGGCAGCCTGTCCCAGGGCTCTGCCACCCTCAACATAAAGAAGCTCTTCCTCATGTTGAGGCAGAACTTCTTGTGTTTCAGTGTATAGGCATCGCTCCTCATCCTGTCTCTGGGCACCACTGAGAAGCCCGCCTGGGAGCGGCATCACGCGGTCAGTGTTTGGTTGCGGGAGAGCTGCCGAGCACAGGTTCTCCCAAGAGCCGCGGAGCCTGCTCTGTGCGGCTGCAGACAGAGAGGCGGAGGGAGGCGGAAGGATGTAGAGGGTCCCAGCAGGGGACGGGATGTGGATCGGGAGGGTCTCGAACCCCTGTCCTCCGCGGTCCGCGCGGCCCCGCGCCACGTGACGCGCCGCCGCCCCCGCCCCCCATTGATACACCGGAGGAGCCTGCCAGGCATGCTCAAACGATGCCCGAGCGGCCGATCCGCCCGGCGGCCGAGGCGGGGCCGGGCGCTCGGCGCTCGGCTGTTGCTGCCTCGGGCGGGGGGCGCGGCGGGCGCGCGGCGCGGGGCGGCTCCGCGGCGGCGGGAGCGGCGGCGATGGCGGAGCCGGCGGAGAAGCTGTACCGGGCCGAGTACGCCAAGAGCGGCCGCGCCTCCTGCAAGAAGTGCGGCGAGAGCATCGCCAAGGACTCGCTGCGCCTGGCGCTCATGGTGCAGGTACAGCGTGGCGGGGCCCACACGGACTGGGCTGGGCTGGCCGCTCCGCTCGGTGCCGCCAGCGGCGGGGCCAGTCCGGGGCTCCGCATCCTCCGCCCGCCGCGGCGCTCCGGAGCCGCCCGGCCGCGCCGCTCGCTGGCGCGGGGGCGAGCGCAGGCTATTTTTAGCGGAGGCGCCTTCGCTCGGTGCCGTGCCCGCCGCAGGGGCCGTGCCCGGGGCAGCCCTGCCCGGAGCAGCCTGCCCGCAGCTCCCCGGCGCGGGTGGGATCCGCTCCCCCCGCGCTGCAGGGGCGGCTGGAGGCGAAGCGGTGCAAAGTTCACCGCTCGGTGCTGTGGCAGGGCCGGGGGGGCGGCCCGGGGGCCCGCACAGAGGCGCTTTGTTGCCGCCCAGGGGGCGAGGTGGGAGGTGAGTTCGCTCCGTGGGTCGGTTTTTCCGTGCCCCGGGAAGCGTCATCACTCGGGGCACCCGGTGTCGGGGCCGGGGAATCTCCGCCGGGTGGGCGCTTTGCATACGAGACAGAGGAGCTGCGACCCGAAGGGGTGGGAGGTCTGGGGCAGCCCCGTGCGAACCCCCCTGACAGTCCCAGTACCACCGCAGGGTGGGCGGGCAGGCCGGATGGTCCTGTAGAACAGCTGGCACAGGGCAGGCGTGGAGCAGCCGAACCGCAATCAGCGAACTGGCTGCGAAGGCACGTCCTGCTGTCAGCCACCCTCGCGTTGTTATTTGCCTTTTGGGGCAGAAACTGCTCAGCTTCCCTTCGGAATGGTGGGAAGGGCCCTGTCCTGCTTTGGAGAGCTGGGGGCCGTGCACGGAGCCGACATCGCACACTGCTGTGCGAGGATGGGCAGGGAATCGCCTCTCTGCGGGGGAGGCATACGCCTCTTTCCCTGGAGGGGGGTACTTGATCTCCCCTGGCTCCAGCAGGGGAAATGGGAGAGGGCACCTGCAGCATTCTGAGGATGCGGGAGGACAGCGGGCTGAGGTTGGGGGTTGTTGCTGTGAAAGATAAGCAAAGGCATGTATGTGTATCTGTGGAAGGCGAGCAAGGACGTGGAGTGCGAACGCCAGAGGAAAACCTTGCAGATGGATGGCTGCTGTGGTTCCCTGAGGAGCAGGTTCTGGAGGACGTACCTCCTTGTGCCCCGGAGAGAGGCAGCACTTGGAAGCAGGAGGGGAAGGGTCTGGTCCTTCCTCTCCCGGGCTGCCGGGGCCTGGCCCCCCGCGGGAGCTGCTGCATGCGGGGCAGGGCTGGCAGGTCTGCCGGGCTTGGAGGCACAGCTGGCTCCCCGCAGGGGAAATACCTGCCTGTGCCTTTGTTCCCCAGAGCCTCCTTCCTCTGGGAAAAATGTGGGACCGTGCGGTGCCAGGCTGCGGTGTTTGTTCGCACGTGTTCCTGCTGCTGCCTTTTCCTTTTGTCTCTCCGGCTGCCGTAAGCCGCTCGCTGGAGCTGCTCCTCCTCCCCTGCTCCAGCTGCTGCTCCTCGGTTTCCTCGCGTTTGTTATCCTTTCCTACCTTCCCCAGCAGTTTAAGCTGATGCGAGGTGGGCTGCCCTTCCTCAGCACAGGGTCCTGGGGGTCCGCGGTGTGCCTGTGTTCTGGTTCTGTAGGGTTTGGTTTATGGAGCGATCTCCTGAGGGCAGGTGGAAGGAGACAGCAGGGACTGTGGCATTCCTCACAGAGCCACTGCCTTTTATTGCCAGCCATCTCCCCCAAACTGCAAGTCTTGCACCAAACACTTGTAATTTTATTTATTCCCCTACAATCTCTTGAATTTGTTTGATCTTTTCTGCAAAGGGCTCTCTCCCCCCACTGCCAGTTTTTCTGCCAGCAGAGCACTTCTCACACCCTGCTGCTGAGCATCCCCCCTCCCGAATTTCAGCAGAGCACGCAGGCCCCTTGCTTCCTCTTGGGGAAATCCCCTGCAGAGCAGTCTCTGTGCCGCCATCAATGCTCAGAGCTCTTTTGCAAATTGTGCAGAAGAAATCAAAGGGAAGCCCAGACCAAGTCCTTAGCTGGGTTAGCTGTGACCCCCCTTTTGTTTTGGTTCCTCAAGAGCTCTGAATGTCGTCAGTGGGGTGCTCAGTGTTTGGAACAGGGCAGGCACCCAGGCACTGCAGGATCAGCACAGCTTTGCCTTTTGCTTCCAGCTAGAACTGAGTGGTTTCTGTTATCTGCATGTGCAATGTGAAAGTGAATCGGTCTCTTTTTTCCTTAGTTTGTTTAGGAAACTTTGGTCTGAAGATAGGTGAGCTGAAAGAAGTTATGTAAACAAGACCTAGCTTGCCTGAAGGTTTCATTTTTCACACAGAGAACTCAGGAAGTCTACAACTCCATATAGAGGAGGAGATCTACTCACTGCATGCATGGCTATCTTGTACATTGAGCCAGCTCTGCTCCCTTTCATACACCCCAGTGCCTTGTGTCCGCAGCATCTTTCTGTTGGGGGCAGAGCCCTGAGAAGTCCTTCAGGAAAACTAGACACAAGCCCAGATGTGTCCATCTTTCGGTGCCAAAAGTGCTTGTGACTTCCAGAGATGTTGAGAGCAACTGCAGGGTGGCTGCTGTGGTGCTGTGAGTGTAACTGGGTAATCCAAATCCTGGCTTGTGGGAAGAGTCCAGCTGGAAATAAAAACGTCTTCTTACAGTTTTGGTTGATGGTTAGTTGTATTTTGGGCTCCCAGCTCTCCTGATTCCATGCTGTGGTCTTCAGAGCCCTTTCCTTTTTGCTCATGCACGAAACTGTACTGTTGTTTTCAGCTTGGAAATCTCCCTCCTGTTTGTGAGAGATACAGTGAAAGCTTCCCTAGGTTGTTGATTCCATATCATCAGTATGTAATAGTAATTACACAGCACTGAGTTGTTTGTGTGTGTTATTTGGGGCCAAACCACTGTACGGTTATTTTTTCTGATGGGTAACCGAAGTGATTCCAGACTGGTACTTAATGTGTCTGAGTCATAAGCAAGTGGAGCACTTGCATGATAAGGCTGGTGCAGGGCAGGGCACTCTGGAGCTGCACTTCAGGGAGGATTTGGGTGATGCTTCTGTCCTGATTGCAGAGTCATAGAATGGTGTGGTCTGCAAGGGACCCTAAGGACCATCTAGTTCCAACTGACCTGCCATGGGCAGGAATGCCACCCCTTAGACCACCCTCACAGTAAAGAATTTCTTCCTTATATCCAATCTAAATCTACCCTTTTCACTTTAAGACTGTTCCCCCTTGTCCTATCACTACATCCTCTGCAGCTCTCTTATAGGCCTCCCTCAGGTACTGGAAGGTGCTATAAAGTCTCCCTGGAGCCTTCTCTTCTCCAAGTTGAACAAGCCAAACTCGCTCAGCCTGTGTTCACAGGAGAGGTGCTCCAGCCCCCTGATCATCTTCGTGGTCTCCTCTGGACTTCTGATGCAGGACTTAGTTGGGCTTTGGTGTTTCCTTTAAATTTTGCCTCTGCCTCCTGCAGCCCACTTAGGGATTTCTTCAGTCCTTGGAGCTACCCTTCTTGTCTTGTGCCTGATGTGGGTTCTCCAGGACATGGGCAGTTTGCTTGAGAAGTGGCTCTCAAAGGGATCGTGTTGTTGCACTCAGAGTGGAGCGAGATCAGCAGCCTCTCGTGCTGCAGCAGTCTCAGAGGGGCTGGTGCAGCCATGCTGAGGCTGTGACCTTTGTTTTTTTTCCAGTAAAACAGATGGGCTAAGCAGCAGGAAGATGAACTGGTTAAGCTAGCTAAATGCTCCTTCCACGTCTATCCCCTTTGGGACATCTCTCCAGCAGCTTGTCTGTCTTAGTAGATTTTCTTCTTAGACTTTGTCCTAAATAGGATCCATCTCTTAATTTAAAGAAAAATAAAATTAAAAAAAAATCACTTGTGTTTGCTCAGATACTCTTTTTTATCTTGAGTTTTGGTTTGGGTTTTTTTTTCCTCCCTCGATTCTGCCTGAATTGCTTCATCTTGGCCTAATGTGCTTTATTCCTAGTCGCCCATGTTTGATGGCAAAGTCCCTCATTGGCACCACTACAGCTGCTTCTGGAAGCGGGCTCGAATCGTGTCCCACACAGACATTGACGGTTTCCCTGAGCTTCGGTGGGAAGATCAGGAGAAAATCAAGAAAGCCATTGAAACTGGAGGCCCTGGAGGAGGTAAGCAGAGGCCTGGTGGTGTTTGGAGGTTCAGCTGGAACTTTGCTCCTTCTTCTCATGCGGTTATCATGGTGATTTGATTTCCGTGTCCCTTCAGCAAGTGATGTCAGAGGAGCTGTTGAAGTGTCTCCACACTCCAGGGCTAGGACACCAGCAGTATCATACAGCATGTTAAATCAGTGAGGGGGAAAAAGCCAAGTCAGTTGGCAGATATATTGAAAAGTATTTTTTGTAATCATGATTGGTGTATTTTGTTTTCAGTTCTCTAACATTAACTCATGCTGCTGTAGTATGTTGTTTTAATGATATCTTCACTGCAGTGTGGTTGTTATGGTGGCTCTTTGTTACCCCATGAACTAGTGAGTCAGACAAGCAAGTAAGAAGGGTAGAAGTCCAGACTAGGCTAAACTCACTGTGTCTCAGTGTAAACCAAGGATACTGGGCAGCTTTAGGTTGAGCTTTGCTTCTGGAAATGTAGTAATACAAAAAGTGAAAGGCAACTTGTGGTTGGGAAGAGGAATTCTGCTTTGAAGGAGAGCTGTTTGTGACTCCTGTTCCAGTCGGTTTTTCAGTAAGATCTCATTTTACACTGCTTTCAGGAAAGAAACAGAAAAGGTCAGCTGTGTGCACCTTTGCAAGTGGTTTAAAATAATTAAATAAGCAATTCTGTGCAATTGCTACTTGGCTGTTTAAAGAACTTGGTTTTTATTTTCAAAATGCTTTTAGGCACGGACTGCTTATCTTGCTCTGTATTCAGATTTTTGGCAAATGAGTGGCTGGAACACAAGAGATTTATTAATCCAGACTTCTAACAATCTGGGACAGAGAATAAGAAAATAAGGGAATGCGCATTAAAGCCGAACTCTGTATTTATTTGCTTTGTTCTCCAGGAAAAGGAGGGGAACAGGAAGGAGGTGGCAAGGCTGAGAAGAGCCTAAATGACTTTGCTGCAGAATATGCCAAGTCTAACAGAAGTACTTGCAAAGGCTGTGAGCAGAAAATAGAAAAGGTAAAAAGCTTTTCTTGGTTCTCCATCTCTTATCTTTTATCCCACCAGTTTTGATTCAAACAGTGGCTTTTATAATTGCTTCCTGCCTGTCCTGCATATGGAAAGCACTTGCAGAGATACATTTCTGGGTCTGAGGAGCAGCTGTGTCCTGGACAGCTGACAGTAAAGGCATCCCTCAGGCAGTGGTAGCCTGGGCTTCAAACCTGCTGATCTTTCCTTTCACTTAGGTCTTAGAACAGGCTGAAACGCTGCTCACCAGCTTTTCTGTCGCAAGAGAGCCATCACCAACTGCAGCTTTTCCTGCTTGTTGCTGCACTGCAAAGGTGTTGGCCTCTCCTTCCTCCTCAGCCAGACCAGCTCTGTGTGTGTGTGTGTGTGCAGGGTATCCATATTAACTCCATGAGAGCAGACAAAACCAGCAGTGAAGTTAATTAACGATGCAGCCTTGTAGTTGAACATGTCTTGGTGCTCTGCTTCTAAGGGTAGTTGGCAAAACGAAGTTGCAAACCTCTGATGGGTGTGAATAGGCCTGCCAATTGGCTAAAGCTGCCATTGGCCAAACATCAGTGCAGGTATGCTTTTATCTGCAGAAACACTGGTGACTGTTGTGTAGACATTTCCTTGTTGTAGCACAAAGTACTGCAGTCTAAATGCAGCTAAACCAACTACTTGTTAGACATCTAAAAAGTAATTTGCAGTAAGACAGAGTAAGATCGTATTATCATGGATGTTTGAGTGGTAGGGACATAAAATTAATTTTTAGAATTACCTTTATGGGCTTTGTTCATGAGAGTTTTACTTGTTCAAGCTTACTGGAAGTTGGAGAAAATACAACAGGATTACCTGGTTTGAGTGGGTTTTGAACAGAAAACTGCCTGAAAAAGTGACCTTTTCAACCTAGAAGGAGTATTGATGAAAGCAGAGGAACCATAGTGAAAGAGCTTGAACAAAAGTTGCAGACTTTGATAGGAGAACTGTTGCTGTTTTAAAGGTGTTTAGGAAGCGTCATGTTGTTAACATTCTACTCTTCACAGAATGGCCTAACAATTGCTCTTGTGTTACCTTAATCTACCTCAGGGCCAGATCCGGATTTCCAAGAAGATGGTGCATCCTGAAAAGCCGCAGCTGGGAATGATAGATAACTGGTACCACCCGGACTGCTTTGTGAGCCGCCGAGCAGAGCTGGGCTTCCTGCCGTCGTACGGGGCCACTCAGCTCCTGGGCTTCAGCATCCTGAAAGCTGAAGATAAAGAAACTCTGAAGAAGCAGCTCCCAGCTACCAAGAGTGAAGGGTATGTGGGCAATGTAAGAAATTGCGTTGTACAGAGGAGCCATTGTCTTCAAATGCATCCATGATAAATGTTGTGTGACGTTGTTAAAACAACATTGGTCACAGGAGGATTTGGTCCTTCCTGTGACCTGAGGCAGATGACAGCAGACATTCCCTGTCCGTGGGATCATTGCCCCCTATGTCTGCCTTGAGGAAATGCAGAGACCTGCAGCTGTGACTTGGAGGGCTGAAGTAGAGCTTTCAACCATAAAATAATGCAGGCTTAATACAACTGGGTACTGGGCTCCCCATCTCCTTGTGTGATACTGTTATCAGTGATGGTTTCTCCACTCAAACCACTTGTTAGAGAATTGATTTGACATCTCTTATCTATGAGCTGCTGATCTGTGACAGGTACTAAATCTGATAATGGTGTTTATTGGCCATGTAGTGCTTACACTTGGCTGCTTTTATTTGCTGAATCTTTTATGGTATGTCTGAAATTTCGTTGCCTTGCGTTGAAACTTTTAGTGGAGGCTCTTGACAGAACTTGTACTGACAGAGAAGTGTTTCCAGGTGACTTGCTGGTGCTGGTGGATCTTTCTTTGTTAATGAAGGCTTTTGTTACTTGATCTTGAAATGACTTTGCCTTGAGTCATGCTTCATAACACAAGCCAGTGAACACAAGGAACTTAAAGAGGAAGGAACCTGAGGTGTTTCTGAATCCTACAAATAAGAAAGATCATGTAGTTGGAAAACATTGGGCTTCTCTGTGCATTTTAGACTGAATTCAACTTTGCTTTTGCAAGGACTCACCATGAAAATGTCCGGTGAGACTGATTTTGGTTCTGAGAGGCTGTGGCCGTGTCAGATCTGTGGGGTCTTCATCAATACTGGTCCTCCAGACATGCAGCTGATGAGTGTGGTGTAAGTTCAGAGTGTGGTGTGTATGTGAATGCCCCTTGGGCATAGGTGACAGAGGAGCCTGCATCAACAGAGCTGTGTGGTGGTAAGAGGCTGCAACCCCCATGCTTTATTCCTGGTTGGATAGCAGTTGCTCCAGAAGCGCTGGGCAGTGGTGCCAGTGCTGTGGGGAGGGTTCTGCAGTGCTGCTGGAGCCCTGTCAGGTTCTGTGCTGTTCACCTCACTCAGCTAAACTGGTGGAGACCAAGAGGAGCTGTGTGCATGTGTTGGGCAGTCTGCTGCCTTTCCATGCATTCCACGGGATTTTACCTCTGTGTACGTTACAGAGTGTAAGCAGAAGTGCAGTATTTTAATGCATTTGCAGCTTTTCAAGTAGTCCTTTGCTTTTTGTGCCGAGCTGCGTGTCCCACTTTGTCCTAGAACAGTGTGTGAGCTTCATGGTGTTATTTGTAGTTTTCTCCTATGTCCTCAGCAAAGCTCTAGAGATTTGACTGTGTAAGTGCTTCTCTTTTCTGCCCTGACTCTGCTTTTCTGGGCCACTTCTGGGATGCTATGCAAAATATGAAGGCTTTGTAAAGACAGGCCACAGAGTAGTTTGCCAAATCACTGTGTAAATAAAAGCCTAGAATTGCAGTGGAGAAAAGCTCCACTGGTGATGTAGGGTAATGTGAACCAGAAAAGCAGCAGGACGTCTCATCTTTCCTGTTTTCTAATCACTGCCTGAACCAGCCCCCCAACCCTGAAGGTGCTAGCTGGCTCTTATGCTCCACTACCTTCTGCTCTTTGGGCTGTGTGCTTGAGCCAAGGATAGCAGGGGTCAATTGGAAAAACAGTTGTCAAACAAACTGAATGAGTGAGAGTGTAGATAAACAGAATGAGGTGGAGAGGTGTGGTGTGTGAACTACCTGTGATTTTTCTGCCAAGAAGGCACTGCAGTTATGGAGAAGACAAAAGAAAATCAGAGGCTTGAATGAGGTGCACTTACCTCCAATCATTCACCCTATGTGTTCAATCAAATAACAGGAATTAACAACAGAAACTACAGCATCTTGCTGAAATGATGTTACAGCATCTATTGCAAGTGAGATTCTCAAAATGATCTTCAAAGGTATTCCTAATTGTGCTGTGTCCAAATTATATCTTGACTCAGAAGTCTCTACAATTCAGATGTGACCCATCCAAGTTTAAATGCTGCTTCTGCATGTCCAGCCCATACTCTGAGGAGAATCTTTGGGACTGCCCTGTCAGCCCTTTCTGTAAGGTTGGCATTATGGTGTGTCTATTGCAGATGAGAGAGGTGAGGTGCCAAGCAGGGCTACCAAGAACAGGTTGGAAAATCCTTTTCTTCTGAAGGGCAGAAATGGGAAGGTTTCCTGCCAGGATTCTGTCTCTTTTTTCCTCAGCCACCTCTGGGTGAGGCATGCTGACCCTCCCCTGGGCTAGGAGCTGTCCTGCCTACGCACCAGCATTTTGCAGGCCTGGAGGAGGATGATCTTGTGTCCTTGCTTGCAGCTTCTCTGTGGAAGGAGTGCTCACATGCTGATGTAGCAAACACAATAGCAGCTTGCGAGCACCCTTGGACAGTATTCTTTTGGTAGCATGTGTTTCACCCTCCTGCTTTGAGCTGTAAGACTTCCCTGTATTTTCTGCCTCTCTTGTTTGGGTAAAATTTCTGTCCAGGACAGGAGCAATGTGTCCTTCTGGAGATGTCATGCAGTACTGGATTAACTGCAGAGGTTGCCTGAGGCAAATGGTAAGTGCTCAGGTCACTGACAGTCTGACAGTGCTTTACTGTGAGGAGGTGAAAAGTGGAGTTCTTATTCCTCCCTGCGTGGGCTGCTTGCCTTACCCAGCTGTTGCTGTGACTGTCCTTTCGACCCCTTCATTCTCACTGTAAGGTGGGGAACATGAAAAATAGAGAGTAGATGGTAAAGAGGGGCCAGGCTAGAATGGGACAGGACAGTTCACCTCCGTCTTCATCTTATTCCAAAGCTGGAATAAGTCTTGTAGCTGTGTATCCTCCATGAAGGTGAGAAGTGGGGTTTGTGTTGCCTGAGAAGTACCAGTCCTCCTAAGCTGTTGGGCTGTACCTGTTGGATGTTGGAAGAGTGTCTTTTTCTCAGCAGGAAAAAGGGTGTACACAGTACCACCCAGCTGCTGTGAGCAGCACACAGTGTTTGGTCCCAAGGATGGAAGATAAAATTAATGTGTGTGTCATTGAAAATGTATTTTGTCGATTGTTCTAAAATCTGCTGTTTTGGGAAGGTGCAAGATGAGTTCAGCTTTGCCATTCCCTTCTCTAGGCTGTATAAAATGATTAGTGTTTGCTTTAGCCTTGGCCATAGCCAGGCACAAAGGAGAAGGTGACCAAAAGCTTTATGCCTCTCTGCAGTTGGGATGATCCTTCTCGCTCCATTTGTTTCCAGTGGCTGGAAACAGGTACAGTAATCGCACTGTCTGGGAGAGCAACTGCTGTCCCCTTAACTCTGAGGAGAAGCTGCCAAAACTGAGTCACTGCTGGAATTTGGATGCTCTCCCTGGGTCACAGGGCCTCTCAGCAGAGTGATCACCTTCCAGTGGTTAGTGTGCTGGATTTGCTTCTCTTGGAGACTAGGAGACAACTTACATTATGGGAGTGAGTGCTGGCTTGCTGGAGGCAGCCTGACCATCAGCAGACACTGCAGATACACAGGGTTGGGCACCCATCCTAAGCACTTACACCTTCCCAAACCAGGGGGCTTAATACTATAGCAGAGTGTGTTGTACTCAAGCTGGTATGTTTTTCCCAGATTGTGTTGTGTACCCCTGACTCTGTTCAAACTCAGGGAGGTCACTACCCTCACAGTGGGGCTCAGTGAACACTCTGGTCTTGCCCCTGGCAGAGGCTGCAGCTGGGGAGGAGGGAGGACTTGCTTGGCCTGGGCACTGCTCTGTGTGTGCTGGAGCCAGTCCTGCCATGTTGGTTGCTGCTTGCCTGATTTAGAACACAATAAGGAGTTTTTCTCAAGCAATTGCTGGTAGCACAGCTGTTTTCCCACCCCGAGGCAGTGCACAGCCCCAGCTCACTGATGGGACCTGGCAGGGGCACAGCTGGAAGATGAGCTCTTCTGCAAAACCAGCCCTCAAAGACTTGCAGAGTGCTCTGAACCACAGTTTGGTGAGAGGTGCTAATGATGGGGCTAGTGGTGACCCCTGCAACTAAAATGAGCACTTGGCCCAGTTATAGGGCCAGGATGGTCATTAGAATGTACAGGTCTCACGTGTGAGTCTCTGGGAGAAGAGTACCTTCTGACATCCTCCTGCAGCTTTATAGCTAAATAAGCTGTCATACAGAGTTAGTCTTAACGGTAGCAAAATACTAAAAAGTGAACTGTTTAAAATTGTAGGTAGGAGAGCAGTTAAGAATGTCAACTTTATGGCTTAACCATCAGCCACGGCTTGTAAAGTTAAAACAGATGCTTTCTTAAAAAGAAACCTGGCTGATGTTTCAATACGATAGCAGCTCTCTCAAAATTAATTTCAAGATTGAAGCTGTGTTCATTCTCTGCCTTGAACTGCATGCCCATCCTGTCTCAACTGGGGCAAAATTTCCCTTTGTATTCTCATGGGGAGAGTACACACTGATTTATTAATATTGATGTATTTTGAAACCATGCAGATGAAGGGGATGACAACTCTGGAAACACAAAAGATCTTCCTTTGAGGTCTCTTGTCATTCTGAAGTCTGCCAAAAACCCCCCAGTTTTCATTTGGCTTCCTCTTTCTAGTCTTTCTCAAGCAGTGTTTTTTGTAACTTCTCTCTGTGAAGCTCCAGGACCCCAGCTAATAGCAATAAATTTCCACACACACAACTCACAATAGTACATCACAAAACCACTATCGGCCTGGGAACCCTTTTCAAGCAGAAACTTCCACCTGTTTGATTTCAGAGGCAGGCCAATATTCCAGTCTGAAGAGAAACTAGATGGGAAATATCTAGTTTCCCAGTGTGTTAGCTTACTAAAGTTACTTAGTTTGCTGTCCTTCATTTCAGTATGGGCTGTCTAAGCTGAAATAGCAAGCTGTTGATTCGGCTGAAGGACACTGTGGTCTTCTAACCTTGCTACACCACCTTAGATTTGGAGAGCTATTCAGTGATTCTTAGCTGTGTCTTTAGGGTAACTAATATAGGTGTATATGAAGATGCCTGGAAATGTTGCAGTATTTGACATGCTTTTCTGCCAGACCATATGATTACCCCGTAGAAAAGCTCTAAATGTATCTGACCTGATTGAGGCAACTCATGTTGTGGAGCCAAATACATGCATACAATCTAGCACTGAGGAATTTGAAAAATGGGTTTGCCTGCCAAGACTGAGGATATTCAAGCCTCTGCAGATATCGGCAGTCAGTAATCTGAGCTCTGGTAACTGCTGGACAGGCATTTAAATAACTTCCTTTCATGTGTATGTGTTTGTTTTTTTTTCTCTATTAGAAAGAGGAAAGGAGAAGAGGTAGATGGAAATGTGACTGCAAAAAAGAAACAGAAAAAAGAAAAAGAGAAAGAGTCGAAGCAGGAAAAACAGCTGAAGGTGAGTTTTAGCTGATCACATCCTAAAAACTTCTTTGTTAGAACGGTGCAGTGTCAGGCACTAACTGAAGAGCTGTAGAACCTGGAGAAGACAGTACCTTGTGCCCAGATGGAGCAGTTGCACCACAGCTGGTCCTTGTGTCCTGGCACAGGTGGTGCCCTGTCACTAAGGCTTTGCTGAAGGCAATTCACTCTGCCCCTTTCTTTCGAGACAGGAAGGATGTTTCTAGTCTAGGACTTGTGCTTATTGGATTTAAATAGATGAGGTTAAATGCCTTTTCTCTCAGAGAGGCTGTTTCTGTTGTCCTTCCTGTATCATCTGGCTGTGGTGGCTCGTGCTCAGAGCCCAAGCACTGTTGCAGAAGACCTTGGGAAACAATAAATAGCTCATTGCAAAAATTAAACAGAGGTAAAGTGTGCAACTCTACATTAATGAGAAATCATACATTTTTCACCCTCTGGGGAGATGTGTTCAGTTCTTGGGTGCAAATTGTGATAGATCACAGCTTTCTGCCTTTTACTTTCTAGAATATCGTGGGAAGAATTCCCAGTAGAGCTTCAGGAATTTTGTATTTGTTGAAAGTTCCCAAGAAAAAAAATTAACAAGCTGCTTTTGCTGCAATTGAAGTCTTAATGGAGCTGTAGAGAAACGATGTCTCCACCTTTGAACAAAAGTTTTCTTTTTTGTCGTGTGGCAGCACCTTAATTAAAAAAAAAAAACTAGCTGAGAGATTTTGAAGGTTTTGCTGCTGCAATGCAGATGTTCAGGACAGATCAAGGTACTTTGTGAATCCGCTTCATGGATGAGCACTTCTTAGGGTTAACTTTGGGTTTACTTTTTTAACAGTATTTCATCGAGCATGATCATTAACACTGAAAATGAAACCATTTAACCCAGTTAACCAGTTCTTCTAGGGTAGCCTGCACCTCTTGACTGTAGCCAGTGAATAACATTCAAAAACTGAGATATTTTAGAATGCTGCTTTCAACCCTTTCAACTTTTGTAGAAGATCCCAAAAGGATGTACATGCTCCTCTGCACTGCTGCGGTGACTGAGCTGGTAGAAATTCCTCTTATGTTTAGTTACCTTAAAATAAAAACAGTGACAATCAGCATTTCTGATTTTTTTATTTTGATAAAAGGCTCAAATGCAGCCACATCCCTGCTATTATCAGTGTCAACTAGTTAGGTGGTATTTGCAAAGGCTGTTGAGAGCTTGCTTAGTAAGAACGCTGCAATTTGAAGTATGTGACTCCCTTTTGGTAAAGCTACTGGTTCTTGAAGCTCTTCACCTCACAATCTGTGTGAGATGGTTTTAGCAAGCATGGACTTGCTAAAACCTTGTCCACATACTGCAGTTTTAGGAGTGTTCTCAGGTACTTGCAGTCGATTGCTTTCTAAGCTGCTGGGTTTTGTCAACAGGAGCAGACAGAGCTGATCTGGGGCATCAAGGATGAGCTGAGGAAGGTCTGCTCCACTAATGACCTGAAAGAGCTGCTGATCGCCAACAAACAGGAGGTTCCTTCAGGGGAGAATGCCGTGAGTTGATCTGTAGTTGCTCTGCATGTGCACCGGCTCTTTGAATCAGTGAAGCTGACCCGACCCAATATTGCTGCAAGGTCCATGAATCTGAAGCACGTTCCTTTCACACATAAGAAAGAAATTTGGTGCAAAGCCCAGTCCTTTTGTCCCAGGACCCTGGTGATATTGCTGTTAGGCTTCTTTTGAAGGGTAGTGTGGTGGTGTGTGATGCTGAGTTCAGCGCCTTGGTTGCAGTGATGTGCCTTTATTCTATGCTCAGTGGTCCATGGTTTTTTGTGGTGGTGGGTTTTTTTTGTTGTTGTTGCTGTCTCTTTAAGAGCAGGTTAGTTAAGGCACTTCAGGTTGCCTTCCTCAATTATGGAAAATGAAGCAAAAACAGTAAAACTTCTTTCCCGGTTTCTTTTCTAAAAACTGTCAGTTTCAGTCTATGTAAGGTGTGAAAGTCTGCACTCTTTCAGAGCCACATACTGCTTTAAGTATTTGTATTTATCAAGACTCTTTGAAAGGAGTGTGGGCTGGCATGTGGGAAGTGTCT
Organism: Lepidothrix coronata; assembly: GCF_001604755.1. NCBI lineage: Eukaryota > Metazoa > Chordata > Aves > Passeriformes > Pipridae > Lepidothrix > Lepidothrix coronata. Next base: position 1,790,326 of record NW_016690218.1, read on the forward strand.
AGACTCAAAATGGTCATGAAATACTCTCTAGGCAGGAAAACCTGGACTTGTCTGAGCCTACGTTCCCACCTACCTACTCATGTGCTCAGAGGCAGTAGCTCATCTCCTCCTTGGCTGTTCTGGCATGGCAGCCTGATCAGGTGCTGTGTGGTAGGTATGTTCTCCTGAACCACAGAATTATAGAATGGTTTGGGTTGGAAAGGACTCTAAAGATCCTTTAGTTCCAACCTCCCTGCCATGGGCAGGGAATGTCACTCCCTAGATCAGGTTGCTCAAAGCCCCATCCGGCCTGGCCTTGAGCACTTCCACAGATGGAGCATCCACAACTTCTCTGGGCAACTAGTGCCTCACCACCATTGATGAGTGAAGGATTTCTTCCTAATATAGAATCTAAACCTACCCTCTTTCAGTTTAAAGCCATTCCCCCTTGTCCTACCACTACAGGCCCTTGTAAAAAGTGTCTGACTAGCTCTCTTGTAGACCCCATTTAGGTTCTGGAAGGTCCTATAAGGTCTCCCTGGAGCCTTGTCTTCTCCAAGCTGCACAATCCCAGCTCCTTCAGCCTGTCTTTACAGGAAAGGTGCTCCAACCCTCTTCTCATTTTTGTGGCCCTCCTCTGGACTCATTTCCACAGGTCCATGTCCTTCTTATGTTGGGAGCCCCAGATCTGGAGGCAGCACTCCAGGTAGGGTCTCAAGAGAGTGGAGTGGAGGGGGAGAATCACCTCGCTCTTCCTGGATAGGAGAGACTGTGAGCCAGAAGTGTGAGCAGATAGAGTGTGACTGGAGAAACTTTGTGTCATGCCTCTAAGGCATCATATATCAATCAGTGTGGGTAAGAGTTGTGGTTTATGTTTAGTTTATGCGTGACATGTGCTGGAAACGTCTGCGTGCCAACAGCCCGACAATTATTTTCGTGTGCAGTGCAGTGCAGTGTGTGGGCTTCCAGCCTCCTCCTGCCGTGACCTGTTTTGTTGTTTCTCTGTTGGTTTAGATTTTGGACCGAGTAGCAGATGGGATGGCATTTGGAGCTCTGCTTCCCTGTGAGCAGTGTAAGGGGCAGTTTGTGTTCAAGAGCGATGCATATTACTGCTCAGGGGATATCACTGCCTGGACCAAGTGCGTTGCTAAAACGCAGACTCCCAACAGGAAAGACTGGGTAATCCCAAAGGTGGGTGTTTACTGCATATTTCATGTTCTGAAGCACATTTCTTAACTGATGTTACCTCTTGTGAGGAGATTGAATAAGCAGCAGTGAGTGTTGGATGCCTGAGAGCAGTGTGCTGTGGTGCTGAGCAGCTGTGACAGCAGGGAAGTCCTGTCACAGCCACATCCCTCCAGGAGCAGGCAGCTAATGCATAAATTAATCATATAATTTCCAGTAACACTAAATTGAAAGAGATGTTGCTGGTTTGATTTAAAACTCATCATCTACCCTCTTCCAGCTTTGTTTTCACAGTCAGTAAAGTGGGGGTTTGCCTGCCTTAGTGTGAATCTGTCGGAAATCCTTTCCAAGACTTGCAGTAAATGCCAACATTTGGCCAGTGCTCAATTTAGCCTTGAAATCTAACAGTAGTTTTTGTTGGTTTTAAATTCTGCTTATGCTTCCATCCCACAGGAATTTCGGGAAATTCCTTACCTGAAGAAATTTAAATGTAAGAAGCAGGACAGGGTGTTCCCTCCAGATGCTGCAGCTGTGAACTCTGCGCCTCCTCCCTCTGCCTCTGCTCCTTTGTCAGAGGCCGTGTCTGCACCCAGAGGTAAGTGTGTAGCTGGGCATGGGCTGGTGGAGTTTGGAATGATGCTCAGGCTGCCACTCCCAGCCAGACAAATGTGCCACCCTGAACAGGCACGCCCTTCTCCTCCTGTCCTCAAGCAGGCAGAGCTCTCCTGCTGAAAAACAGTCTCATGTGCTTCATCTTGCTAGCACAGGTGGGCCCTGGTACAGTGGGTTGCCTGGGGACATGGACTTGGGGTCCTGGTTGTTTACTCACAAATCATTTTGGGTGTTTGTTGATGGTAAGGAAATGATGTGTTTGCAATGAATCAGAAACTTAAAATGCCGATGTTGCAAAATGTGTCCCAGTGGAGACCTGCTGCAAAGTGCCTTGTCGCTTGGTTTCTTGGTGAACATCCAGGAACATGCATAATGCCAAATATTCCACATCATTTTAGATTTTAAGGGCAAGAGGGGTTTCTGTGATATCTTTTTTTTTTTTGTGTGTGGTTTTTGTTTTGGTTTGGTTGATTTTTGGGTTATTTGTTTGTTTGTTTTTAAATCATCCACTGAGATTTGGCTTTACCAATCACTGACTCCCCTTATGCAAAATAGTTGTGCTGTCTCCAGCCCACAAGCTGGCAAAAGATTGGGCTCCAGAAACTCCCTGTAGGCTGTTGGAAGAGTTGTATGCTTTGGTGATATAGCCTGTCCATTAAGATCCATGCTGAATTCTTTCTTATTCGGCCTTTCTAGCTCTGACCATAGTTTTGGGAGCAAGGCATTATTGTTACTTGGTGAAAAGGGTGAAAGTAATTCTGCACGGATAACTTCAGCCAGATCATGTTATTTTAGCAATGAAGACAAAATAACCCAGGTCTTGATTCTGATTAGCAAATTGATTCCAGCCCCAGTGCCCCCTAACAGTAAACTCAAAAAGTTTGACCAGATTTTAAAGCCAGGTTGCTTTGTTTGCTGGCAACCAAACAAATTGAGTTGAGAGGAGCAGAGGAAACACAACCCTCGGTTGGTCAATCAGAGTTGATAGCATTTATCTTCAGCAGTGCAAATATGCTCTTAGATACTTACCGTGTCCTGAATGGACCCACCTGCAGAGTGTTAACACGATGTGAGGGTGCCTCAGATGGTTACCAGTCTACTCCTGACTTGTTATGGGGTTTGCATGGTACAGCCTTGTACTGTCTATAAGATCAAGACTCAAATATACTGTAATGTAGGAACACTGTTGCTTGACAGATAATCCTCTCTGCAGCCCCTCAAAAACAGATTTCCTTTTGAAGAGGCAGGAGCTTTTGTGTGACAGTGAGTTTCTCCCATCCTGTTCAGGCATCAAAAAAGAGGGAAGCAGAGCACAGTCTCTAGTAGCACAGTACTGAAGCAGAGTGATTTTTTTTTTTTTTCATTTAACAAAACAAAAAAAGGGCAACTAATATGCCTACATATCCATTTCCCTGTGTTCCGTCCCTTCTCTTTGTTGGCAGCTGCTGGGCTTTGTTGCTTTTTCTATGTGAAGGGGAACTTCCTCCCACTTGCTTAGCGCAGTTGGGACCTGCTTGGCCCCTTGTCCCCCTGCCAGCTGGACTGATTGTACGGAGTGGGGGGGATGCTGTCCCTCTGTGCTTGTTGTGTGGGGAACTCTGTGCCTGTTGCTACCATGTTGTGTTATTTCCAAACCCCTTAGACAAACCACTGACCAACATGAAGATCCTGGTTGTTGGAAAGCTGTCAAAGAACAAGGAGGAGGTGAAGAGCATTGTGGAGGACCTGGGAGGAAAGATGACCACAACAGCTAACAAGGCCACCCTGTGCATCAGCACACAGAGTGAGCAGCCCTGCCTCGGTTACTGGTAGCACTGGTAACAGAGCTGAGCAGATTACGAGGGCATGTGTCCTCAGAACCGTCTGGGGATCAGTGTTTGGATTAGGGGGAGTGTTTTGTGTGCACACATGGCCTTAGTGTGCTTGGAAAACTAAAGACAGCTGTGTGCTGTTTGACTTCACTTGCTTAGCGGGTTAACCCTGTGGGTTGTGCCTTAAGGCTCTGTTGGGTCTGGCAGCCAGAGCTGGGATCTGTGTGCAGACTGTGGTGCTGTGCAAGCCACCCTTGTTGGGATGAGAGGTGCTGGGGGCTGTGTCTGTGCTTGCCTTGGAGAAGCTACAGAGCTGACTGTGGGTGCCTGAGGGCAGTTGTTTTCTCTACTGGCAAGTTAGGGTCTGCTCTTGCTCCCTGTTGGAGTTGGGGTGCAAACTGACTGCTGAGATAGATCTTCTCCCACCTGCCAGGAGGTCCCCAAGGAACTGTACAGCCCCAACCCAGCTCTGGGAAGGTGAGAGCTGGACCAGTCCGGTAAAGCAGGAGTGTTCCTGCTCTAGTCCAAGCTGCAGATTTGAGCCGAAGGCGATTTTCCTCCCTAAAGAACATGTTGAATCCAAAAATGTAGTGGAACTGTGTTTCCACAAAGTGTTACAGAGCCCTGAATCGTGGCCAAAGGGAGAGGCTGAGTTGTAAATCCTCACTGTTGTTTTTTTTTTTCTCCCTTTTCCTACCTTTGCCTCTGCAGAGGATGTAGAGAAAATGAGCAAGAAGATGGAAGAAGTGAAGGAGGCCAAAGTCCGTGTGGTCTCAGAGGCGTTTCTTCAGGATGTGAAATCCTCCAGCAAGGACTTCCAGGAGCTTGTGTCTCTCCATGCGCTTTCCCCTTGGGGTGCAGAGGTGAAAATGGAGCATGAGGAAATGGCTGTGGATGGAAAGAGCAGCAAGCCCCCAAGTATGAAGAGTGCTGGCAAGGTCAAAGAAGAACAAGGTGATGAACAAAGCGGTTGTTTATTCACAGGCCTGTTCAATTCTGTGCATGCACAAAGCAAACGTGGGTGTGGTCTGTCCTTGGCCTTTTCTTGAGTTCTCTGCCCCTTTTCTTGTAATAAATTTAAATAATGAGACCTTAGGGCAAAACTGGCTTTAAGTAAATGTGAAGCTGTCTCCTGAGCTGGCTTTTGTTTTCCCTAGGTCAGTCTTGCTTCAGAGATCTGTGCTGTATGTGCCCAGGTTTCCCTGACATCAGTCTAGTCTCTTCCTCATAAGAAATCAGCTTCTTTGCCAGTTTTGGTCAATATTGCAGCTCCAGGGAGGTCCTGGGGCATCAAGATGGCAGAGACTACCATGAGCCCCGAGGGGTGTTAGCAAGTGAGAAAATATTGGAATCCAGAGCACTGGGACTCTGCTACTTGATTAACAACATAACGTTGTTTTAACAGAGGAGGAAAAATATCCACCACTAGTGGCATTGCTCACCAATGCCAGAGAGAGCTTGCATTATTCACTTTGGATCATGAACAAAAACATCAGATCTGCTCCCTTATCTTTGGAACCTGTTCTCCGTATCCTCCAAAGCAGAGGTTTCTGTCATACAGCTGGGTGTGTGATTGCCAGGCTATCTCACAGCAGTAGCATCTCCAGGGAATTTGAACACCCCCCATGCCCTGTGAGTTTTTTAAATCCCATTTTGGGATTTGTGGTTACAGAATATGCCAAGTTGGAAGGGACCCACAAGGATCATTGAGTCCAGCTCCTGACCCTGCACAGGACAATCCCCAAGAATCACACCATATGCCCTAGAGTATTGTCCAAACACTTCTTGAACTATGTCAGGCTTGGTTGTGCTTATCTGCTGTGCAGGTGAAAAAATGGTATGGTCCACCCCTTGGAGCCAGAAGGAGAGAGAGAGAATCTGGGAAATCTTATTTTTCATTTACTTGGTGGGATGGAGGCTGTAATTTGACTGCTAAAGCTAGGTAAAAAAAAGCCATTGAAGTCATTGTGCTCATATATTGGTAATCTGATTCACTTTAGGGTGATAATTATGCAAATTGAGAAATTTAAGTGTTGATTCAAGTCAGACTCTTGCTCACTTAGGAAAGAAATTAACTGTCTTTCACTGCAGGACCTAGCAAGTCTGAAAAGAAAATGAAGCTAACAGTGAAGGGTGGAGCAGCAGTAGATCCTGATTCTGGTGAGTGATAACTGCACTACCTACAGTCTTCAGGATGCGTGACTGTTTGCAAAGTGTTGTTTTGGTGAAAGGATAGGGGTTCCATAAAAGGAACACGAATTTTTAAACCTTTTTCGTTGCTATCAAAGGAAGGATGTTGACTGACATCTGAAGCTGGATATTGTAGGATTTTTTTAGTGCAGCTTTCAGAAGGACCTTTTAAACGAAAGCATGTACCTTGTTCAGCTTCAGGAGCATCTCTCAGTGTGGTGAATAAAAGCCCAGTCAGCAGAGGCCACAGGTCTGGCATGAACATCTGCCCCCAGAATTTTTGGGGAGCAGCTGATGCCACTCTCCAAACCTATGGTGCATGGATGTTGTTCTGAGAATTCCTACTGTATCCAAGGCCAAGCTTTGCTTTTCAGTCCATTTGCTAATGTGACACCTGCAGAGCTGCACCTCTTGAGAATTCCTTCAGCCAGTCATGCAGTGTTAGATAAGAGATTTTAGATCATCCTCTGTCAAAGGTTACAATTTTTTCCCCTCTTGTTAGGATTGATGTTCACTCCAGTTATCTAAAGATGCGTTACAATTCATTAGAAGGAAAACGTGCTTCAGGTAGTTTTGAATGAGCATATGGTCACTGTTTTTGCAGTATTTTTGTTAAATCACACTACATGAAACATTTGGGTGAGCACGAATGCAGGAAGGAGAGCTAAAACAGTAACCTCCTCTGTGTTCTAATTTGTTTCTTCTCTGCAGGTTTGGAGGATTCTGCTCATGTCTTTGAAAAAGGTGGAAAAATTTTCAGTGCAACCCTGGGACTAGTAGATATTGTGAAAGGAACCAATTCCTATTATAAATTGCAACTGCTAGAAGATGACAGAGAGAACAGGTGAGTTTAGTTTTCCCTTGAAATACTTTCGTTCACATTTTCCCTAATACATACTGGATTTTTGACATCTCTGAAAGCCACTTGTGAGTTAAATGTCTTTGAGGAGATACTTTTAAAAAACTCCACTGCAACCCAAACAAAAAAAACAAAACCCAAACTAGAAGAACTCCTCCAAACCTGCCAAACAACAAGCCACCCATGGAGAAATCTCTGCTCTGCATGGAGACATTTCTTTGTGATGTTGACAAAACCTAAGGGGGAGGTGGTTTCTCCATATTCTCCAACTTAATATTGTCTTCTAATTGCAGAGTTGTAACCTGGGGAAACAAAACAAGATTCTGGCTGTTCTACCACGGTGTAGTCCTGAATTAAGCCCTGAGGCTTAACAAAATGCACTGAAATAGTCAGGGCTGATCATGTGTTTAGCTTTTCAGTCCCATTGGGTGCATGGCGGAGCTGTCCAGTGGTTGCATTGCTGATGAGATAAAGAAATTGTAAGAGTGCTTTAATATGAAACTGCCCCTGCCAAACAAAGTGGCACAGAAATCCAGAGTAGCTGATGTCTGTCATCAGTAACCATGGTTCAGCTCCAGATTTATTGCACTTCACCATGTTCATAATAAGCTTGTGTGTGAGGTTGTATCAGATCTGTGGTTCAGTACATGGAGGGATCTCTGTGCCTGCATTTCATACCTGACGCACTGGAAAGGTTGACTGTATCCCCATAAATACCATGGGAGCTCACCCAAGGTGGTGGAGATAGTACAAACAAATACTTGATTTGCTTGTGGTTTCTCTAAAATACTGAACTCTGGGGCTTGAGGCTTAAAGGTGCATTGTCTTAGTTTTTCAAATATATGATCTCAATAGCCTGAAGATTTTTATTTACAAACCATTAAGACTGAAGAGGTGCTAGGCTCTCTTTTCCTGCTGTGCACCCGTTTATTCTCAGGGCTGTAGTTCTGGTGTGTTAACACTGGGCATTTTTCTTGCCAGTTCTTGGACATACACTCTGTGGTGACTCCTCTGTTGATTTCCAACAATTACTGATAGACAGTGTCTTCCATAAAATTAATGGTATGCAAAGGGCTGATTGCATCGTTTGTGTGGGTGTTGCAGGGTCAGTCTCATTTGGACTGAGATCCAGCACTGGAGTGTCTTATGTCTGTTCTCTTCTCACATTTCATTTCTATAGATACTGGGTGTTCAGATCTTGGGGCCGCGTGGGCACTGTAATTGGGAGTAACAAGCTGGAGCAGATGCCGTCAAAAGAAGATGCTGTTGAGCACTTCCTGAATTTGTATGAAGAGAAAACTGGCAATTCTTGGCATTCAAAGAACTTCACTAAATATCCAAAAAAATTCTACCCCCTGGAAATAGATTATGGACAGGTAACTGTGAAATTCCCAAGTACCAGGTGGAGCATTGCTTAGCTGCCTTGCTACAGCTGTTCTGTTCTGTGCTCGCTGTTGGATCGCTTACACTTAACAAACCAGAGGAATGAAGTGCAGCTATTGCATCTCTGTGCTACAGGAGAGAACTCTGGATCAAGGAGTGCCATCCATTAAAACAGACTGTTGGGAAACTATGGAGTTTTCTGTTATCAAGTCTGAAGTCCCTTTAGTGCTCGTTCTTGTTTACTCTGTAGTTTCAAGGGTGTTAATTTGAACCTAATTCAGCAGTCAGTTCACATACATATTGTCCAAAAACCAGATTTTCTTTTATTTAAAATAGATACTTCTCATCTGTCTTCTGCCTCCAAAATCCTCCCAAATGCAGAAGCAACTCCTATGCAGCATTCTGCTTAGTGCACATTTTGAGCAGTCTGAGAAAGAGAAATTATTGCTGCCAGTAAGGTTTGGCTATTTAGACAGCTAAGCCAAATAAGAATTCTCTTCTTTCTGCCCAGTGAGGGTTTAAGTGTTTATTTAAAGACATACCTGTAACTTAAACTATTTTTGGATGAAATAGTTGAATGCTGTTAGTAAGCTATAAAGTTACCAGAAAACATGTTTTCAAGCTGTTGAGTTTTTGTGTGGCCAAATTAATGGATGTCATCTTTCGGTGCTTGAATTCTGGAATTTTGAATATTTCAGTGGCAAAGTGTCTGTTTCACTGCAATGTACAGTGTTACTCAAAGCACCTGGCAGATGCTTTATTTGTACAATGCTCTCTCCAAGAAGGCATCGAGATGGTATTTTGGGTAATTGATGATTCTTGTTACAAAAACTTGGTGAAACTAGTTATTACGTCTGTTTTGTCATAAAAGCAGTAAAGTAAACAGTTATTTTTCATATCAAAGTCTCTGTGCAGCAGAAGGCTTGCAGAAAAAGTAATTAATACTGTTGCTTGAGGTGAAGCAGAGATGCAAAGAGAGTTTCTATTCCCTTAGTTCTACTTTTCTGCTTACTTTTTATTGTGCTAGCTCTTGAAATAACATCTGCCAAATTACTGAATAGGTGGTTTTTTTAAGCCCACTTTGTTCCAAAATGTCAGAGCAATGTCCCACGCTCCCCATGAACTTCAGGCTAGTCATAGGATGCATACACTAAATTGGTTTTGAGTTGTTGCCATGGCAGCCAGCCTGTTACTTTTATCCTTTGTGATTTTGCTAATTCTGATACTATTTTTACCTCCTAGGATGAAGAAGCTGTCAGGAAACTGACAGTAGGTGCTGGGACAAAATCAAAACTTGCTAAGCCAATCCAAGATCTTATTAAGATGATCTTTGATGTGGAGAGCATGAAGAAAGCGATGGTGGAATTTGAGGTGACTTCTCCCTTCTAACCATCATACTTGCACAGACAGAATTTGCAAGTTCTTTGCAATCTGGGGTGCATCATACTTCCCAAAAGTCAGTGTAAGTTTTAGATCAGCCTTAAAATAAAGGCAAGAGTCCTGCTGGAATTTGCCAAGCACTGGAAGTAGTGACTTAGTTATGATACATGCAGTTCTTAAAACACAGATACATTCTTTGCCTATCAATGTCTTCAATTTAACAAGCCTGTGAGAAAGTCGTCTGCCGGTCCTGGGATCAGTAATCATTCTGTCTTTTTGTTTGTTTGTGGTTTTTTTCCAGTGACACATGCACAGTGACCACTGTTTGCTGAATGCTCTTAAAATAGTAACACAGATTAGCAATTTGCTGGTGATGTGAGGCTGGAGACACGTCTTTTTTTGCTAAGTGGTGAACCACATTTGGGGCTCGGGGGGTGCAGAACTACCGCTGGTTTAGGTAGCAATTGAGATGCAGCTCAGACTTGAGAAATGCTGCCAGTTAATACAAACTTATTAAGTGCCTTGACAAAGTCCACATCCTCTTCTGAACAGGGCAAAACTTGAGATTGTTTTTGTTGTATTTCTCATTTGTTCTAATAATACTCTATTTTCATCCATACTTCTTGATCCATCTTTCTAACAAGCTCTCAGAGAGTTGCTCTCTCTCTTCATCTGTCTTTCCTTGCACAGTTTTACTGGTGTTCAGAGATCCTGCTGTTTGTTTTAATGCAGCCATTCAAACTGAATTGATTCTAAATAACAAATTCTGATTTTCTTCAGCCAGCTTAGTTATCCTGCCCTAAGACTTCTTATTTAAGCAGTTGCTGGTTTTTTTCTCTGTAGCGGTATTTTGTGTATCTGCCTTTCAGAAAAGCTTTGCACTGTTTTCTACAGAAAGGTTTGCACAACATTTTGTAGCACCTTCAGTTAATTGTGTTCTCCTGTATCTTCAGAGGTGCTTTACATCCAAATCTTGTTTAATATTAATAATTCTTTGTAACTGTAACTGGCTAAAGACTCTGAACTGATCATCATCTCATGTCATTTGGTTTTGTAGAACTCTGTTGAAACGATGTTAATTCACACCATCTGCAGATCTATAGTAGAACTGGGACTCCAGATGGGCCTGTCTTCCTATTAGATTTATCTTCCTGTACTGATACTGCCGAACAGCTGTGTTCCATTAGAGGAAATAATATTTTTCCTAGTGAGAGGTTTCTGTGCATCGTCCAGAAATGGCTGCTTGGTTCCTTTAATCATCCTGATCTTGAGTATTTCATTCCATCCAGGCGTTCTCGCTCTGCCAAAACTGCAGCAAATTCTTAGTTGTTCTGTTACATGACAATGGATTTATCTGATGCATTTATGTTCCTGCTTCTAATTTAGCCTTCAAGAATTTTACCTGACCAAGCATACAGGAGTTTATTACAATTATCTGTGTCATTGCCTTACATGAAAGGGCTTGTTAGAGGACTGAGTCTACTCTAATGCTGTGTCTTCCTTTGCCTGAGTGGAAGGCAAAACATCTTCCTTGCCTCTCATGGCAGTCTTGGTGCACACATCTGTGATGTGGAGCTAATTCTTCTTGTTAACCTCAGTACTTCTGGTGGTAATTGCAGTGCTGCTGTTGTTTTAGACCAAGCCCCTTGCCTTGGCTGCTGTATTCTTTTGACACATCGAACAATGAAGCTTTGGATGCAGTTGAGCTTTATATCAGACCTTAGCTCTGCAGGCTCTGACTACTTCCCATGAGTTGCAGGAGGCACAAACTCCAGCCCTTTGGCAGTTTGTGGTCTCTGTCAGAGTTTTACTCCTAAATCACATGATTGGGGGATGTTTTATAGGTGTTAGTGTTTTAGTGCTTATATATGTTATTTTATGCATTTATTTAACTTATGGTTGGTATAGGTTTCTGCAGCTATTCTGCACATCCCAGTTAAATAGCCCATTTTACTTTTACATGTTCTGCATGATTTTTCAACTGATAATTAGATAATACAAGTTGGTACAGATGGTACTCAACAAGAGAGTATTGGCCCCAAGAGTTTGGGAGCTAAAAATCTATTGCAGATTGTTTTTTGTTAGATTATTAATCTTGGCTTTGTGCCTCTCACATTCCCAAGACATGATTGGTTTTGAAGCCTGTCTTCCCTCCTGCAGCCCATCTTGGCTTTTCTTGGTATCTGGCTTCATGTATGCTTAGCTGTCACTAAAAGTAAAGTTCTCCTAAACCCAGTATAGGCTGGGAATCTCCATGCAAAATCACTTCTTTCACACCAATCTCTTGGAAGAGCCTTCCAAGTTGAGCTTGCAGAGAAGATGTGCATAAAACTGGATATCCTAGCTCCATGGGGAATAAATAATGTGGAATTTAGCCAGATGGTACGTGATAGTCATGATTTCATAGTATCTTCTGTCCATGAACTAAATCTTAAACCCATTGAGTTAAGTAAAAGCTAGTTTGACCTGCAGAGTGTATCTTGAGTATTGTGAAGAGTCCAGAAGGTGTATGTATGATCTTTCTAAAAGACTCCATTGGGCTTGATTTTTGTTGAATGTTTTTGCATTCAGATGGTTCTTAACAATGAAGGATTTCCAAAACTCTCCCAAAATCCATAAATACACAAAGAAAACCAACATCTGAGTTGAATCAGTGGATAAATGCAGGCAACCAAGACATCATTTTTAACTTTGTTGGAGTTTTTTGGTTCATTTTTCATGAATTAATAGGAAGCACCTTATAACCTCTTTGCATTTGACCCTTGATAATTGTAAAGTTGGAAGAGGTTGTCTGGGTTGTACCTAGAGTCACAGATTTCTTATGAACAAGAATTCCTTCATTCAGTTTGCTTCTTTGCCAGGCTGAAGTGTGTGGTTACTGAAGTGATTGAGGAATGCATCTGACACCAGGTTAATATTAAACTTCATGCCAGACACTTAGTACCCTAATTTGGCATTGGCCTAGCACGTGTGCTTAGCTTCCTATTGCTAAGTATTCCTTTGGTTGTAGGATGTCTTCCCAGTGGTGTGTCCTTCTGACATAATTCCTCAGTCCACAGAGTACTCAGTCCAATGTCTCCATTCTTAAGGGGTCAGTCCTACTCACATGGAGGGATTAGTTTCCCTAGAAACCAGAGAGGGAATGCTGCAGTGGTTTAAATGTAGTGAGGTTTGGTTTTAATCACTTATATTTTCATCAGATTGACCTGCAGAAGATGCCATTGGGAAAACTGAGCAAACGACAGATCCAGAGTGCGTACTCCATCCTGAATGAGGTTCAGCAGGTGAGCATGGAAGATGTTAGAAAAAAAGGGGAATTCAGAATTTGTTCTGGGCTTGGAGTGGATGTTGACTTGTGCATATAAAAATCTGTGCTTTCTTTCACTCTCTCTGGAGAAGAGGATGTGGCTTCCATGGGTAGTCTCTTCACTCTTGTACCAGTTTGGGCAGTACTTCTGTCTTTCACCCTTTGGTAGCACAAACTTTAGGCTGAGCCAGACATGAATGGCAGTTGAGCAAATGAAGCCAGTGTCTTGTTCTAATAGTGAGCTGGTGTTCCTACCCCAGAGAATTCTATTAGAGGATGAGCATAAAGGTTAAGTTGACACAGGAAAGGGTCTGATTTGATAACGTTATTGTATTTACACATCGTGATCTGAACCATTCCAGAGTCACTACATAGTATTGCCTGAACAACTTGCAAAAGTGTACCAGCATATAACCCATTTTTTTGTCGTAGGCTCCCTGGCAAAGCATAGGTACAGGAATGGAACTTCAGTTGCGAGAACAGACCAGAGCCTTGACAAGGCTATGCACCCTTTCCATATCCAGAAGACTTTATTTTGCCCTCCAGAACCATAATCCCTATTAGATTTTTCTCACATGAGAAATTCTGTGTATCTCTGTGCAAACACTGTGACTTACTACATGCAAGACAATTAAGTAGAATTGCACTTTTTAGTCCTGTGAGAGTTTCAGCATAAGCACTATTTGTATTGCTGCTTCTGTGTTAGTCCTATAGTACCTTTTGTGTGTTTATTGCTGTGGAGACTTAGTCTTACTCAGTAATTTTTTTTGGTGCTTGTTGTCTTGTCTAGGCAGTTTCTGACAGTGGTTCAGAATCTCAGATCTTGGACCTCTCCAACCGCTTCTATACTCTGATTCCTCATGACTTCGGGATGAAGAAACCACCTCTCCTAAATAACTTGGAATACATTCAGGTATTGACTGGAAACAGTATGTTTTTTGCAGGCAGTAGGTCTGATATCAGACATATTACACAGAGAATATGTGAGGTTGTAACACTTACTGTAACCTCATAAAAGCACGAGGTTAAAGTAAATGTTCAAACCTCACAAACAGAAAGATATTCTGAAGAAGAACAAGTTTAACTTACTTTAACCTCATGAAAGCATGAGGTTAAATTTGTTTTTTTTAAGAATACAATTTTGTTTATGTGCATGTGTCTGTGTAAATAGTATGTATGATATATTAGAAGATAGAGATGTTATGTATACAGGTTTGGGTATATTTTAATATATTTAAGTATATGTATTTAAAAGACAGTGTTGTTAGATGTCACCATGTGGCCAGTGACTGTCATATACTTCTATAATTTGGGGTGTTCCAGATTTATTCTGAACATGTCAAAGGCCCAACTAACATAACAAAACGTATTTGAATTCTTCAGGCTAAAGTGCAGATGTTGGACAACTTGCTTGACATTGAGGTTGCTTACAGCCTTCTCAGAGGTGGAAATGAAGATGGAGATAAAGACCCAATTGACATCAACTATGAAAAACTTCGAACTGATATTAAGGTAAAGGAAATAAAAGGAAACGAGTGACTGTGAATATTTTGGAGTACAACAGATCAACTAAACTGTAACTGGACAGATGTATTGCTACTGAGATGGTTAGGGGACTGGGCCATGGGTTGTGTTAGGACATGCTGAGAGAGCTGGGCCTTTTTGACATGGAAGAAAGAAGGCTCAAGGGATATTTTATCAATGCTTATGAATACCTGATGGGGGAAGGGAGGAAAGAAGGCAGAGTCAGACTTTTCTCAGTGGCTCCCAGTGACAAGAGGCAATGGGCACAAATTGAAATACAATTCGTAATTCATATGTAAACAAAAGAAAAAGATTTTGTTGTTGATGGTGTTAGGTTTTGGGTTTTTTCTTTGTTTGCTCTGACAGTGGTCAAACGCTGGAAAAAGTTGCCCAGAGAGGCTGTGGAGGCTCCATTCTTGGAGGTGTTCAAAGCTTGACTGGACTCAGCCCTTGGCTACCTCCTCCAGCTTACCCTGCTCTGAGTAGTGGAGTTAAAAATCATCTCAATTTCGAGCAGTGCCTTCCTGTCTCAGACATTCTGTGACTGAGTGCTATCTATATATCTGTATATGGACATTTCTCTAGCTGGGAATATATTTCCACCTAAGTGGTAAAGGAGGCTTAAACTGAGCGGCTGCAAGCATAGGGCGGGTGTTGTTGTGTTATAAGAAGCCTTTTAGTTTGGATGCTAAAGAAACTTCTCGTTTGCCTCTCTGCAGGTTGTTGACAAAGACTCAGAAGAAGCCAAGATTATTAAACAATATGTGAAGAATACTCATGCTGCTACGCACAATGCATATGACCTCAAAGTCGTGGATGTAAGCGGGGCTATACTGGGGTTTAACTTTGTGAAGATGGACTCTTCTTAGTTGACTTGTTCGCAGTTTCCTTTTACTTTTGAGTAGCTTGCCCAGTTTCTTTTGTTGAAGGGATGGTTTGGTAGAAAAGTTCCTATTTAATAGAACAGCAGAAGTGTAGGCAGAGATGAATCTAAGCTTAAAGAGGTGTCTTTGTGTTTGTGTTTTTATTTTAATTTAATTGGACTCAAAGGGGAGGTGGAGGAGCAATCATCTGAAATTGAGCCGTAGTTCACTGAATGATTTTTCAGGAAAATAGGGCCTCATGAAAATGCAGAAGAAAAGGTGGAGAAGTAATCAATAAGAACCATGTGATTGACGCTACCTCTTTTTTGCTAGCATGACACAGCAAATTACAAATACTGAAAACCATCCAGATCAATTTTCATAGCAGATTAATGTGTATTTCAGATGGGATGATCCACCCCCCCCGATTAGTTGCACGAAGGTAACGATTGGCTTGCTTTGTTGTTCTTTTTCTCCTATCCCTTTGTGAACGGAAGATCTTCAGGATTGAGCGTGAAGGGGAGAGTCAGCGTTACAAGCCATTTAAGCAGCTTCACAATCGCCAGCTGCTGTGGCACGGCTCCCGCACCACCAACTTCGCCGGGATCCTCTCGCAGGGTCTCCGGATAGCTCCGCCTGAAGCTCCTGTGGTATGTGAAACAGCTTCTTTGGCTGCCTACGTCCCTGCGCCCAGGGATGACCACAGTCAGACAACCTAAATCAGAGAATTTCTGTGTGGGGAGGGCCTTGTGTTATCTGTCAACATTCACACACCAATGTGTGTCCCAAGTGAGTTGCTGACTGGTGTCCACAAGAGCTGGAGTTGCAGCTTTGCTCTCCTGGGAGCCCAGCCAGGTGGATTCAATGCTGCCTTTGTGTTATTGTCCCAGTTTTATTTATTTATTTATTTATTTATTTATTTATTTTCTGCTTGCAGACTGGCTACATGTTTGGGAAGGGCATCTATTTTGCAGACATGGTATCCAAGAGTGCCAACTACTGTCACACATCTCAAGCTGATCCCATAGGTTTAGTACTACTGGGAGAAGTTGCCCTTGGGAATATGTAAGTAACTTATGAAGAGTATTTGCCAAATGTGCTTAATATATCCTTGTAGAAGGTGATGCTAAAATTGCAAGCCTTCTCTTCAGTGTGAGGATAGAGTACATGGTATTTCTTTAGGAACAAGACTTGTTTTTTCTTAAAATGAGAGCTGTTTGATGAGGGGGGGAATCATTGTTGCTGTTTTAGCTAGAATCTTGTACAAAATGCCAACATCATCCAAATTAGTAACTGAGACAAGGAAGGCTGTTGAGTTCCAGAAGACTAGATTAACTTTATATTAACTCACCATAAACTGAAGCCTGAAAAATTTATGATTTTTTTTTCACCAGTATAGTTTAAGATGAATGTAAAATGCTATCGTGTGTTCTTTGTGCTGTCCAGGTATGAGCTAAAGAACGCTTCTCACATCACAAAATTGCCCAAGGGAAAACACAGTGTGAAAGGTAAGCATTAGCAGAGCATTAGCAGTTGTCATTGGCAATGTGTAATTGGTGGCAAACTTGGGTTGTGGCGCTCTGCTTAGTGAAGGGCACTGTAGTCATTTCAGAGCTGGACTTCTTTAAGAAGTTGCATAATGTTCCCCTATAGTTGCATCAGTATATATGTATGTGTTGTTTCAAGATGGAAGCTAGTGCACTTGGAGTGTTAAGATTGAAGGTGCCTGAAGTTTAGGAGGAAACTTTTATTTGATATTACCCAGGAAAAAAATATAGGGTGCATTCTCAAACTTCTTACTCGCTTTCATTGTAACAATACTTTGTATTTTAGAAGAAAGATGCAAGGTTTGATAGATCACAAGAATAATTGTTTAGCTTTCAAAATGCCTTAGAAGCTTGGAGAGAAGGGAAAAGCTAAGAATAAAAGTTCAGATGGAACAGCTGTTCTCATTACACTTCTATCTGCAAAAAGTATATTGCACTGAAAAAGAAGATGAGAGAAAAGACTTAGCTCTTTAATTCAAGGGAAAGAAATGGTAATCATGACTGCCTTCTGTACCGAGATGGGAGACTGAAGAACAGTAACATTCAGTAATGAGTGGCTTTTCTTAAACTATTCATTTTGAGAGGCTTAAAACATCAGTTGCCTAAAATAGAATAAAATGTGATTTAGCATCTTTTTCAATACATGCTACACACGTTATTATGATGTCAAATCAGATTTGTATTGAAAAGTTTAAAGAGAATAAGAATTGGTTTGTTATACTTGTCTAAAAACGCTGCAATGTGCATGTTTTCATTAATGGAGCTGGGATATGAGAGCTATAAATCTTTGTTTTAGCTTTGATCATACAGATTAGACAATTAAGTCAAAAGTCTAAAATTGTCACTTCTAATGTAGCAGAGCACAACTGCCATAAGTATGGTGATGCTAAATTGAATGAACAGACTGTATTCCTTGTGTTCTTTTTAAGGTACTTCTACACTTGATTTGAAAGTACATATGAAGTAGTATTTGGCTGGCTAAGTCATTTTATGTGCAAAGTCTGTATTTGCCTTCTAGATTTGTAACTGATGTTTTTTTCCCTTTCTAGGCTTGGGCAAAACTGCACCTGATCCCACAGCCACTACCACCCTTGGTGGTGTAGAGGTTCCCCTAGGGAATGGGATCTCAACGGGAATTAATGATACATGTCTCCTGTATAATGAGTATCCTTTGCTGTTATGTTGGCTGCACACAGTGTCTGAGTGTTGCTGAGTTTAGCAGGACCTTGCTGAGGCAGGCCAGGAGTTTTGGCACTGTGTTTGCTTTCTTTCACATTTGCTTTGGAGAGCATTTGCAGACAATCCCTTCTGCAAGGGGAGTGATTTTACGGTTCTTGCATTTGACTTGTCATTCTGTAAAAATAGAAAACTGTACATGTAGCAATAGCTGTTGCTCCAACAGGACTCAATACCTGAAGGCGTTGGAGTGGCCAGGCAACGCTGCCAAGTAGCGTCTTGCCCAGAGATGTGCCAGGACAAGGAGAAGGGAATGCAGCCTTTGGTTTCACATCGATCCAGTCTGGTTTCTTCCTCATGGTGCTGTGGCTGGCCAGCATGGCCAGGAGGGTAGGGGGAGCCAGCTCTGTGCTTTAGGGAGTTTGTCATCACATCGCATGTGTTCCACAGACCCTTTGCAGGTTTTGAGTGGGTATTCATTCCAAATGTGTGCTTAACGTTCACAAGAGGTAATAAGAATATGTATAAGTGGTGTCTGAGGTCCTGAGTCAATCTCTTCACTGCCAGTGAAGCAGGAAAACCATTAATGCAACCTCAGGGTTTGTAGAAACTGTCTCCTCTCTTGGTGAGCTGTTTTCCTCTGACAAGCAGTCTTGGCAACACAACTCAGGGCAATACTGTTTTTATCTTGAGTTTTCTTAAATATAGTATCTATCTTGGTCAGACAATAAACTATAATACAATTAATATTTGCTAATTGAGGTAAAATAATGTGCATTCATTTTGTTTTACACTTTGGGATCAGAGGTAAGTTTGAGGCCTAAAGCTCTGAGAAAAAAATAGGTGAGCTGAGACTTTCTGTGAAAAAATAAGAATGGGCAAGCACTGCCAACAATTGTAGAGCTCTTCTCTGTGATTCCAGTTTGGGGTTTTTAGTGGGAAATTAAGAGGGCATTAATGACTTGGTGCTGGAAAATAGCAACAGAGCTGCAATTATAATTGTAAATGCCGGGTCTGTAACTGAAGATCTCATCGAGGCTACGTCACTCTGCTGTTTAGATAGCGAGAGAGATGTGTGTTACTGTCTGACAAAAAATAATCTGCAAGAACTACAGCCCCATGTCTAAGTGGATTCACCTGCCTGTCACTCAGGATTCTGCTGCACCATCGTCAGTTCTCCTTGCGACTGTTAATTGCTTGTTTATAACTATAGTGTAAAACACTTCAGATTAAAAGAGTAGTCAGATTTAAAATGTTGTGATTTGAGCTGTTAGAGCTGGTTAATCACACAGGCATCTGTGTAGTAACGTAAATTGAAAGGTGAAGTTCGACTGTGTTTTGATTTTTTTCTGTGTTATTAATATCAATTACTGTAATTATTCCTTAACACTCTTCCCAGATATATTGTGTATGATGTTGCTCAGGTAAATCTGAAGTACCTGCTGAAACTGAAATTCAACTATAAGACATCACTCTGGTGAACAGTATTTAGAAGCCCTGTTAGAGTTATACTGTAGTTACACTATAGCGTTGACTTCTGACATGCTTATGCATTGACTTCTCTTACCAAGATATCAAGAGCTAAACTGCAGAAGAGGTTACTAAATCCCATTTAGTACAACACTTAGGTGAAAGTTTTATATAAAAGTGTGGCAATACATGGACGTGAATTCTGATGGGAACAGAGTATCTGGTTTTGTTCTATACCACTTCTAATTTCGGTGCTTTCAAGTGTTTCTTTTAATTGATCATACTGAGAAAGAAAAAAGAAAAATAAATTAAGCTGATGTTTTTAGCCAAACAGAGCTGGGCAACGGCAGGAGAAGGCATTTGATGGTGTTTATGATATTTGCTCTGTTAGGGTTCCCCCTTGTTTAAGATACACTTTTTCAGTTTTCATTTGAATAAACGATAAATGTGCATTTATTTTGAGGTAAAAAAAAAAAATAAAAGCTAATTTCATACTAACAGCTTTACGTTTCAAAACTTCCAAATTGTTTTGGTTTTGAGTCATGATTTAAATGTATTTCGTAGAATGTTCCTAAAAGTGATATCTCTCTCAAAGATCAAATGCCAAATATTGAAATCTGTAGTCACATTTCAGGAAGTCATGGTGAAATGAAAATTTGAACTTTCTGCTGAGACTTCATCTGTCAACAGTTGGTGTGGTAAACATGGAAAATGAGCTTGTGGCTGTTTGAATTTAGTATTAGCCCCAATAAACCTCCTTTAAATACCTACCTTTAACATGATGTAAGTTGGTTGTTGTAGACGTCCTAACAAAGCTGTAAGTCTAGTTTGGGCTCCAGCTTCATTCATCGAGACCTGGAGTGAGGTCTGTTGCTACGCTGTGGGTAGTCTTGAAACAGCAATATAAACTGATAATTTCTGTGTTTAACGTTTTTTTACTTCTCACTTTCAGTAAGTCATTGAGCAATATGGGAGCATTTAACTATAGAGCAACATCAGATCTTTCTCTTCAAAAATTACTGATTTCCCTGAGGGGAGAGTTGGCTAATTCCTAAGAAGGGGACACTTCAAACTCATTCTGATGGTTGTGGCTTCAGTCTTTAGGAACCTGCGTGGAAACAGCAGATCTATTTCCTAAAATATTGTCAGGTCCCAGTGCCTTTTGCAGAAGGAGTTCAAATCCAAAGTGGTTGCTGATGGCACAGATATTTCCAGGACCCCCTGAAGGAGAGGAGGATGAGGAGTGATAGATAGAAAACAAAGGTGCTGCCAGAGAAAGAAGAAAATGTGGAAGGACTGGGTAAGTCTTATGGCTTGAGGATAGCTCGATAGAAAAGAATTGATTGAGGTTGCTGCTAATGGATTTTGAGAGGAAGTGAAGAGAGTGGCCCATGTCTTCTGGCTCTGAAGTAGCTTAACCAGTGGCTAATCATTGGTTTGCTTCCAAAAAAAAAAACTTCTGGCCAGGCACTTAAAGTATGATTTTGTCAGTCTCTGAAGGAGAACATGAGAACTGGTTGAGTTTAGTTGTGAGGTAGATAATTATTCCCCCTCCCCCCCAAAAAAAAACCAGCTTGCAGTTCAGTTTGGGACCAGGAGTTAAAGATAGCTGCTTTTGTTGCTCCCTCTGTTACCTGTACTGGAGGTGGCTCAAAGTTGCCTTTTGATCCAACCCAAGCATCATGAGGAGTGCTTTACACTGTGTATGTAGTGCTCAGTTATGCAGCACAAGCAAGTACATCCCAAGCTGCCTCTAACCTCGCAGATATGGCAGGGGAAGATACAGAGGGACAGGACTTTCTGAAGAGGCAGCAGGTGCCCTTTGGGGTATGTAGGAGAGCCCTGGTGTGGCTGTCCTGCAGTGAAATCTAATGTGAATTCAGGCACTGCTTCTCCTGCCAGTTTGTCCAACCACAGAGTAGGATCTGCTCTCCTGAAAGGCACTGGTGCTGCTGGAACCAGCATATAGGGAGCCTGTCCCCAGGGCCAGGCTGAGAAGAGCAGCATAATGACAACCACTGAAGGCGTTGCTTTTGGAGTACATGCACTGAGTGGAGCTGGATGAATAGGTAGTCCCATTTCTGTCAAAAGCACTTGAAAGGAAGGAGTTGTCAAGACATGAGGTCCCATGACATCCTCTTCTTTTTTCAGGGAAGGCATGTTAAGGAATGGCTTCTGATCTAAATATTAAACTACCAAAAGCAGCAATCTATAAATATTTAACCTTTTTATCATTATTCAGCATGGCTGGAGGATCTGTTGTACAGTGGCTCACAAACATTTAGATAGTCCATGCAGTTTATATGAATGCAGTTAATTGAAGGAAGCCAACCTAGGCTTACTGATTGGCAGTCAGTGTAAATTCTTTGTGACTTGCCTGAGCTCATGCAGGAAAGAAGTGGCTGAGTCAAAAAAAAGAGCTTAAGTCACCCAACCTAGTATTTTAACTGTAAAACAATGACATTCTGCCCTCACCCCCCTTTGGTTTCTAATTAGAGAGAAGTGGGGGGAAAAAAACCCAAACAAATAATTTTGATACAAAAAAGACCTCTGGACACATCAAACTTTCTCAATACCATAAAGAGTTGTACTTATGTTCTTAAATGAGGCATGCAGTGTTTGTAACTACTGAGGTCTCTGCTTCAGCTTTCTTTCTGGAAGACTTACAGACCTCCCTCTATGAATTCTGGGGACATAATGACATCATTGTCTACTGAAGTGTTATTGTAATCAATTTAAATCCCACTCAGCGTTTTGCTTAATTTGCTTTTATATATGTGGTGAGGCCCCTAACTTAGTACATTATACTCATACTCCTTCTGTTATGCCCACAGAAAAATAGTTTCCAGTGTTGTGGAGTACATGCATCTGAACAAGAGCTTGTGTGTGGTTTTGCTTTCAAATTAACGCCAGGCTGCTTCTCCAGAAATGGTCATTTTGGAGATGCAGCAGCACCAATGAGAAGCAATGCAGATGTAGGTCCCAGCCAAGGTGAGTTGCTGTGATGAGTTTCATTTGTTCCAGTGTGAAGGTACCTTGCAGACCTGTAGGCATTGCAGGTTCCTTCCACAGAAAGTGAGATACACAGGTACAATCTGAAGGCAAGAAGGAATGGCTTCCCAACGACTGAATGGGGGAACTACTGCTCTTCCCCCACCCCCTCATTACAAAGTCTAATTTCATAACATGATTAATGCAGCAGGATTCAGACTTCACAAGAAGAAGGTGCCTCAGTGACTGAAGAGCACACTCTTCTGCCAGCTGTCTGTGCTTTTCTTCCTACTGCCAGGGCCTGCCTAGGGCAAATGAGAAAATGACACCCTAGCATCTGTCTCCTGTCCCCAGGATGCAGCACTGCCTGCTCTGTGCTGACAAGACTCTGAATGCATTGGTTAGTAGGTGGTGTAACCCGTGTCTTAATATCATCTGCAGCAATTAAGGGTCAATGGGAGCGTGGAAGTGCTTTCTGCAGCATTTCGGCGCACACCATTAGGAGCAGTTGCCCAACATGACCCTCGGTGAAAGCAAATGGCATCAGTGAAGCCAGTTTAAAGATCTCCCTCCAGCTGTGCTAAGCAGGTGAGTCAGCAGCACCTAATGGCAGGTTGTTGGCAATGAGCTCAGGTGTTTTTGGTCACCCTGCCTGTTTGTCAGAAGAGTTGTGCCATTTCCACGTCACCCGAGTGCAAACCACAAATTTGCCAGAATGGTGGAAGGCTGCACTGAAAACATGGTGTATTTGTGTGCACACTGTCAAATGGCTCTGGCCAGGGCTTTGTCAAACAGGGTCGTGTTTGTGTGACTTAGAAATAGCCTGCACATGAAAAATTAAAAACCAGAACATAGAGATACCGCAGCATTTATAAAAGGCCAAGATGTAAAAGGTCCTTTATAACAGGAGTCATAATGCAGTGTTGATTGTTGCCCTTTCAGCACAGTGAATGGCAATAGCTTCTGTTAAATATTTTCCAAATGCAGCTGTTGGAATGAAATGAAATGGAGGAATACCCAGCATCATGCTGTTGAAAGCTGAATTCTACCATCTCACCTGGTAATTTTAAGATGATCAGCAGGAGGTATTTGGGGCAAGGTGAAATGTCTCTTAGCTTTTTAATCTGTTTTCTGGTTTTATCACCATCTACAAAGATGCCTGAAGGCATTGGATTTTTTGGTTTCCTTTTTCCTTTCCCTTTCAGAAATTCAGGCTCTTGAGGACTTTTTTGCAAAATGCGATTGTGTTGTAGAAAACTTTTCATCCCTCCCCTGAAAATCCCTTGCCTCAGTGAAAGCTCTAGCATCGGGGTGGCACTGGGCAACGCTGCTTTCAGCCCAGCCAGACCTGATGACAAGGTTTACAAAGCACAGCAGTAAAAACCTCGCTGGTGATCAGTGTCTTCTGTCAACTGTGGAAGACACAGTGTCGCCACTCCTGGCTGAGCATTAACATACAACTCTTGGAACAAGGCAAGCATAGCTGAAATACAGAAAAATATTAGTGTTGTTAACACATTATTGTTTAGCTGAGCCTGGAAGGTCTGGTCCATGTCAGGCCTTTTGGGTGGTGGAGGTGTTTTATTAAAGGGGAAAATTGTGCAGGGTTTAATGTTTTGTAATTTTTTGTGTTTGAAGTAGCACAGATTACTTTTGTTGCTTTTTGTTATTAGTTTAATTAGTTTTATGCTTACGCTGCTTTGCATTTGTCTGGTGTAGCAGCTTTCTTTTGAGCTGTGCAGTATGTAAAGCTCTCACTGAAATGTCTTAAGCCCTTTGGGGGCTAAGGGGAGGGAAGGCTGTTTTAACAGCCTTTCAGAATGACCTGAAAAAGGGGCTGAAATGCAAGCTAGGCTTTGTCTTTTCTTTTTACTCTTTTTTTTTTTTTTAACTCTGCTACAACGTACATGGAAAGCCCTGGGGGGAATTTCTAAAGGATTTTACTCAATTTGTTTCTTCGCTTAGAAACTCGCTTTTTCCCTCTTGAGCACAATGGATTTTATTTATTTATGTACTTAAAATTGTTTAGTAACATGACCTATATCCTGCCCCTCTCAACCTGCCAGAGTGAGTTCGTTAGCAAATTAAAAACACAAATTAAACTCTACTCCTTGTCCCAAGATACATATTTTTTATGTTTTGTAGAATATTTGGTTTCATTTAGGTGCTTCTAAAGAGGTGCGAACAGGCATAGCGTCCATTTTGCATTACACCATTGTGCTGTTGGCAATATGTTTAAGAGGTGACAGAGGCTTAGCCTTGACACTAAGATGTACTGTTGATTTATTTTGAAGCTCAATTTGCATTTTCATATATTTTAAAAAAAAGGAAATTTGGTTGGTATAAGTAATAGTAGGTAGTGTTGTCAAAGCCCAACACATATGGAGAATCTGGTCCATTTAAAGCACTTGTGGTTCATGATAGTTATCTCCATGTTTATATTTCTTGATGGATAAGCTTTAAAATTCGCTGTGGTGCAGAGATCTAAGGAGGCTGCACAAAAAAAAAATCAGTACTGCTCAAAGGAAACTTTCAGGGGTGTGAGATAAGAGGGCAGGCCAAGACAAGGAGCTTGTTGGGCAACAGCCACCCACAGTCAGGGGTTTGTTGGCTCTCCCTGGCACTGGGTGAGAACAAGTGAGACCTTGACCTTCAGGCCTTGGGCTCAGTGAGCGTTTCAGCTGCCTCCCAGGAGGAAGAGTGACACAGACTGTGACAGCAGGGCCAGGGCTGGCTGTGCTGAGTTTGTTATCCCTTACTTCTCCCAGAACCTCAACTTTGCAGTCACTTGTGAAAAGCATAGACAAGGAAAAGAGGCAGAGTTTAGCAAAAAGTTATTAATGAAGGAGGATGGATATAACACAGGGATTGCTTAAAGACATGTAGCTAACATGGCTACTTTGGGGTGACCCTTTGTGACAGCCTAGCTCCCCACCCTCCCTGAACTCCCAGTCACCTATTGCCCTTCATCTTTCATCATAACACGGACATGGAATTGTTGGCACAAGTCCAGAGGAAGGCCATGAGAAAGCTGGGGTTGTTCAGCCTGGAGAAGAGAAGGCTGTGTGAAGACCTCGTAGCAGCCTTCCAGTATCTGAAGGGGGCCTGCAGGGAAGCTGGAGAGGGACTCGTCATCAGGAACTCTAGTGACAGGACAAGGAGTAATGGGTACCAAACTGAAAGGGGAAATTTAGGTTAGATATGAGGAAGAAATTCTTTACTGTGAGGGTGGTGAGACACACTGGCACACGTTGCCCAGAGAGGTTGTGGATGCCTAATTCCTGGAAGGGTTCAAGCCAGGTTCGATGGCCTCTGAGCAACCCGGTCTAGTGGCTGGTGTCCCTGCCCATGGCAGGAGGGGCTGGGGTCAGGTGATCTCTAAGGGCCATTCCAACTCCTTAACTACGATGGTCCCGCCAGGCTCCAGGCGGCCCGCGGGGGGACCGCACGGTTCCTGTGACAAGCGCGGTGCCCCTTTCCTGCCCGCCAAGCACCCCCCGGGACGGGGGCGCGGGACGAGCGGGACCCGCCGCCCCTTCCCCTCAGAGCGCGCGGCTCCGCCCGCCCCGCCCCGCGCGCGCGCCCGCCGCGCGCCCGGCCCCGTCTCCTCCCCCAGAATGCCCCGCGCCAGGCAGCCTTTGAAAAAGCGGCGCGGCTCGTTCAAGATGGCGGAGCTGGATCAGCTGCCTGACGAGAGTGAGTAGGACCGGTGCCCCCGCTCCCGCCGCCTCCTCGCCCCGCCGGGACACCCGCGCTGCGCCCCCGCCGCCCGCCCGCCCTCCTCCTTCCCTCCCTCCCGCCGCGGGCGCCGTGCGGGGCCGGAGCCCGAGCCTCCTCCCTAGAAATCGGGCCGGCCCGGCCCCCCCGCCGCCGCCACCGCCGCCCCTCCCGGGCGAGGCCCCGGCCCGGGCGGCGGGCGGGGAGCTCCGTCCTGAGGGTGCGACCCCCGCTGCCCCCGGGGGTGCCGGGGCTGGGCCTCCCGCCCCGCCCGGGCGGCACCTGCCGGGCGTGCGGGGCGGGCAGCGGGAGCCGGGCGGGGCGCGGTGACAGCCCGCCCTGCCCGCGGGGGTCGGGGCACTGCGGGGGAAGGGGCGTCCTGCCCCGGGGAAGGGGTGAGCGGCCCCCCGCTCCTGCCCCTGCTGTCGCCCTCGGCGGCAAGGAGGGCTCGTGTGTTCATAGCCCGTGCTGTGCACGGTGCGAGCAGCTCCGCGGGGCGGGGGGTCAGGGCGTGCGTCTGGGGGTCACCGATAAATGCGCAGGGAAGAGCTCGGAGACCCTGTGTTGTGTGTCAGCACATGAAAGCTGGCTGTATAGGAAGACAGTATGTAGACATTTGTTTTCATACATGCAGATCTGTACATCTGCACCTCGAGTGCCGTGTCCAGTTCTGGGCCCCTAAATTCAGGAAGGACGTGGAGGTGCTGGAGCAGGTCCAGAGAAGGGTAGCGAAGCTGGCAAAGGGTCTGGAGCAAAAGTCCTGTGAGGAGCAGCTGAGGGAGCTGGAGGTTTTTAGCCTGGAGCAGAGGAGGCTTAGGGGAGTCCTTATTGTTCTCCACAGCTACCTGAAAGGAGGTTGTAGCAAGGTGGGGGTCAGTCTCTTCTCCCAGGCAACCAGCGACTGGATGGAGAGGACACAGTCTCAAGCTGCACCAGGGGAGGTTTAGGTTCAACACTATGAGGAATTTCTTTACTGAAGGGGTGATTGGACATTGGAATGTACTGCCCAGGGAGGTGATGGAGTCACCATCTCTGGAGGTGTATAAGGAAAGACTGGACTTGGTACTTGGTGCTATGGTCTAGTTGACATGGTGGTGTTCAGTCATAGGTTGGACTCAATGATCTCAGAGGTGTTTTCCGACCTAATTGATTCTATCATCTCCATAGGGTTTGTGTGGATGTTGTTTTCAATGAGCATGAGGATTAGATAAAAACTTAGTGTAGGTGAAAACCACATGTGTTGCTGTGTATATGGATTCATGCACATAACACTTAAGTGTTACAGAAGAGGAAATTATTCAATGTAAAATGTGCGTGCATGCTACCTTGACATGTGCTCTTACAAACTGTCAACTCGTGCCAAGCTAAAACTAGGGCATTTGTAGCTTCAATAACTGCACACAGTGGGGTAGACATATTTTTGGTGATGCTGCTCTGTGGATCACCATGCGAGTTCATGAACATACCAACTCTTTCCATATCCAAAGATTCTCAGAGGGAGGTGACTCCGAGTGGAAATCTTGCTTCTGGCTACTCTGTGCGGTCTTTGTTACAACTCCAACAACTGTCAGGAGAAAAATGGGTTAGTGTGCCCACGTGGCTGGTGCAATTGTGTTAACAGAACAGATTTATGAAGGATCATAATAAATTAAGGATAGAACTGACACTCTCAACTTAGTGTAGCTCAGTCACATATCAATCAGACTTTAAATGTGGTACAGGACACGAGTCAAGGACCAGTTGACAAGATCATAGTTAGTAATTAGCAGCAGTTTGTTGCTTATTGAAGTTTCCTTCTTCACTAGAATGAGCAGTGTTTAAGTTACTGTTCCACCTGCTTTCCAGGGAAGGCACTGTCCGCTTCGAGAAGTTAACATGAAGTAGGAAAAATAACTTTTTTGTCTCTGCCACCTTTATATTGCCTACAGTGGCACCAGGAAGATTTGACAGGTCTGTTGCTTCACCTATAGTAGATCCTGTAATAGTGTGACTCAGCTTCCCTTAGGATTGGGCTATCCTGGAGCCTCTTGCCAGCAGTATCACTGGTACAGTCTCTGCTCGGCAGGTGAAGCAGACAGTGTGTGTATTTGTGAAGGTAATAAGCTTCCGCTGTGTTGACTTGGCCCTAAAGTTTGTATTTACCTAAGTTTGGTGCAAGTAAGGGATGTTTTCTGTCAGATAGGGAGCTTCATGTTTTCTATAGTGTAGTGAACTGCTAGAAATGTGAAAGTTTTGAAATGTGTTTGCCTTGTGAATTTCAATCCTATTCTATCCAGTTTTGGTGATCTGGATGTTTTCAAATTACACTGTTGCCACGCATAGTTCTTTCATTTCCAGTCCTATACTTAAAGTGAGGATGTAAACTTAGTCCTCACTGATTTAACACTGACTTCTATCTGCAGCTTAATTTATACAGGATAGTAACAGTAAGCATTGCAAAATTGATTTTGGAATCTTCTATAGTGGTGTAAAAATAAGTTCCTGAAAAAGTTAGAATAGTTCATGGCTAACAGACTTTCAGATTTACGTATCATACCTGTGAATTTTCTCCAGCATAGTTTATAGTAGACCATAACTGAGTTTTCATGTAAAAAGAATTATAAGTAAACGCAGCATACTCAGCAATAAGAAAACTGAAATTTTGCTGTTATGGTAAGAACCATGCAGTTTTCACTTTCAGATTGGATATCTGATGAAGTGGAATTTGTCCCAGAGTATTTTAATAGCACCTACTTGCCCTCTTGTCAGGTTCTGTAATGAGCTGGGCAGTGACTATTCCTTAACTGAGGAAGGAGATGAATGTAATGCACATAGTTGTCTCTGCCAGACTGCAGAGGTGATGGGTGTCAACGTGTTCAACTTTACTGTTGTCTCATCCTTCTCTAAAGCTGATATTCTGACCTTTTGAAACGATAAGAGGGTTCACACTGACAGCCTAAAAAAATGAAGATGGCAGTGCATATTTTTACATGCATTTCTTGTAGTTGAGGCCTTTTCTTAGTAGGGCTGCCAAGGAAGAGGGATGTAGTAACTCAGGATGCAACGAAGTGCTGTGAAGAAAGAACAATGCTGTGGCAAATCGTCTGTATTAAAGGTCTCAATTGCAGAAGTACTTCCAATACTAATAATTGGATTCATATTTTGAAGACAAAATTTGATTCTGCAGACTGTTGGGTTGGTGCCCAACGAGTGACTAATTTTAGTCAATGCATTTTTTTCCCCTCTTCTTATCTCCTGGTAACTTTTCAGCGGAGGTAAATGGTGGGCAGCCTTACTGCTGCAGACCAGATGGCTTTTTCTCTCTGTGTCAGAAGAGGGAAACAGTTGATTGTATTGGAGTGTACATAATATTGCCCTGTCTCTTGATCCTCGTAATAGCAGTCTTATTTGTGGATTACTTGGTTATAAAGTTCACACAGGGGAGCTGAGGTGGGGCTCTGATAAAGCAGATGTGGCTGGAAGATTGTCCTGGTGCCGGTGGAGGCAGAGCTCTGCAGACACAGCACAGGCAAAGCTGCGTCTTGGTGCGTCCTTTGGCACCACGAGCTGGTCTCAGGGAGGAGGATGCCTGGAATTGGCTCTGTAAAAGTGAGGCTGAGCTCCCATGTTTGACAGAAATGAAAGGATGCTTAGCCAGCTCAGGGATCAGGAGCACGGGGCCAGCAGTGAACCACTGGGTACAATGTGTCTGTGTTGTGTGTGGGCAAACACCAACGATCGGCAGGTGAATTGGAGAAAGGAGCCAGACTGCAGAGGTGATTGGTGTCAAAGTGTTCAACTTTTACAGTACAAATACTGCAAACAGTAGGATATTGCTAAATACCATGTATTGCTAAGACATCACTGGTTCTAGGGATCTGTGTTTTAGGACAGAAGGGAAGGGGGCCTTTTATCCCATGGGCAGGGGCTGCAGCATAAGAGCGGCACTTCGTGCAGAAGTTGTTCTCTTTAGCCCCCGTACAACCTTATGCTGTGGTTCACAGGCACCCTGCCCCTACATAACCAGGTGCTCTGGCTGTGTTCTGATGCATTCCTGGATAGCTGCAGGAAGGATATGGCACACCTCTTGCCACTTTGGTTTTCCAGTCCCAAGGCGCCATGAGCCTAACACTGGTGTGCTCTGGATGTTTGAGGTAAAAAGTCAGCAGAACCGTGTGAGATCACAGCATTTGGGAGAAGGCTCCAGATTAGTTTTGAGGCTCCTATATAGTACCCAAAATGAATACTTTACAGTGCTGCATACCTTTAAAATTGTATGTTACCATGGTATCAGCACATTGTCCCTTATGAGAACAGTGTTTCAAAAAGAGGGCTTTGTTATTGTGGTTATTGTCTCCACAAGTCCTGTAGAAGGGTTTGCGTGGCTGAAAAATTTACTTCCATCCAGTCGTTAAATCAGGGTTTGGAAATACACATATGTCAGTTTATTAGTGGGCTCATAATGTGAGGGAAATACTGACTCATGCTTGAAGCAAAAAGTTATATTCATTTAAATTATTCATTTATTTACCTCTTCAACAAACACAAAGTTTCAGGGAAGCTTTAAAAGCTCCCCTAAGCCCCTTTTCCCTCTGATGTGTGCTTTTTATTTTCTAAGTTTTCCTGAATAAGCTATCCTAATAGTGCCCAATCATTTGAGATGCTTCCTCTTTTGAAACAGCTTATGCTGTGCTTGTGTAGATGAATGATCTCTTGGAGGGTTAATGACTCAGTCTATAGTAAAGACTTATGTTTTTCCCTTCTTCTCCATGAGTTTCCTCTGTCACACCATTTTTCGTGCTGTCAATGTAGTTTAATTACATAGGGTTTTGAGGTAGTCATGCAACCAGGGCTAAAATAACTGCTCACCTGTGCAAATTTAGACAAAGGAGCGTAATGGTCTGGAGAGGAAAGGCTTTACATTATGTAATTGCTTATCTGGATCCTAGAATTTTCTGTATTGATTTAGATACAGATTTGTCCCCACACATTAGTAAAATCAGTAGCTATGGAATATCCCTGTGGTTACTTGTAACATTTATTATCAAAATTATAATAATTGTTACAAGTTCCTTATTAAAAAATATGAAAACATTTTCAAAAATGTAATATATTTGTCTGTGTTCCTGTTTAGATTTTAAGATCAGCAGTTGAGAAGCCGTATTTAAACTCCTTTGCTTCACGTTAGTATTGAAAATATACATCAGGGCATCTGCAACTGCCCATATCGAATTGTGGTTGAACTCCTCCTCTGTGGTTCAGTTATGGTGTTTTCAAATGAATAGCAATAGGTACTTGTTTTTAAACTTAAACCTGACTTTAATCTTTTAAGGTAACAGCTTTTGTGCTTTTCTCCCATGCCTCAAAGCCTATGTCCACATCAGAAATACTTTTGGAGGGCAAAATATCAGAGATCCTTTTAAAGTCTGTTCATAAGGCTTCTAGAGCAGTTAGGTTTTTTTAACTTCTGTTCATTGCAATGCTCTGAACGTCCTCCCCTGTGCTGGGAGAAGGAGGCTGGGGCTGGAGGAAGGATTCCTGGTGACTGTGTGTGCTCGGAGGGAGCGGCGGTTCAGGACTGGAGGAGCTGTCCACCCGCAGGAACCCACGCTGGCTGCTGCTGAAGCCCATTGGTTTCTAACTAGCCAAGTGTGAAAACATCAGGGCCCTTTTTACACTAAGCTTGGCAAAGCTGGGGTTATTTTAATGTAGATTTTTTTTTTTCACCCCCAATTTGGTTTTATGTGGACTTCATGAAAATCACTTCTTGCAAGTGTTATAAAACACATAAATACACTTGTTCCTGACTCTTACTTACTGATGAGCTTCCTGTTATCATACTATTTAATATCTCATAATCTAGCACAGTTATTTTTATTGCACCACATCTGTGGTGCACATATTTTACAGAATCATTGGGGGGTTTATAATGGCCAGGAAAGGCCATTATAATCATCTTAGATTCTTCATTAAGCATGCTACGATACTTGTTTGGAATTTCTGTGCACCAGTTACACGCTTCCTTTTTAGCTATAGTTTTCTCTTTAAAAATATATGTGAAATTGGTGTTTAGGATTTTGAATTATAGGGAGCTCAACGTGCCCTTTCTTGGTATAGTTACGTAAAATCTGTTAAACTTTGCATTCATTGCTAACCTGAACTTATCCAGTGTGATTTTTTAAAAAAATAGGTCTAGTTGTGCCTTTCCTGTAGGGTGTAGAGCTGTTTACCCGTCTGAATTATCTTCTTTGTGGATGCTTCTGATCAGTGACAATATTGACCTTCTTTGGGAAGAACAAGATTGGAGCATCTTAACTTTCTTGCAATAGGGCAAGTTTTTAGATCTTGAAATTTTTTTCTTATATCTCTTCTGAATCCTTTCCTAATTTTTCAGACTTAGTCAAGTGTGAATACTGTATTCAGGTAATTAATTTTCTAACAACATATGCCAAGCAATACTCAGTAGGGTACTGAGATGAGACTAAGTCAATTGTACAGTTCACACTGGAATAGTGTGCTGGTGTAGCCTTCTAATTCCTGAGCCACTGCTGTGCTGAGCTGGCTGTGCTTCCTCCCTAGGTTGAGGGGTTTTTTTTACTCTCAGTGTTAATAAAGTCACCTCTGACATCCTTTGAACCAGGAGGAGCTGGAAGTAGATTTTGGTTGTAATACCCTAAATGATTTATAGGCCTGATTTCTTCCTTTCCACCCATTTGTTTTTTGAAGTGTTTCTGGAAATGAAATCTGTGTCATTGTCATAATAGATATTTACATTCAAGTGTGTGTGTGTGTGTATTCTAATTGAATCTCTGTTTATAATTAAAATGCAGGTTAAAAAGACTGCCTGTGATTATATATTTGTTATTCAGAACAGGAGTATACATGACTATTGGCATTTAATGTGAGACTGAGATATTATAAATGTAATCCTTATTTAAACTAAAATATGGAATAGTTTTAATAAACAGTAAAACTTAATAAATCTATCCTGCATCACATCACAACTTTTATACTTCCTGAAATGCTTCTATCTGTGTTAAACATTGGTTGTTTTTTATTGTAACACAGTATTGCTTAGATCATCATCCTACTTGCTGGTTTTGTGGCCCTGGTAGTATGTACAGTACTGCCAAACTAAATGGCAGAGGTACTGTATTCCTAGAAGTTTGGTGTTGTTGCAGATACCCTCTAAGATCAGTGTAGAAGAACTTGACAAGAAAAGCCATGTTGTATCATATTATTGCCTTTCTGGTAAAATTAAGCTTCTGGACATTTCCATTGTCATTTTGATGTCCTAAAGCTTTAAGCTACAAAAGCGTTGGTGTTAATTTTCTGCACCTTCTTACATTAAAATAGCTTAGTTTAACTTCTGAACTTCCATAGGTCAAGAATTTCTTTTTTGGACACTTGTATTCCTAAATAGATATAGATATGGTTACATTACTTTAATTGCAGGTTAAGTGAAAAGAGATGAGCAGCCCTGTTCTAGCATGTCTGTTGAAGATTAACGGTCGTGTATGGAAAACTCCTTGGCAACTAAAGCTGTTTTGGAGTGGTAATCTTGTAAAGCTCTAAGGTGGCACATAACCTTCTGTGTTCATCACCTCTTTACATGTTGTTTCTGATGCCAGTGGTTTCATGCCCTGCTCTGCTGGCCCATCATCAGCCTCACAGGTGAAGCATCAGGGTTAGCAGAGCTGTGAGATTGACACCACCCCCAAATAAAGCTTTGCTGCCTGTTGCTGAGGTTTTTCTTTTGCATTGTTGACATACTCACCCTGGACTGAATTTGTTGAACTTGATTCACATGAGGAAGATAGTGAGAAAAAGAGGAAAATGACTGTATGTTTGGTCTTACAAATGAAGTGCCTGAGATCTTTCAGAGTGGTGATTTGTTCTGGAAGGGCAGCATCTCCTCCATTTGACAGTCCTGATGACCCTGCTCCTGCCTCTCCATCCTCAATGGCATGTACTTTTCCCGTGTTCTTAAACTGCATATACTGCATGTACTTACTTATCTCTGCACACATTTCCCACCATCCCCTATATAAATTTGGGGGACACAGTAGTTCTTTATTGTTCTTACTGTTACAGTTCAGGGCTCTTTATTCTTGGTTGATAGCAGAGTATCCATGTGCAAGCATGGTGTACAGTATTGGATTTCTAGCATGAAATTTAAAAAAAAAATCTTGTGATACCTTTAACATACAGCTTAGTTTCAAGAGCTGAATTCACTGTGAATCAGATCATCATAGAAGCATGTTCCTGTACCTGTGGCTGATAGGTCCCCAGCCCAATAAAGGTGATACATCAGAAAAGAAATGTGCAAGAAGAGCAACAGTTTAGCCCAGGTGTGTCATCTTGGTTTTGACGTGTAACCTATATGTGTTAGCTGTAGATTTGAACAGCTTGGGAGATACTGGGGTGGAAGCCCTCTAAACCACCAGGGAGTCAAAACTAGTTCCCTTTCATATCTTAAACTTTTTTTTTCCCAAAAAGATTAAAAAAATAGAAACTTTCTTTTTTCAACTGAAGTTTGGTTTGGGATTTTTTGGTAACACATGGCATAATAAAATAGCAGCAAACAAAATACTATGATGACGAAATAAGGAATGTAGGGGAGTTTTTTGCTGTTGCTGCTGTTGTATTCTCTTCAACAGTCCAGCCCAACCCCAAATGCTTGGTTCCCTGGAAAGGGACAATATTTCTTCTTTTGGCTCTGTGATATTCCCTGGAAGGGATCCTCTAAGGGGCAAATATCTCTGGCACTAGTGGGGTTAGGAGCTAGATAAAGGGCAGCCACAAGAAAAGGAATTTCTGGACCTTTGAAGTCAGAAAGTTGGAACAGCAAACAGGAGCTGAAAGAGGGAGTGGAGAAAGTGAGAGGAAAAAACGTTTGCCATACTGGAACATAACTGGAAAGGTAAAGTTGACTTGAGGGAAAAGCATGAATCTGCATTGTCATGCAGAAATATCTTTTCCCCTCTGCTAAAGCAGCTGCTTCAAACATCTCATTCTTAGAGAGAGATTTGAAAATTCCAGGGCATGAATGACCAGTGTTGTCAGGCCCAGTTTTGTTTCTTCCTGGCCCAGGAGCATTGCAGAGGTCCTAGAGATGCAGTGGAAGGGGAACAGTGAAATTCTGATGTGTTTATTGCACCATTTGAACAGTTTGAGCAAACTAACTGTCCTGTCTGCATTCGAGATCTGAATCTGTTGCTTTTCTTAATGAAGTGGTACCACCAGGGGGCAACTAACTATCCATCTTCCTCCTTCTGAGCATAAGCTACTCCTTTTGGGGAAATTTTGGGCATTGAAGAATTTTGAATTGGTAGAAATCATTAAAAAAGTGTTCAGTAGTTTCCTTGTCAGCTGTAAAATATATTTTCAGCTGCAGCAGACAAACAGCCAAATGGAGGTATGTAGTGTGGACATAAAGCTTTTTCAGAATTTGCTGTGTTAAATATAAGTGCTTAACATCTAAAGTTTTTTTCTTGATGTAAAACTAAAGGAAAAAACAAAACATGAATATGCTTTCAAAATTTAGTGATAATAAACATATAATGCTGTACTTAGCACCATGGAAGGCGCACTGGGTTCACTTATTCAGCTGCAAAAGATTTAATAAATTCCACTTTCTGCCTAAGAATTAATTAAGAATGAGTAGACTCTGCATAGGTTGTATGGCTTGAAACAGCTTATGATTTATGTTGACTTCTTGATATATTGCAGGTTCTTCAGCAAAAGCACTTGTGAGCTTGAAAGGTAAGAAATGAATGTGTTATTTACTGGTACCCAGTCTGACTTTCAGGTGTACTTAGTTTCTGGCTTCACAGAGTTCGAGAAAATACCACTGAAGAAAGTTTTTTGTTGAAATACAATTTGGTTTATTGTAGATATTTGTTAGTTCTCTAGACTAATACTCCGTGGCAGTTGAAACTACGTATGTTGTGGTGTATTTAGACACTGCTCTTCTGGATGAAATTCCTGAAATGTGTTTTTTTCTTTTTAAGTACTGCCAAGGTGTCAGGTTTGATGAGAAGATTGGGATAATCTTTCCTCTCTTGAGGACAAGATGCGAGAAGGATTCTTAGCAAGACCTGTGTATGCGACAGAATTTACATTAGGAAGGCATTTCACAATTTCATTGTATTCTCTGTCAGCAGGTTGTGGGCTAAATCAAAAATCTACTGCTGCTTATATTTTTTTCTTTGAAATTGTCTTCAGGAGCATTCATACAAATTTTGAACACTTTTAGTTTGTCCAATAATAGAAGCTTCTTTATGTATTACAAGGCCTCTGTTACATAAGGAGGAAGGCATGATCTGTTGAATATGTTGTAATATAGGTTTGTTGTAATAAAATTTGTTTTACTTGTTGATCTGCACCCACTTCATACATTTCTAGAACCAGAAGGTGGCTAAATCTTGTAGAGCTGTACCTTCTGCAGGTTTGTTACAGCCACAATTCAGCTGTCTAAATGTGTGTCAACCTGACAGTGGAAGTAACTGATTCCAGCAAAGGAGGTTTCAAGAAACCTAAACACAGACACAAGTAAAAAATGTTTTGTTCGTGTTTCTCCTTGTACTGAAAACCTCCTTCATTTTTTTTAATTATTGTTCAGAACAGTTTAATGAAAATATTGAAATCTAGAATCCATTTGTAACTGAATTCAAAGAAGATGTTGCAAGTAAAAAAAAGTATTTTATTAGTCGATGTTATACGAGCTTTTGGATAGTGATTATGTTGAAAGGTACACTTACCTATACATATATTAATGACATACTTTCTTCACAACAGAGGGAAGCTTATCAAGTTCGTGGAATGAAAAGTACAATCCTCTGCAGAAAACGCACATTTGGAGAAGCAAGAATGCTGGTTCTGCAGTGGAAATGGTAAGAAGTAAAAAAAAGCAGATTCAGAATTAGTAAAATACCACAGAATGAATGAAATTTAAGGATCACAAAATTTGACTGAGATGTATCGTTTCATAATGTCCAAGTGTTAAACTACGTCCTTCACAAGCACTCTGCACAGTTTGAATATGAGAGACAAACGTATTTTATAAATGAATAATTGAACAAGTTAAATTGCTGGCCTTGTTCAAGATAGCTCGTGATAATTTTTTCTGTGTTTTTTGTAAAGCAAGTGCTGTGTGAAGTATTTGTACTGTATGTACCACCTTGAGCTTAGGAATCACCAATTCTGATCAACTATTTTTGCGTCTCAGTAAATACCTCACTTCTAATTACGGCTGGGAACTGACACATAAAGCAAAGGAAGGGGAAACATCATAATGCACTTCCATCATTGTGCCTTCTGGGGAGTAGATTTTAATAAAAGTAGAGGAATGTCAGTGAGGTGTGTGGTGTTCTGAGAAGTCTCATAGGAGGCCTTACATTAAAGAACAGCCTTGGGGTGGGGATATGAAATGAGCCTGCAGCTTCCAAGGACGTATCTGGTGTTTGGGTTGACAGTTTCCCTCTCTCTTTGAATATTTTGAAATATTCTTTCCCTGTTGTATCACAATCAAGCTTTTCTTGACTGTTCTCAACCTCCTCTGCCTTAGAAAATTATGGGATTTTGGTTTGGTTTTGCCACCAGCTTTATTGCACCTGGTTTGTCTACATGTGTAACATTGTGTGTCTTCATTTTTACGCTCTGGAGAGTATATGAAATACCATCTCAGTTGCTAGGCAGATTGTTCTCCCATACTCCTGGTACCACCTTCTACTACAGTATTTGAGACCCACTTGCCAACTATCACCTGGTATTTATTAAAATTATTTTTTTTAACAGTTTGTTTATTTGAAAACTGTCATGCTTGCCTGCTCTGCAAATAATCAAAATATCTGAGTGGCATCTAGTAGTGCATTAGGTGATGCTCTTGTGTGAGACACAGACAGTCCAGAATGATGAAACACTTACCATTTTGGATAGTTTATTGGAATAGAATTTGGCAATTCCTGTTGAGGGTTGTAAAACGGTTTGCTTGATCTGGATCATAAGGATTTGGTTACAAACTTACTAAATATCTTTCTTAAGTGTAAATGCTTAATAGTGAAGTTTTATTTCACTTTGTTGATTTATTTTGTTTCTGACTCCTGTGAGGGACTTATATTTGTTATCAGTATTCTTCACCTTGTTGGTGTTACAGTTTTCATACCCCATATCAATTTGTAGAACTTTCACCCTCTGTATTGAAAGAAGTCAAATCTGCATTTGTTCTGCCTTTACTTGTCACCTTTGTAAGTAGTTTGAAGTGCAAGGAATGCCACAGAGTGCAGTTTTGGGATTCTGTAAAGGAGATCCATGTCAGTGGTGGCTGTCTCCTGTGCTGGGCCACAAAGTCCTGGAGGGAAAAGCTGCTTCCCCTCAGCACTAACAGCCAGTCATAGGTTACTCTTTTGTCCTCACTGATGGCACAAGTTTTTTGTCATAGGGTAAAATGTTGAGGAATAACTAAACATATTTTTAATGGCACATTTACAATATGGTTTCTTGCTTTCACTCAGCTTTCTAATTCTCTCTGAGTTGTAACATCTTAGCACACAAGTTAATTTCAGTTAGCAAAATTTAAATTCTAAATTCTTCTCTTTTCCGATATTTTCACATAACTTATTCGAGCTTTAGTTTCTTCAGACTTCAGCTTCTTAACATTTTGCAGTGTAGGGACCTTCAGTGAATTAAAAATACAAGAAACCCACAACAATTTATTAGGCTCATTAGAAATCCTTGCAAAAAGTTATATGCAGCTAATGTTTTTACTGAGAACATATAAACCAAATCCACTGTTTGAATAAACCATGGTTTTGACCTGAAATTTAGAACAAACAGATGTACTTATAACCAAAGCAATCTTGTATACACAAGTGTTTAGACACCTAACTCTAATGGAAACAAGTGGGAGTTAAGTTCTAAATACTTCTGTGAAACTGGGCCAGCAGTATAGTAATGGGTTATAGTTAGCATTGGAAGGCTTGGAGTCTTGAACTCCTTCTCTCAATCCTGAGATCTCTAACTGCTGGGAGGCACTATTTGTTGTGTACCATGTGCCTTAAAACCAATAGGTGGCAAGAGAAAAGGCATTTTGTCTCCCTCACTGTGAATTCTGTGCATGAACAGAGAAATCAAGTTTTCTTCCTTGTAATTCATTCTTAATTTTGATACATACAGCCCTTCAGAAATTCAAAACGGAGTCGACTCTTCTGCGAAGAAGATGACAGACAAATAAACACAAGGTCACCCAAAAGAAATCAGAAGGTTGCGATGGTTCCACAGGTACCTACATGTATGGAGATATTTTTACCAAAAAAGGGACCAAGCCTATCTGTGTTAGTTGAAAATTAGAATAGATTTGCTTTTTAAGTTACATTTTTGGCTTACAAATGTTCTTGTGAGGAAAGCTGTGGCTGGGAGTAAGCCGCAATTCAAAACAGATGAATATTTTTCTTCCTTACAACTGGTTTCCTCAGTTTGTTTATGGGAGTACCTGTTCTTTGTGATCCTGGATATGAACATGCAGGGCTAGAAAGGATTCCAGACTAATTGCCCATCATGCTCCTGCAAACAATTGTATCCTGTAGTCAACATAAATTTATTCAGCTTCAGTTAAAAACTGACTATGTGTCTTGCACTGACTACATCATTTAGAAGGCTGCTGTAGGACTTAATGCATCTCAGCAGTTAGGAACTTGCTGTAGATTTATGGCTTAAGTGTATTTATGGCCATCTATACCGCTATACCTTCTGGATCCTGTAATGGTAACGTACTCCAGTTCAAACAGTTCCAGAAGTACTACTTCTCCACTTGATTGTCTACTCCTTGATATAGCATGAAAGAACAGCTGTTAATATCTTTCAGCCTTTATTCGCTATGTTAGACAGGGCAACGTCTCTTAGTCTCAATTAATTGGCTCTGTAATACCTTTGTCATCCAAATCACTTCTCTATACCATCACCTTATAAGCCTGAATTTACCTCACTGAAAAAGCACTGTTTGAACACTGGTCTTGCCTTCTGGACTGTGTGTGCAGTGTCGAATGGGGAAGACTTAGCACTCGCTGTTTTGCTGGGTCCATTTGGCCATAGAGGAGGACCGCAACATTTCTCTTCGTTACCATGACTTTGTAAGAGTAGGAGGACTTAGAAAATGTTCTAAACCCAGTTGGTTTGTGCTTAAATGTCTGGTTCAGGAGATCCAATGATTGCTGGATAAATACTTGCAAGGGACTGCAGCTGCCGTAGTTTGCAGATCTTGCTGTCCCACTAGGCTTTGTTTCCTGGAGTTCCAGTGGGAGAAAGGGGACCTCTATCTAGTGTAACAGGAGCCAGCAAGGTGCCTACCTTATGCTTTATCCTATCATTGCTGCTACTAAAGGCCAAAATACTTTTGAGTGTTTGGGGAAGAATAACAACTGATGTTGGCATGGGGACCCAGTTAAACTAATAGTCTCAAAAAGCTGTTATTTTTTGCAAATAAGTTTTTCTTTCTGTCAGTTAAGACAACCATTGCTGGAACAAAACTACAGAATTATTTTTCTATGGTCTTGTTTAAAAACAGGCCTATGTATTATGCATGCAATCTAAGACAGTGTCTTTTCTGCAGTCTGTGAAATAGCTTCCAAATGTAGTTTGAACTGGATTTCTTATGTCCATGCTAGTTTCTCTTGCAGTTTTTTAAAAAGCAGACATTCCACTCAAAGCTTTGGCTGTATTATATTCCTGTGCTAGCTTCATCCTCGGCTTAAGAAGAGTGAGCAAGAGTAGAAGCCCCAGTGCAAATGAGGCAGTTGCTGTTGCTGGCATCTGAGCAACATCATGTATGCTCACCTGAGACAGTGTTCAGTGGTGCCTGAAGGTTTGGAAGTCTGTAGGTATTTTAGTGCCATGCTATTGTTAGCAGTAATGTAGTTTTCAGTGCTGGAAAATGTTTCCATTAAAAGAGTCTTGTATAGATATCATCGATTGTATTGATCCTGCTGAAGTTTGCTGTCTACTTCTGCTCTGTTTAATTGCATTGCTGATATAATGCAGTAAGGGTTGTTATAGATCTGCAACAGAAAAATTGCCACGAAACAATATGTGCTATTAAAATTTAGCAATTATTAATGTGCAAACTTTTATCAAGAAAATCTGGCTTGGTTATTTGAATACTGAAAAATATTAGACTGTGTTTAACCGTTTCCTTTTTTTTTTCCCTCTACCTAGAAGTTTAGTACAACAATGTCAACACCAGAAAAGAAAGTGTCACAGAAGATTGGTTTACGGCTTCGCAACCTGCTCAAACTTCCCAAAGCTCACAAGTGGTGCATATATGAATGGTTCTATTCAAATATAGATAAGTATGTCTGCTTTATATAATCCTCTCTTATTAGTATAGAAAAAAGTAATTTTTTGAAATTGAGCTGCATAGTTCCATATATTGGTTAAATACTCCAAAGTTTATTCTAAATTATTAGTTACTGAAAATTATTTCATTGTTTTGCTGTTGGGTTTTTTAATCTTTTTTATCATGTGCAATGTACATGGGTAGTTCTTTGGAACTACCAACTTTGGGAAGTTGTCTGTGGAAAGTCTTCCTTCATGGATATAATTTTCTTTTCTGTCACATCTGCCTCTACCTGATACAAGATTTTATTCATAATGTTTTTAGCATCTGAAGCACGAAGTTATCAGAACACTTAGACTTCTTTGAACCATTGGATCAGTGTTATACAGGGGAGATAGGAAGGTGTCTGCTTCTTCATAAGGTGCTGCTTCCCTAAAAGGGGTAAATGTTGATATTGGATATTTCTTCCCCATCATCCTGTTTTTACCGTGATCACTAACAAAGCTCCAGGCTGTGACTATTCAGCTTTTATCTAGATATCAGCATCCTTCTTGGATCTCTTAATATATTTCCTGGACTGTTTTTGCA
Organism: Lepidothrix coronata; assembly: GCF_001604755.1. Lineage (NCBI taxonomy): Eukaryota > Metazoa > Chordata > Aves > Passeriformes > Pipridae > Lepidothrix > Lepidothrix coronata. The sequence continues at coordinate 1,832,218 of NW_016690218.1, forward strand.
ATTTGTGCGTCAGAATCTGTGGCATTTTTAACCTTAACAGCACTAGCACAGTGGTGTAAATTATTTAAAAGAACCATTTTAATTTATTATAGTAAAACTAAAAATTCTGAAATGTAAAAATCATTATTGAATGGAATCTTAAAATTTACACTGATTGACTAATGGATGAAAAACTAGTAATTAATATTCTAAAGAATGGCTTTGGAGTTAACAAGCATTATTTTCCAGAATGTACAAACAAAATAATTACTGTTTTTCCTTCCTATTTTAATCACAATTGCTGTAGCTGTTTTCCTTAACTGGGAAGGCAGTCATAGCAACAGAAAAACATTCTGGCATATATTCATCAGAAGTGGAAAAATTACACGTCCATTTTAGTTAGTTTTAAATTCATCATCTGTAGAGTTTAATTCCTTTGAAAAAAGTAGTCTTTGGATGCCATTTTCCCTCCTTATTTGAAAAAAATAAACAAAAACCCCAAACCTTACTTATTTCTAGTAGTAATTTTAATATGTGACATTTTTAATTATGATTTTTACAACGGTCCAAGAACTTTCAGTTTATTCTTAAATAATTGTCTGTGAAACTTCAGGCCTGTCAGTAGACTAGAATTTGAGTTTAGCAGGTAATTCTGAAGACTAGAATTTGAGTTTAGCAGGTAATTCTGAAAACCTCTTTGAGAGTTATCAATGTGTGCTTGTGTGGTGGGTTGACCTTGGCTGGATGCCAGGTGCTCATCAAAGCTGCTCTGTCACTCCCCTCCTCAGGTGGACAGGGGGGAGAAGATGTAACAGGAAGGTCATAGGTTGAGATAGGGACAGGGAGAGATTGCTCACCAGTTACTGTCATGTAAAAAACGGACTCGACTTGGGGAAATTAGTTTATTACCAATAAACTAATCAGAGTTTATTGAGTTATTATCCAACTTATCAGAGTTGGATAATGAGAAATAAAACCAAATCTTAAAACACTTTACCCCCATTCCTCCCTTCTTCTTGAGCTCTGTTCCCAGTTCTCTACCTCCTATCCCCCAGAAGCACAGGGGAACACGGAATGGGGGTTGTGGTCGGTTGATCACATGCTGTCTCTGCTGCTCCTTCCTGCTCAGAGGGAGGAATCTTCACACTCTTCTCCTGTTCCAGTGTGGCATCCCTCACATGGTTCACAGTTCTTCATAAACTTCTTCAATGTGAGTCCTTTCCACGAGCTGCAGTTTTTCACAAACTGTTCCAGTGTAGGCCCCTTCTGTGAGGTGCACTTCTTCAGTAATGGACTCCTCCACTGTGGGTCCCCCATGGGGTCACAAGTCCTACCAGAAAACCTGCTCCAATGTGGGCTCCTTTCCATGGGTCCACAGGTTTTGCCAGGAGCCTGCTCTAGTGTGGGCTTCCCAGGGGTTCACAGCCTCCTTAAGGCATCCACCTGCTCTGATGTGGGGCCCTCCAGGGGCTGCAGGTGGCTCCATGGTGGACCTCCATGGGCTGCAGGGGCACAGCTGCCTCACCATGGTCTTCTCTGCTCCAGCACCTGGAGCACCACGTTCACTGACATTGGCTTGGTGTCTGCAGAGCTGTTTCTCTCAGATATTCTTACTCCTCTGTCCTGCTGCAATTGTTCAGGGTTTTTTTTCCCCCTTCCTAACTGTTATCCCAGAAGTTCTACCACCATCACGGATTGGTTCAGCCTTGGCCAGTGGTGGGTCCATCTGTGAGCCAAGTGGCATTGGTTCTGTTGGATATAGGAGAAGCTTCTGGCAGACGCCACCCCTGCAGCGTCCCTCTACCAAAACCTTGCCACACAACCCAAATACAGCTTGTAGTACTTGTAAGATATGACCATGTTAAGATATTGTAATATTGTTTACTAAGAGACGTCATATCTTTGGAAGAAAAACTTTGATATATGTTGTTTTGAGTGATATGATCCAGACTTAATGAAAAACTTAAAGTTTAAACCATAGAGCTGTCAGCTGACAAAATATGGCTCACTGTACAAGTCTCAGAATATTTTAATCAAATTGTCTAATCCAAAATTGAAATAATCAATTTAAGTGCCATGTCTACTGTAAGTTTTTAAAATATAATATCTCTACATCTATCATCAGTGGGTATTAGATTATTCTAGCTGTTTCAGTAGGATTCTCTCTATACTGCTGCAAAGGACTGTTTTCTGTGAAGTTCCATTGACTTCAGACATGCAGAGACTTCTTAGGACATACTTACTACTGCAGTGAGATCATAGGCCCTCGGAAGCAGATGCACCTACACCTTGCTTACACCACATTTTCCAGAGCTTCCAATCTTGTGGATGCTGTGGGTTTGCCTCCTTAGGGACAAGTGATAGTAAAAACAATCAAATAAGATTATCTTTCTCAAAGAAGAAAAAACTCAAAGCAGTTGGTTTTTATACAGATATCTTATAGTAGCAACAGTAAATATGGATATGAAACTCTTGTATATGCTTCCTTGTCTGTTTCCTGAGCCTCATTGATCGTTCTTTGTGATTTCCTTTTTACTTCATGCCACAGCTGCAGATCCTTCTATTGCAAAACTATTCTCTTCCATTCTTGCCCAAGTCTCCTTATCTCCGTGAACTTTTCCTCTCTCCTGCCACCCCAGACACTCACTTGAAAGAAGTGTTGCTTCCAAGATCCTCTTTGTTCTGTGCTTGGGAATATTCCCCTCCAAACCCCTGCGCCCAGCAGAGAGTGGAGAAAAGTGGCTTTATCTAGGATTCAGTTATTCTTTTGTTCTCTCCGGGTGAGATCTATTTCAGTTGCACGTAGTCTTTAATGATTAACCTTCTATTAGATGGGCATATCTGTTGCTGCTCCCTTGTCTCTTCAGCCTAAGAAGGATGTGGTACTACAAAGGAAAAGGCAGTCATAAAGCAGAGATACAGGCAGGTCATAGCATCAAAGAGAAATTCGTAAGTTGTGTAGGTATGTTCTCTGAACTGTCACTTCTCTAATACCGATCCTCTGCTTCATCATGGAGTCATGGTATGGTACAATAAAAGTCTCACCTGTACAGCTCCAGAGAATGAAGAGTTAGTTCAATTTCCTGTATTTTGGAACCCTCTGTTGAGAATCTGGGTTACAATTGAATGAATTGATGAAAAAAGGTACGGTCTTTCTCAGTGTCACATTGTTCTCCCCTTTATTCTCAGTACCTCACTATATCTTTATGGTTTCCTTCAGTGTGTTGCAGTATCCTCGTCACACTACACTGGCTTTGCTAAAGTTTCCTTTGGTGCCTTTATGGATGTTACAAAGCAGGATGAATACATATGTTTCTTTTTGGTAACAAGAGATAGGAGCATTTTTAAACATCAGTGATAATGCTCAAAGAGACCAATTGTCCTGGAAACTTTCTGGTTTTGTTTTCGGTTGAATGTATTTCAGGTTAAAATTGTTCTTCGAATAGGAGTGTCTTGTGTATGGAACTAATTTATGCTATTTGTTTTCAATGTATTTCTTATGATGGATGTTTTTTGGAATCTCGTGACAAAAGTTTACTAAGTGCAGTTAAGATAGGACCAATTATGTTTCAACAGGCCACTATTTGAAGGAGATAATGACTTCTGTATATGCCTGAAAGAATCTTTTCCAACTTTGAAAACCAGAAAATTGACAAGAGTGGAATGGGGGAAAATCAGACGATTAATGGGAAAACCACGGAGGTAACTTTTTCTTTCTTTCTTTTTGACTTACTACATGTAGTTTTGATGTTACTGGAATTGTTCCTTTTAAAGTAATTTTGCATTCAAGTGATAAAACAAAACAATAGCTTAAGAGTAGTAAAACATACTCATTTTATTGAAATGTTTTCTGAGCACCCCTCTCTCCCCTGCCCCATTCCTTATAGGCACGTGTCCAGTCCATGAAGTTCTCAGGAACCCATACTTGAAATGTTCTCTTCACATTCTAGATAACTGAGTGCCCAAGCTAGAATGTGTTGAAGTTGTTATTGTATCTTCTATGCTGCAGTGCTTCCTGGCATGGAAGACCAGCCAATTTTTCACTAAGGTTTTATTCTGCCTATAACTAGCTCTTCATGGGGAAAACAACTGCACGTTTTCGTCTCAATGATTTTATTATTATTTTTAAACCGTTTTGTAGATCCTCAGCTTTTCCTGGCTTGGCTAGCAAAATAGAGAGAGGGTAAAGTCACACATAAAATGTTGTACATTGTAGAGAAGAAGCTAGAATTGACTGAAAGGCATAGTTTTTTCTATAGTTTAGAATTTTTAATTCTGAAACCCGCTGATTCAGTTCAGCCTTTTCACAGAATCTGTGTGATTTAGCCTAGAGAAGAGAAGGCTAAGGGAGGATCTCATCTTTGTGAGTGAATGTCTAAAGGGAAGGCATAGAGAAGACAGGGCCAGGCTATTTTCAGCATTATCTGGAGACAGCACAAGAGGCAATGGGCACAAGTGAGGCGGTAGGATCTCCGTCCTTAGAGGTACTCCAAGGCTTTCTAGATGTGATCCTGGGAAGCCTCCTGTAAATGATTCTGGTGGAGGGATTGGAGCAGATGACCTCCAGAAGTCCTTCCAAACTCAATCATCCCTGTCATTGTGTAAGGTCAGGAGAAAAATGTGTAAGTAGTGTTCCATAAATAAACCATCCTTTTATTTGCAAACACTAAGGCACTGAATCCATTTCATAGAGAATTGTACTGAATCAGATTACATTTTGCCTGATGAAGACCATTTCATCATCTCTACCTATAAACAACTTGATATAAGTAAAAATTGTCAGTCACGGGAAGGCAGCAGAGCCAACTTAAAAACAGCTCCTCTTGGAAAGATGTTCATGTCATTTGAGCTTAACTGAGATAGCTTTTCATTGTTCTATTGTCATTCTTCCTTCTGAAAGGGAAATTGTGTATTTAGAGGTTAAATCATCGCTTACTCATTTGAGTAATTTTTAAGTAATTTTCTTTTGCCAAAAATGGGTACCTCTGTAATAGATCGGCTCACCTCATTCAGCAGTCTGTTGGATCATTGATAAAACTTCATAGAATCTTAGAATGGTTTGGGTTGGAAGGGACCTTAAAGATTGTGTAGTTCCAACAAGGGTTGGGGGCAGGAAGCGTCATGGAAAGGGACACCTTCCACTAGATCCAATTGCTCAAAGCCCCATCTGACATGATTAGGTTGAAAACTTCCTTCTGGTTTTGAGTTTGTTTTGTTGTGGGGTTTTTTTTGGTTGGTTTTTTTTTGCCTTTTTTTTTTTTTGCCATGGGGCAGAGTGTTTTTTGTTTTGATTTGTTTTTTTTTTTTGCTTAGATGTCATACAGTTAGCTCTTTAAAAAGAGAGACTCATGCTGAAGGAACCACAGATCTAAATGGGCAGGAAGGTGTTTTGTCTGAATTTTGAAGTAGGAGTATTTGACTGGATGAAGAGTTTGATTGGATCAAGGGTTGGACTTGATGATCTCAGAGGTCCTTTCCAACCCGTCTGATTCTATGATTCTATGATTGTTTGTTAACAATCAAACTTCATGAGTTCTTGCTTTTTAGCAACATAAAATAAGCATTCCTGTTTGCTTTTTATTTCTTTACTAATTGAAAAAAAACCTTACTGGGAGTCATTTTTAAGATGTCGTGACTGGTCTTTGGCCTTAGTTTTGAAAGATTTGAATTATTCTAAATAATTTGAATCCTTTTTCAAGACAATTTTCATCTACCTCTAGAGCAAAGATTTTTTTACATTATTATGACGTTAGAAATTTCTTCTGTCTGTCCTCATCATATGGAGGTAAGGTAAATACCATGTCAATACTGATATCTCCCCATGAGGGATAAAAAAATTTAAGACATTTTGCATCCACAGTGTTGATGGCAGAGGATAATAGTGTCTCTGTGATAGCTGTCCACGTGGTTGTCCTCTTTTTTTTTAAGTTTTGTTTTAAATATATTGTAATATTTTCTTCTGTCTGCTACTACTTTAAATGTCCTATCACACATCAACAGTGTGTTTGATTGACACAGCAGTATTCCTCATGAGAGCCTGCAAAGCTTGTAAGATTCCGGTAGACTGTGGGGAAAGATATGCTCCAAGAAAAGGAAGAGGTAATAGTTAGTCTTGTGTACTCTGTTTAAACTTAATTGGGCTTGTGAAATAGTGATGGATATGAATGGAGCTCAGATATGCTTGTCCTACATGATGATTCCTCTGTTGGTTCAAATTCTCATGACCAAAGTAAAAACTGAGAAGAATGTTCAACCTCTTAGAAAGTCTCTACAGAAGATGAATGAGATTGCAGTTTTGATCTGTACCATAGTTTTAATCTTCATTTTTTCATAGGATGGCATAAACATGGGATAACCTTTATTAAATGCATTTGGGGAATGTGGGGTTGGAGGTTTCCTTTAAGAGAAGCCAGAAATACGTTGCAAATACTTTCTACATCCATAATCTACAGCGTTTGGAACAGAGACTTTTTCAGAACATCTGAGCTAGCAGCAAAACAGTAGTTGCTGTTGTAGGGACCTTCCAAGGTCAGTGATTAGTATCAACATTTGAATTTGTATTTCTAAGAGCATGGGTCAAACAACATCTGGTGTGTCTGATACAAGACACTGGATGTGATTAGAAGGACTAATATTAAAGTCTATGTTGCTTTCTTTTTTTTTTTGCCTTTTTTGTAGTCTTGCTGTAGTTAGCCAATGGAATTGAAAAGCTCTGTCCTGTATTTTGCAACTTGATACTCACAGCCCACAGCAAGCATTATTGCACACCTCTTCCTCCCCAGTGGTAAATATGAAGCAAATAGCATTGTTAAGTGAAAATATCCAAGTAAGCTCTGCATAAGTCTCCCAACCACCATCCCTCTCTCTCTCTCTACCATATCCCTTTCTAGATATTTTAAATTCCTGATGAGGACCAGTAGGCAATACACAATTCCAGGTAAACAAATTCTGCTCTTCAGTGGTGAACTGGTGAGTGGGACATGCACCTATGGTTGCTCAATCTACAACACAGTTTCCAGGCTATACAAAGACTATGATGACTTTTGTGATGATTGTGATGGGAAAGCCTGGTACAGGAACCTTCAGTGCAGTGCATTACTGCATGTACCTGACAAAAGGACCTCACAGCTTCAATTCATTCTTGCTTATTTTTTTTCCATGTCTTGCTTAGGACTAGGATCTCATTGCATTAACACTGGACACTCTGTACAAAACAGATGGCCTGTGCAGCTTATAACTTAGAAAACATGTATAAGATAAAAGGCAGTTGATGTCTGCATATAGTGTGAAACTGCTGGCCAGTATGAAAGAAAATGGTCCCAAGATCCTGGTGGCTTAGTGTTTTACAGTCTTCTTATACACACTGCAAGGAAGAGAAACTGTGGCTTTGTGGAGCTCTCCCAGTGAGGGGTACACAGAAGAAAACATGAGGATGTTTGTTTCAGTATATAATAAGCAGACTTGAAAATAGGAGCTGACTGCTTAGTACTAAGTGGGAAATAACTGAGGAAGATCTTAAAGGGATTTAAATCAGAAAATAATTTGCAATGTAGAAGGGGAAACGAGCAGAGGAGTTGAGTTGACAGTGTCTTCTAAAATAACCTCATAAAATAGAATTTCTTATTGATCAGTAATCAATATATAACTGTATGACTTCCACAGAAAATGTTTAAATTGCATTTGACTGCAGTAAAGCAATTAACAAAGGTAGCAAATTATTTGATAAATAACTGCTTCTGCAATTAAGCAGACCTACAATAGCATCTGTCTGCCTTTTTAAAATTACTTCTTTTATTGACACAGGAATGAAAAACCTTTTTCTAATATAGAATGAGAGATAGGATTGAGCCCTTAATGTCTTTATGCTTTCAGTGTCTCCCTCACGCATCATTCCTATTCAGTGGGTTAAAAGTGAAAATGAATAAAACCAAGTAAGGGCCTTGGGAATGAGTCTTCCATCTTTTATATTGCATTTTAAGAACAACTCTCCCCTCCCAAAATGGGGAAGGGGACTGCTAGAGATTATCTGATTTTACCCAAGATCAAAAAAAAAATTGTACTTTTACTATGATCAATCTCAGAACAGTTAATTTGCATTATAGAGATTTTGGGGCTGAGCTTTACTCTGCACAGGTGCAAGGACATGAGACAGAAGTGCCCCTTTATGTGCTGAGTCTGGTGTCCTTTCATACTAAGTTAGTTTATTCAAGCTAATAATAAGCACATATGGAAGGGATCTCCTGTGTACCACTAAGTGTTGACAGCCAGGGATCTCACAGTCCGTCTTCCTCACATGCATTGAGCTGGCATCCAGAGTAGATTGGGTGTGGGACCTGCTTTACCTTTGTTGTGACACCAGGCGGATCCCTATAAGCAGAAAAAGTCCTAAAAAGTTGTACTCTTCAGATATACTGATGCAACAGCTAGTATTCGTATTATTTTTAAATAAACTCTTATTTTAGGAGTGATAATTCTGGGGAGTAATACTGTCTAAACACATTCAATGAAATTCTTTTCCCTTGAACACATCACCCCAAGTTTTTTCATTTTCTCTCACTGATTTGTAAACTGTGCCTATTTATGCCGTGTGCCTTCGCATATGTATGTTTTCAGTGTTGAAGTTAAGTACAGTTTTACCTAATTGTATTATAGGTGTTCCTCTGCATTCTTTGAGGAGGAGAGGTCAGCATTAAAACAGAAACGGCAGAAAATAAGACTTCTGCAGCAGCGGAAAGTTGCAGATCTTTCACAGTTCAAAGATCTTCCAGAAGAAATTCCATTACCGCTTGTAATAGGAACAAAAGTTACAGGTAATTTCTTAGAAACAAACAAAAAAGCAGCCAAGTGTTTTGCAGAGATTTTTAGTAAGCCATAATACACTTAAGTGCACGTAATTAAATTAAATGTAGGACATAAAAAATTGTATGGGTTTTTGTTAGTTCATTGAGAAGGTGCTTGTGAGGTTTAGCTTGTGTTAGTAAAACAGTGATACGGTTTTGAGGTACAAACTTAGTAGGGTTTGTTATTTCTGCTGTTCATACTGTGGGGTTTTTTAATGTCTGATATATCTACCAAATTTTGGAGAGAGAGATATGCTTAAATGCAAAATAATGAGTGCTGCTTGAGAGTTTAAAATCTGACCTAATATAAAACTTGAACTTTATTTTTCCATAAATATAAAAATGCCTGGTTTGAAATGGATATACAATTGATACTGCATTGTAGTTGGACATGTATGCTGAACATGATATTGCCTTACTGAAGAAACTTACACATAGCTGAGGAAGGAATACTGTTAAAAACATTCTTCAAGTTTTGTCTAATTTTATAAAAACTTGAATTCCTCCCTACTGTCTGATTATGGTTGAGATGCTTTTCACATAAGTGTCTCCCACTCAGGCCACTACTGTTCATTGCTTTTTTTGTGTTCAACAACATTGCCCTTGATTCTTGCTGAAGAGCAGGAGTGCACAACACTGCCTCTCCCCACTCTCCTAGAGCTGTATCCTTGAGCTGGGTTCCACATTGTCTTTTGCTAAGTATGCAGTCATCAGAGGAGGTGATCAGAGAGAAGTGCTATGCAAAATCATCCGGAAATTGACTTTTGCCTGCAAAATCTGTCTGTCAGAAGGTATTGGGTATTAAACAGTGGGGGTTTCTTAGACATAAGTGTAGTGCTAAGGATTAGATTTGGGAAATATTTGACCTGCAGACTTAAATTTGACAAAAATTTGGGTAATATTTTTATTGCTTTTGCTTTTCTGGGTTTGCTTTTGCTTTTCTGGTTTTTTTCCTGTTTAATCTGTGGGTTTTAACTATACATATAAAGGATCACTTGCAAAAGGTGTATTAAGTCTATTTTTCTCAATGGTGTCAGAACATTATAGTGTTTGGTTTCTTGTTGTGTTTTTAAGCGCGTTTGCGAGGTGTCCATGACGGTCTGTTCACTGGACAAATAGACGCTGTGGACACCCTTAATGCTACCTACAGAGTGACTTTTGACAGGGCAGGTCTTGGAACACACACAGTCCCAGATTATGAAGTTCTTGTAAGTATTAATGACACGTTCTCAAAGTAGCTGTAATAAAAAAAAAAACTAAATTGAAAAAATCTACAGTGGTATGCTTTAATTAAAAATATTATACCCAGGTGGTATTGTCATAAAGTAGAAACAAGCATAACAGATGCATGGGAAATTCCAGGATAATGAGCTTCTGCTGTTAATGGTTTTACAGAGCAGGATAACCCTATTGATGAAAACATAATGGCTTAGCTGGAATAATTTACTAGACCTACTATTACATGCTATTGTAATAGCCTGAGTTCAATATGAAGAAATATATGAAGTGTAAGATCCCAAAGAAAATTCTGCAATGGGATCCCGCCAGGATTTGCAGAAAATGTTCAAGAAAACCTGACCCTCTTTAATTTGCCAAAGTCAGGAAAGGCCTGTGGTAGTTGCAAGCAACTATTAAGAGTTGATTGAACTTCATTTTGAAACTTCTTGTGCTAATGAAGCTACCTGGGAGGATGTTGTTTTGGTCAAACAATTTGGGATGATTTCCTGGCTCATAGGCTTTTGTACCAGTTTACGAGCTCTAGGAATCGTTCCTGCCAAACAGTCTGGTCTAGACTGCAAGCTTTTAGGAGGACCTCATGTTCTTTTTATCTTGTGTAGTGTTGAATCTGTGTAATTTAGAGTCTCTAGTCCCTGTCATGATCTGACTTTGGAACCTCTACTGAACCTCTGTTCAGTTGTGATTTGTCTGCAACTTGCCAGAAGAATTCTGGGAAATATTCCTGCAGGTTTTATTTGACGTGATGCTGGAACACTTTGAAAACTCCAGCGGTGGAACAGGATTTTGAAGCTCCTGCCTAGACCAAAAGGAAAACATTAATCTTTTTGTGTTGTTGGGTTGATGTGTGGATGGGCATGGCTCATCCAGACTTTGAGAGGTGTGTAAAATTAATTAATCTGACACTTGAGGTATATCCTTTTCCTGGCTTCCAGAGCAACGAGCCTCATGAAACCATGCCAATTGCTGCCTTCGGACAGAAACAACGGCCTTCAAGGTTCTTTATGACTCCTCCCCGATTGCCATACACACCTTCACTCCAGTCTCCGATTACAGTAAGTTACTTTTTTCGTGTAGTATTAATCATTGAAGATTTTTTGATACATGTTGAAACTGTTACCTTCAACAGTTTTTGAGATTAATTTTCTGAGGTTATTCAGCAAGATAAAAAGGTTAGCAAAACCCTCTAAAACTAAGCTATTAATTTAAATGTTTTTTCCTATACAGGATAGTGATCCTTTATTAGGACAATCTTCGTGGAAAAGCAAAATTTCAGGCACAGATAGTGAAACACTAGGAGGCTTTCCGGTAGAATTCCTCATTCAAGTGGTAAGTGGTATTGTCCTTTTGTGTTTATTCTGCCAATTCTTCCACAGTTAAATGACCTTCTGTTGATTTATGACAGTAATATCCAAATTAACTTTTGAAGAGATGTTAATGATATTTGTTTTTATTCCCTCCTTGGCCCCTTCTTAATTTTCTCACTTGTTTATAACGTTTGAAATATGCCGCTCTTCAGACCACAGGGGTCTCCAAAAGTGTGTCTTCTTTTTCCCAGCTCCACCACTTGCTCTGGAAAAAAAAAAAAAAAAAAAGACATTATTTCTACCTGCAAACATTGTACTGTGTTTAGACTCTTTTATTTATTTAAAATATACTGGCATTGTGCAAAGAACATTTGCCCATGTGCATTGTCATATATTGTGTAATGCGATATTTTATGTTATGTAATGTCCTACCCTGTTGGAGAAGAAAAGCAGCACTCATTTCCCTGCAAGCAAACATACCATGCTGTATAAATAAGAAAACACTTTTTTGTCTTCACCTTAATGAAATAATTCCTCCATGATTTTTGTACACCAGTTCAGAAGAGTGCAGACAATTAATGTTAGAAAGCTGAAGTTCATTGAATATCAAAATTCACTGAAGCAAGTTACTTTCCAGGATGATGGAAGAATGTAATTGCTCATTTGTGTAGCTTAAGTGATTGAATTCCTTAACAATGAAAGCAGTTTTGAACATGCCAAAGGAGATTGGAATGACCCACGTTTAAAATATTAAGAACTGAGAAATAATATTGCTGAATGCCTCTCAGATTTTAAAGTCTGTGTAATTGGTCAAAAGAATGAAGTTGTGTGTGTAGCTCACATGACACATTAATATTTGGGTCATTGAGCATAATGAATTTGATTTGACAGAATCATCTATTAATTTTTTTTTTTTTTAGGGAAAACTTCTATGGAGCTTATTTTGAAAAATGTGGCTTGGCATCTAGCTTAGCTAAGAAAATTTAACATAGATATAGTTGCAATAAGGTTAATTATGCTAAAAATTGAAATACACAAAAGATATAGTTTAGCAGCATAAACAAAGACTGTCTGCAGCCTATCCTTCTTGAGTCACTGTGATCAGTGAAGCTGGGTAACGAAGGTGTATTGAGCTTTACAATTACTTTGTATATTTGAAATGTGAAAATGTGTGATTCCTCAGTCACGTTTGATTGTATATTTTACTCCTTATAAAGAAATCTGAGTTTTACAAGTATAGACCTCTTGATTGTATTAAAAATGGTGACATTTTACAAAGATGCCACATTAATATGTATTTTTGCTTGAAGATTTTCAAAATATTTTGAACAAAATCAATCCACGGGTTTTTGGCATTTGTTTATGTGAGCAACTTGAGACTTTATGCACCTTTTTGACAAAGAATCCCGAGGCTTAAACATTTATGGAAGGACTTGAAGCATCATTTTTAAGCATCAATTTTTTTTATTAGAAGTTTGAGGAGGTACTGGGATTTGATGTTGTGAAATACATGAGACTGGTGAATATTGATTATTGATTGCACTGCATTCATGAGACCAGATGTATTTTTATGTTAAAGGCTACTGCTCAGGATGTTCTAGCCTTTCTTATAGAGTGATACCTAAAAGAAGTTAAAGCCCTTTTTCTGATTTAATGGTGAGTCAGGAAGTAAATGATCAGAAAATGTTTGATTTGAAGAACTACTGGAGAACTACTGCCAGGCAGTTATTTATGAGACCATGAAGAAACAATTTTATGGGAAAAATTTTGGACAAAACAGAAAAAATGCAGCACACCTTTAATAAGATTTCAACTCAGCCCCCTAGTTCCCTTTTACAGATTTTGAAATTAATTTGAAAGAAAAGCAAGTGTATCCAAAATCATGTGCAGACACTTACAAATAAACGTTAGGGATATTCTCTTTACATATAACTCGCAGTTGTAAGCAAATATTGGGACTTGTAACAACTATTTTAATCATTGTTCTTTCTAAATCTTTTTATTAATTCCTACATGTTTACAGTTTGATATCAGAGACTGAGTTTCTGGGTTTTACTGTGGACAGACGTGTGTTAGGAGAAAATTGGCTCAAAAATTAACATTATGATATTAAGAATAAAGTCAACAATAAATGAGTAATAAATTTTAAAAGAAGTCTTTCATGCTTAGTTCAATATATAATGTATCCTTAAATATTTCATAAGCTATATGAGCAGGTCAAAATCAATAGATTACATTCTTACATTCTAGCCAACAAATTTGGAGGATGTTTTTCCAAGCGCTCAGCTGGAGGGTTGTTTTGGTTTTGGGAATGTTTCTCCTCTTCTTGCCTCCTTCGTTTTTTTGTTTTGGGGTAAAAAATTCGATTTGAAAGGAAGCACTCTAGGACAAAGCAAATGTTCAGCGGGTCGATGCGTGTCCAGTAGAGGGAGTGTTTTAATGCAGCACGGGCAGAACAGTGACCTGGTGTCTGCCTGATCACTGTGGGGAAAGGAGGGATCTTCCCAGCTTAAATGCAGGAGGAACGGCCTAAAAATTGATACTGGACTTTTGACTGTTTTCTGCTGATGAAAATTTTGAAAATATTGCATAGTAAGTTATCATGCACTTCATTTTGAAATGCTTGTATTTTCTGACTAAAAAATGAAATCTTAAGTACAAATCTAAACATACTGGTAGGATTATTCCTTCATCTTTCTTAATGTGGAAAAGCATTGTACTAAAAACTTGTTTTTGGTTTAATGAGTAAATAAAATACTCTTTACTTACAAGAATAAACAGGATGAGTTTTGCTGAAAATAGAGCTGTTACAGAAGAATTTTTCAAGGAAAATAGAGATAGATTGAAAGCATTCACAGATGACACTGGCAAATGAAAATGGAAGTCTAATTAATAAAATGTACCTCTGAGAGAAAGTTGGTGGATATGATAGATACAGTGAAAGGTCAGAGTTTCTTGTAGAAAGAATCAGATTGTCTTGATTATATATCTGGAGTGTATCTGGGAATAGGATGAATGTAATATGAAATCCAAGCTCATCAGCTGGACAACTGGGGCTATGCATCCTCGAGTATGTCTGGACCTCAAAGTAGAAGTAAAGCATAGAAGTGAATGCCTTGCAAATTTGGGGAGCAAATAATATATTCTGCTTAATTTGGGAACTCAACAACTTCATGAAGGAGAAAACTTGCTAGGCAGTTGCTGGATGGTGACAAGAGCAAAGCTTGACAAGTAACTTTTGGCAGTAGTGGCAGATGGTGAACAGTGCTTTCCTTCCTCCCAGGTGTTTTATTGGCAACGTGAGCACTTGTGTGGTGTGTTAGAAGCGTTTTCAGAGAGATAATCTATCTCACAAGTAACAACTTTAAACCTTTCTTGCCTTTTTAAATTTATTGGTTTGTCATTATCGGTTCCGTGATTGGGTTCTTCATGCAAAATTCAAAGTGCAAAAAACGCAGGTGTTGGCTCAGCACAGACATTGGGGGACAGCACAAGGACAGAAATGAGCAGCTATAATAGGGAGGGTGACAACCAATGCAGTACTGCCTGTGACTCTGACCATGGCACGTCATCAGTTCATCACATGCATCTGGCAAAATATTTGTGGTAGAAAGAGAGAAGTATTGATGCCATTTTACAGATTTAGTTTACAGGTGTGTCATTTAGAATACTGGTACAGACTTCCTGTGCTCACAGCCAGGAAAGATAACAGTGAATGGATAAAAATATACAGAAAGGGCCACAAAAATTTAGGAGATGAAGAACTTTGTATGGGAGTGGAGTCTGGAAGGGATTGTATTGTGATTAGTATAGTGAAAGAACGGTGGAAAAGAGATGCTTTTGTTGTCTCTGAATGAACAGGGATAAATATAAGGAGGGAGAGCTATATTTAGCTGTTTGGCAATTTGGAACAAATTGCTATGAAGTGAAAAAGAATGCATTTAGCATAGAAATTCCCAGAATATTCCTCAACAGCTGGAAGAGATCCTGGAAAAATTTTCTATTACAATTTGTGAGGGCAAGCAACCTGACTGTGTTAAGACTGAACTTGAAAATCAAGGAAAGGGATTATACGTGAGTCAGATATATGTTGAACTAGAGGTTCCTATTTCTCTCAGTCACGTGTTTTACTACTAGGATGCAGTTTAACCCCTTTGGAGTTTATGAAACCTGAAATCTTGGCTCTGTTTACGTCAGTAATAAAACTGTTGCTGGTTGTAGTGGAGTGAGGATTTCTCTCAGGGCCCTCAAGTATAAATAGTTCTAGGAGTGATGTGTGTGTTTGAGAACCCTCCCAGTGATTTCCACTGCAGCCTACTAGGTCCCAAGGGCAGGGGAAACAGGGTATTCCCATTATGAAAAAGGGAAATGGAAAGCCAGAATTGTTCTGTATAAGGCAGACCCAATCCCTATACCAGGTTTTACTGCAAGAGTTTACACAAAGGGCTGGTGTTCAGTAGAGGGCACAGCTGAGAACAGGCTGAGAACTGTGTGAAAAAAGGTGTGATAAGGTAAGTGATATTAATTGTAGTACATGACCATAACACCCTTTGCTCTCCTTCAGGCTGAAAAAAACCCACCAAAAAAAGAAGGTTCTTTAGCCTCTTGCTGGCCATAAATTATATTAGCCTTCCTACAGGGAATTTCAGCTGACGGATTTTCGAACTCATCAATTTATGGCACTTGGAAATGCTTTAAATATATCTAGAAAATCCATCATTTAATTCTGATTAATTTTAATTTCTGCATCTTAACTTGATGAGCAACTGAGAAATAAATTTTAAATTATGAAAGAAACACATATGGTTTTTTATCTTTAATTTCTATGGCATTTCGAAACTGCTTAAGGACCTATTCATTCTAAAAATAGTTCCTTTGTTTTAGACCAGGTTATCGAAAATCCTTATGATCAAGAAGGAACACATCAAACAATTGAGAGAGATGAATACAGAAGCAGAAAAGCTGGTGAGAATGTTCTCTTTTCAATTCTTAAAACAGGATATGCTTTAACAGCTGATGCAAATAGATACAATTAGAAGTAGAGTCTAAATAAAATCTGTATTTGATTGCTTCCTATAACATGAAATTTTTTTCTTATTTTTTTAAAGACAAGTCAGAGAGGTCAGTAGTTTGAAATATGATTCTCCTTTGAAAGCGTTTGGAAACTGATTAATGTTAATATCAGGATAGCACTTGTCAGTTGACACATAAAATAAGGAAATACTATGTACTTTGAGAACGTGGGGTACAAGTTTATCTGGTAAGACATTCATCATAATATTACTTTGCGGATGTTAGATTCTTATTTTCTTAGCTTTCTGACTAAAACAATTACTCATTTCAGAGATTTTCTATGTAAAGCTCTGAGTGCCCTTGACCAGCATTTAAAATTACAGTACCAGAGCAGCTACAGCATAATTAGCAGCAGCAGCAGAATAGTTTTTCTTGCTAACTTTATCTAATCAGCAGTCAGTAAATCAAAATGATAAGAATGCCTCGTCTACCACCCATGGCTATAAATCAACTTGAAAGCAGAAAGATATCAGTCTCAACCTTCTGCCAGTGCCCATTCAGGCTGTTGTCTCTGCAGTGTATAGACAGAAGGCTAAAGGTTTGTGGAGAGGAAGGAGGAGTCCCTTTTATTTCTTGAAACCAAAACGCTGACTTCTTTTTTCATGTAAAATATTTGAATGTTGAAGGTTTTGATTTATTGCGGTAAGATTTCTGATTCTGCCTCTTCAACGATCATATGCATGTGTGCATTCTGTTACTCTGCTTCCTATTGCCCCATCCCCATGTCCCTGTAATTATCTTGTTTTGTGCTGTGATGAAGCCCTTCAGAACCTTGTTGTCATTTCAGTTACTACATTATTGTTCTTGTGCATCAAATGTTTTGTATTGTAATTTTGTGTGTTAGTAACTAAAGGAGATGCAAAGAGAAGTAGATTAAAACATACCATTGCAACCTGTAACTGTGATAATGAAAAAATTACCAGCTCTTCTTAAAATAAAAAAATTCTTGTTTTTTCTTAGATATTGGTACTTTTGCATAGATAAGGAAGTCATAGGAATGACAGTAGCCTTCCTCTTGACAAGAACCCAGACGTTAACGCATCTTTCAGCTACTAAATCATAAATTAACTGTATTGTTATTTTTCTTGGTCTTCTTATTCCACAAAATTGAAAGCGCAAAAAAGAGCAATGGGGAAGAAAGGAATCTAGAAATAAACGTTAAATTTGATATATTTTAGGTCACTTGTAGCCTGGATAAGGACTTAGAGATACTTTTGAAATTCTTCCCTGCTCTATTTCCTTTGTAAACCAGCAATCATAAAACAACCTCTGTTACTATTCAAGGCTGCACTGATAAAAATAGAGGATGTGATACCTTCCTATTGGGCCATATTCTTAGTCTGTCTTCTAATCCTCTTTGTCCCTTGGCAATCCCATCTACATTTGTGCCACTGTATATGTGTTGTTTCTCCTTTAAAATATATTTCCTTTGAACAAGAATCTTTTTCTAGCCCAAATACATTTCAACATCAATAGCATACCCAAAAGTGAATAAAATCAAATCCTTTGAGTTCATTCAGGTGTACACTTTGTCAGACTTAGATAATAATTCATACAGTTGTGATTTGATAATTGTTAGAGTAAAACCACTGTTTGGTTTAAAGTAATCCTTTTATTAAGACTTTTTTTTTTTAATGACTGATTCAATATAGAAATAAATGGAAATGACCACAATTAGAACAGATACTGAATGTAGTCCATTATTATTTGGCAATAATAATAAATCTACACAACTCATGAGATGCCTTCAGAGGAGCTATTAATGCATAAAACTGCACATTTTCTATTTCATTTTTTTGACATCACTATACAAGTCAGGGTTGCAGGCTATAAACAAATTACCATGTACATAAAACAGTAAACATTTGGATAAACAAATACAAATAAAAGGATGGACAGTTCATTTTTTCACTTGATCTGCAATAAAGGCAAGGTAGAGGTAATGCTGGTTGTTTCAGAGAAGCATCTAGATGTGACAGACAGAGGTGTTACTTGTTTCCATCCACTGAAAGCCAATCCATCTTTTTTCTAACGGTTCAGCTGTTTGTCCCTGTTTCCAGGTCTTGGATCAGAAACAGTGCTGGTGCTGAGAAATATTCCTTTCACCATCACTACCGTAGAATGCCCTTAACCTTTCCTGATAGGGAATCCACAATTGTCTGCAGCTTTCACGGTTAACCTGGAGTAGTCTAGTCTGCTCTTGGGAAGCTGATCATTGGAGAAGGTCTGAAAGTTACAATTTTTTTCCTGTGTTCCAGAGCTGTAGGAAGTGTGTCAAATTTATGCTAGTTTCCAGTGAATTCTGAAATTATGGTGTTAGTTTAAAGCCCTGTTAATTTGGTATTCAGACTTGTAAATCCCTTAAGATTGTTTCAGTGATTGTTTAACTTTGAACTGAACTGATAACTGAAACCTTGATTTTGAGTTTTTGACAAGGATCCTCCTGATGAAGGCTCTTGGCTTTGCAATTTGGTTTATCTTGTGCTGTAAAATCTATAGCTACAGGTCTGATTGTACGAGATACCTGTATCTCAGACTAGTGGCTAGAAGGAGAAGTACATCCATCTTATGTTGCAAAAGGTATTTTTTGGAGGAACTTTTATAATACATTGTATGTTTTATTTCAATTTCGTAAATATCACTCCAACAATGTCAAGCTATATTCTGAAAAGAGTATAAGAAAAAAAGTACTGTGTTCTGGTATTTATTCTTTTTGTGGAAATTGTGCTTACAAAATACTTACATTAACAAATATAAGCTCTAGTAACTCTCTTTTTTGGCAGAACTGTTAGCTGTAACAGAAGGTGTGTAGCACTGAGTCATCCTCAAGTGACCACTAACTTACTAGCCAAATGTGCCTCCCATCCTGCAGCAGAGGTGGTCGAGGCCATATTGTCCTATACTGTTCCCTTGCTGACAGGCTGACAGGATAGTTTTCTGCTGAACCAGTAGAGAGAAGCCATGCCCAGCTATTGGAGAATAAGCAGGTCAGACCACTGTCATCTTCTGTAGCATTTACCACCATAGATTATGGTAGTACTTTTAAGAAGAGAATAAAAGCCTGGTTGTTACCTACACACTTGTCACTTGGAATTATAAATAGTAATACTGCATTTTAATATTTTGTATGTTAACTTTTTTTTATTAAACGCTGGGATTTCAAATATCTCAGTATTATTTTCCAGTGAAAGTTCCTTTTGATGAGTTCCAAATTTATAAATGTTCAGTACTGCATTAACTTTAATGTGCTTTGTGTTTTCCACAGAAATCCTATTCCATGCCAATAAGCATTGAGTTTCAGAGGAGATATGCAACTATTGTTCTAGATCTAGAACAACTCAACAAAGACTTAAATAAAGTTTTGCATAAAGTTCAACAGTATTGTTATGAGGTAAGATTTTGCTGGAATCTGTACGTACTTGTTGGTTTTGCTTAATCTATGTAGAAAACAGAATTCCTTGGGAATAGGGCATAGGTGGGGGTCACTTTGAAATGAAACTGTTAGTAGCTGTGTTGGATTCCTTCTCTGTCTCTGCCTTTGTCTGAGCAACAGACACTTTTGCTGATACCAGTGGCCTGTTTTTAAATAGACATACATGAAGAAAAAATACTGCATATTATAAACCTGTGAACTTTCTTTGAAATAATTTCATTTCACACATCCACCAAATGCAAAGGACATTTTAATTCTTTATTTTTTATTCTTAATTTCTCTCTGTTATATCTATGCAGCTTGCTCCTGACCAGGGCCTCCAGCCTGCTGACCAACCCACGGATCTGAGGCGTAGGTGTGAAGAGGAAGCTCAGGAGGTCGTTAGGCAAGCAAATACCTCATCGACAGGACAACTTTGTGTTGAGAGTGAAAATTTGACTGATCTTATCTCTAGGCTTACAGCAATATTACTGCAAATCAAGGTACAGTGTTTGCAAAAAAATAGCATCTCCCATAAAATACATAGTATTAAAGCTCTGCCAGTTTCTTTGTGCTGAACTGTGAGAACATTTTTGTTTTCTTCTCCTACAGTGTCTAGCAGAAGGAGGTGATCTGAATTCCTTTGAATTTAAATCACTAACAGATTCATTAAATGACATTAAGAATTCAATAGACTCCTCAAATATCAGGTATTACTTTTCGAATATTTTTTAATTACCCATTTTGTGCCAGCAGGCAGTTCTTACTGTATTTTAGAGATGAACATTTGATTAAAATTCGGAGGTGTAATCTGGTAACTTCTGCTTAACAGGAAGGGTACCATCTAAAAAGGGGCTTCTTACAGGATATGTGAAATGAGCAGTTTTCTGTTTGAACCTATCAGTGAAGTAACCTGTTAAAAAAAAAATTAAAAAGCGCTGAATTGGTGCAGCAACACTAGACTTTCTTGTTCTTTAGTCATTTTAGAATATTTTCAGATTTTGAAATCCCACTTGCAAATTCTTTAAACTACAGAACAGTACTACTTCAGTGTTCTTTTAGCATACTCAACCTCTTGTCCGTAAATACAAAAAGCTGGCACATCAGACCAGCTTCCATTAGCAAGATTTTAAGCCAAGAAACAGAAGAACAGCAATATTGTGCCAGATCAAAGGCCCATCTAGTCTTGATGAGCCATTTTTCAGCAGTTGTCACAAGCAGGTGCCGGAGGAGGCATTATAAAAATAGCTAGAATGTGGTGATACTTGTCTGGAGTACACTGCAGCCTCCAGCAATTTGTGACCAGCATTTTTTAAATAATTAAGATGCTGCTAAATTACATCATTTAGAAAATATACCTAAATGCTAAGTATTTTCTTATACTCTTATTACTTGTATTGCTGCATTTAAACAGGAGGCTGCACACGAGTCTTTAAATTTTTAATTTTTTTTTCCCAAAGATAGTAGGATAGCCTTTTATTTCAAAACAATTATTGAGAAATGCTATTTTATAGCATCTTTCATTAGTAAAAACAAAAACCCCAAGCATTAGTGAAACTTCTCTACGATCAACACTGCAAATTACACATTAGAATGGATTCAACTAAAGGTTGGTGTACCCAGCGAAGAATGTGATGTTTCCATTTCATTGTACTTATTTTGGGCATTTTAGCATGTCTTCATAATATTTTGATTTCACTAACTCTGGTCGTGTTAAAGCCTTATTTAAAGTACCCAAGTCAGTAACTCTTGATTTCATGCAGCGGTTTGTGCAAATGCTGTTTTCACGTATTTCTCTGTCAGGTTGCATTTGTTTCTACCGCTCTCCAATTCATCTGAATTTTTATACTGGCTGTGTTCACATCTTGATTTTCACTGTAAAAATATTCAGACACAACTCTTAAATATGGGGTTAAACACTTTTATTCATTTCCTTCTTCTTTTCTTCCCATAGTTGTTTTCAGAATAACGTTGAGATCCATGTTGCACATATTCAGAGTGGTCTGAGCCAGATGGGAAATTTACATGCTTTTGCAGCTAATAACACCAACAGAGACTGAAAACTTCCTCCCAAGTGTACAGCAAGTAGTTCTGGAAAACCTTCCTTTCTATAGGCTTCACCAAATATCCTAACTGCCAGAAGATAAGGGAAAAGAAAACCTCTCAGAAAGGACCCTTTTGAATCTATTATATCCGCTTCTTAAGAAAACCAGCATTACTGGCCAGCGTTACATTAGATTTCTCCATTTGTTATTCACATGCAGTAGTTTTGCTAACTGGTAATCTCTTAGTAATTGCATTTATTATAGTAAACTTGAAAACATACTTTCATATAATTTGAACTTAGTTTTTGAAAGTTCAGATTAATTCTGTGCACCTCTTGCTGTTGGGTCTCCTGGTATGTTAGAAGTGACAAAGAGGAAATGGTTCAGTTTAGTAGCCACATGGCAGGTCTTTGTTGTGTAAAGCTACACTTCTGTGTAGGTCTTGAGAACTGCCAGCACCGTCCCTGATCTAAGAAAGCAGCAGCAGGATACAGGCAGCAAACATAAGCTGTAAACATGAGGATGTTGGGCAGGTCTGTCAATCAGTCAATGTCTTGTTGGAGCTCTTAATTTATCGTAACTTATAGAAGGAGTCTAATGAAGGAATATAAAAATGTAACTGGTAACTTTCCAGAAAGAAAGTTCCCTCCACACAGGGCAAAAGAAGTGCTCTGGTTGGTATTTTATATAAATGACTGGTTAAACATATTGTTTTTCCAAATTTTTGTTTGTTTTGCACAACTTTTAAATTAGATTACTGGTTATTCAACAGTACACAACATATATAAATATGAAAATTTTTATAATGAAATATAACCAGTGAGGTAAACTACAAAAATAAAAAGTGACAACCTGCCTAGGAATTGGAATTAACCTTTTGGAATGTTAATCTTGTAAAAAGTGTGTATTGGTTTGTTTAAATAGTCTTGTAAAGCTTCTGTGTAATGAATTGTTTCCAGATTTGAATTTTCAGAGATAGCTGTAGAGATGTTTTTGATTCTTTTAGATGCCTCATTAAATAAGGTCTTTTATATGTTAATGTATAAAGAATATGTAAACAGGATTATTTTCAATTTAAAAATTTTGTATAGTTTAAAGATGCTTCTGTATTCTGTGTTGGTATTGTGCCACTGCAAAACTTTAGTGCAGAGTTTATATTTAGCTAAACTTGTTCTGTTAATTAAGAGAAATGCATAAATCTTTTATTCTCAATGAAATTTGTAACTGAATAAATTGAGCTATGAGAGTTGATATATTTCACAAAAATGCAAACTTTTTTGCAGATGGTCTCAGGTCATTTTTTTTAAGAGAAGTTAATTGCTGAAAAAAGAAATGTTATGAGGACGAGGTGAGTAGCTGTTCTAAAAGGTACTTAGAAACTTTACAAGAAGTATTACAAAATAATGCTAAACAGTAATTTAGCTGAATTACCCATGGAAACTTACCTCTTATAATGCAACAGAACATTATGGTGGTCCCTGCAATTGCTTCTGTAATTATGTTACCCATTATTTTGTGATGTTACCATCTGTTTGGTAAAGAAGACAGAAATGTGTCCTTTCCCACCACCCTTTTCATTTAATAAACAGAGAAAGGTGCCACAGCCTAACTTAAGGTACATAGGTTTAGTAGACAGGAACTAATCTGATCTACAGCTAACTCGGGAAAAAGGAACCATCCCCTTGCACCCCTGTCCTTGTCTTCTGGTGCTCATAAAACCCGCTATCCTTTCTTTAATTATTGCAGGGTAATAGGAAGATACACCATTTGTAACACGCATATCTGTGTACTTTCACATGTCATTTATCTATTGCTGCTGGCAATGTGAATATACACATCTTTTCTTTGAGAGGCTGCATTTCTCCTTGGGTACTTATATGTTGGGTTAGAGATAATGTTGAATTTTGGTGACAGTAACAAATATGACTGTTGTTGCTGAATGTGCCCTAAGCATAGCAGGAGTCTCAAGAACTCACTGCAGCTACTGTAACTGAAGTCTGCAGGAGCAGAACAAGTTACTTTCGTTTCTTAAAATCAGTAAACTTGAATTTACCGTGAGCCTCCAAGAAATGATGGTCTCATTTTTTGTGAGGGCTTCTCTTCAGGGGTCTTCCTGACCCTCAACATAGCAGCTCCTTTTGCACCCAAGTCCACTTGGGAGACAGGTGCTGTCCTGAGGTTGGTTGGTTTTTGCTTCATGTTTTTTCAAGGGCAGCTGTGTTTTTTGGAGGGAGAATATTAATCAGCAATCCTGCTATGCCACTTCACTTACAAGCTTGCAGTCCAGCCAGGGTTCAGCTGTCCCAGATCTCACAAGCACAGGTATGTTATGGGGTGGCACTGAGGAATTTTGTGCATTGGTAGCCTTATTCTAGCAGGAGTGTGATTCCTGACATAGGATATTTCTGCCACCAGTACATGGGTAATGTTTCCTGTGCTTCTGAACCTCATGGCGTTCAGGTGCTCTCCCCTAACTCTAGTCTTACAGCTCGCTCTGGTAGGCTCTGACATACCACTTTGTAGTTTGGCCTTATCCTCAGAACACATATGCAGTAATTTATCCTTCCTCAATAAATTGAATTACAGGAGAGGCTTCTGTTACTACTAATTTTGGCATTCTCAGTGCAGAGCCATTCAGCCCACAACTCATCATTGAACAGCTTCTGTGGAGTCACTAGAATTCAAAGCTGAAGCACCTTTACAGTGTCCACAAAATAGTCCTACTTTTCTGTAGTTTAACACTGACAATTGGCTCAAGTGGCAGACTGGACGCTTTTGTCTGAGCACTTGAGATTTGGAGTTTCATACTACTTAGTCCATAAATTTGCATTTTAGTTCAGGGATGGGGGTGTTCGTTTGGAGCAGATTTGAGACAAATACTGACAGAGAAGGTTTAAGGCCATTTCTCTAACCCATCCTTCAGGCCCCTTAGGTCTCTCATTGGCAGCTGAACTGCAGCTGTGGCTCCTCCAGGACCTGGGAAGAGAACTTGTAGCTGGGATATCTACCACTTTCCTACCTCATGTCAGCCAAGGTAAGACACCCTGCTAAAACACACACAAGCGGAGCAAAAATGTAAACCTTTATTTTTTTTTCAAAAAACCCCGACAGACCATCCCACTCTTTTCTAAAACCAGTCCCCACCCCCAAAACACAGTGGATCTGGTTAGCTTTTTGGCTAAAGAAGGTTAAATAGAAATACAAAACACGCTATCAGAAAGCTTTAAGTACAGGGTAAAAAGATGTCCTCAGCTGATGGAGCCGACCCGTATCTTTCTTAAATAAATAGGTAAAATCAGTTACTACCGGATAAAGTGCAACAGTGGCAGAGCAGCTGGGGTGAGGTAGCGCGCTGTGTGGCTGCTCCCCGCCCGAGCAGCGCACCCCGGGACGGGGTTTGGCGGGTTGTGCTGCGGGTTTAACCCTCTGCCCAGGCCGGGCCGCGTCCCGCCGGGGCGGCGCTCAGAGGGCGCGGAAGGCGCTGAGCGCGTTCTCCTCCCACTCCGAGCCCGACTCCGAGTAGCCGCTGGTGTCCTCGGCGTCCGACACGGGCGAGTACTGCCCGCAGAAGGCGCGGGCCGGCGCGAAGGGTCCGGCGGCGCTCCCCGCGAACGGGGCGGGTTCGGGCTGGCCGGGCGGGAAGCCCTCGAAGCCAGGGCAGGGAGGGAAGGCGGCGGCCGGCGGCCACTCGTAAGGGGCCGAGCCGTCCTCCGCCCGGGCCGCCCCGGGGAGGGCGCGGCGGGGCCGCTCCGGGGCGCGCAGGGCGGCGAAGTGGGGCGGCCGCGGGCAGAGCGGCGGCGGCGCGGCGGGGCCGGGGCGGGGCGGGCCCCGCTGGCGGCGGGACTTGGCGCGGCGGTTCTGGAACCACACCTGAGGAGAGAGGGCGGCGGTGAGGGCGGCGGGGCGGCCCCGGCGCGGCGGGCGCGGCGCGGCCGACGCCCCTCACCTGGATGCGGGACTCGGGGATCTGGGTGGCGTCCGCCAGCTTCTCCCGCAGATAGATGTCCGGGTACATGGTGTCCTGGAAAACCAGCTCCAGCGTCTCCAGCTGCGCCGCCGTGAAGCTCGTCCGCTTCCGACGCTGCGAGGCCGCCGGCGCCCCCTCCGACGGCTCGGCCGAGGGAAGCGCCCTGAGGGCGGGCGAGGCCGGGCCGGGCCCGCCGCCCCCCGCCCACCTGCCCGCGGGGAAGGCGGGCGGCTCCGCCGGGGACCCCCCGAAGCGCAGCGCGGCCATGGCAGCGGCGAACAGGGGTCCAGACCGTGCCCCGCCCTTTATAGCCGGGGAAGGGGGCTCGGCGGGGGCGGGGGTTCGAGGGGGCGGCACTGCCCCGCCGGGAAGGTGAGCGCTGGGGCCCCGCCGGGCTGGGGGCCGCGAGGTGCCCGGTTGGGGCGGCCTCTGCCTCACTCAGCCCAGAGGACTCGGCGGTGGCCGGGCGCCGCAGCCCCTAGGTCTGCCCGACGGGGTGGGTGATGGCCGGCAGCCCTCGGCTCCCTGCGCGGAATATGGACAGCAGAAGGGAGAGGGGAGAGGGAGCTTTGCATCTGTCCTTTGTGGGCAAAACAACTTGGTGTTGGGAGGGTGGCACCCCGCATAGGACTGTCCCCCGGCTGGGTTATTTCTGATAAAACATCTGGGCTGATAGGGTTATGGAGTTCACTCCCTCCATCTACTGGTATGGAGGTAGATGTCCTCCAGCAGCTGTCTGGTTTGGCGAGTGATGAATCTTGCATGGTGTGAGACGTAAAGCAAACAGAAGTTATCTCTTCCGGTCGCTGCGGCTGCTCTGCTTGCAGTGCTTTGCTGCCAGCTGTGCGCCGGTGTATGGCCTCCTGCTGTGCCTGCTGCTGCAAAAACATCTCTTTCTTTTTAAGATGCGAGTTAAATGCACCCGGAGAGCCAGAGCCAGACGAGGCAGAGGCAGAGGCAGCCGCGGGTGTCATCGCCTTTCCCACCCACTTGCTAACGCCTGTGTACTCCTGCTCATCACACAGTTCTGCCGTGGCTGTTTCCCAGCCCACTCACTCTGACCAACACCAAGGCACTTAAAAAACGGTTTGCCCTCATTTTGCTCTACACGACTGTCTCCTAAAAAAAGTGACTTTGTAAGGAAAATTGTGGTTTGATTGTTAAAAGCCATTTTTGGAACTTTTATTCCTAAAGCTCTAATACATTTGTGCTTTTGCACATGCAGCAATCCAAGTGCTTTCATTACAGAAGTTCAGAAGTTTCTAGGTTATTCCCAAAATCATGGCCTGTAGTCTACAGACAGAAATCAGAAACATGAGACTTGTGCAGTGTTCTCAATTAGCGGAGTAATGAGAGGGCATAGTGGTGAGAAAGGACACGGTTGAGTGGTGATCCAGAAAGCAAAGACAGCATTATTTTACATTTTTATTACAGAAGGGTTAAATTCCTCTGCAGACTGTGCAGATTTAGAAGATGCCATAGGTGGCACCAAAAGGGAAATTACTTCGTAATGCATTTGCATGATGAATATTTTATCCGATTTTACATCTAATTATATTTGCTTAAAAACATAGCAGAAGTTTCTTTTCTGAGTAATGAAGAATAGAGATATGACATCCTTTAGGTTTCTGAAGGATTTAATCTTGCTTTGCCCTTATAGGAACATTGACTTTAGTTTCAAGGATTTGGTTAAGATTGATTAAGTTTGCCAGAAAGAAAACAGGTTTTTGAGGAAATGTGTTTTTTCACACACATGCATATGTTTTTCTTTCAGGAACAGCCCAGGCTTAAGGAGCTGCTGGCACCACAGACACCCCACTGTTTACCCCCATCCTGATGTCTTCCCTTTAGCTGAGCATGTGTCTAAGCTGTGTGTCAGTCCACACAATGCAATCAAGGAATTAATCCAAGTTAAATTAACTGTACAGTAACAGCAGCTGGGGGGGGAGGGGGTTAATCCAGAACTGGGATCCCACCTGTGGGTTACCAGCAGCCCCTGGGACAGCTGTGCAAGCGAGAGCACACTGCCAGATGGAGCAAGAGGGAGATGAGGGGATCCCATCTGGGGTGCTTCTGGGACTGCCACCACATGGATCTAATGCTGAGGTAGAAGAGAACAAAACTGAGACAGCCTATCCAGGAGTGTAGTGGTTTTCAGTGTCAGACTTCCCATTAAGACGACTATCAGTGTATATTGAATACATACTGAGGAAAGAGTGAGTACTGGGAGCTAACAGACCTGTTCCCAACTCATAAATCTGGAAATGGGCTGACTCTTTGATCTCTGACTGCTGTGACATCCTTCAGGCAAAAAGCCTTCTCAGTTCCCTTGCTGGTTCCCTTTCTGGTTTCAGAGTTGTTCCAATGGCTGTCTTGTGACAGTAGCTGACGTCCTTCCCCTGATGAGGAAATAAATGGTGAGGTTTCCCAGGCCTGAAAGCTTTCATTAGGAGATAGAGATGTAACATTTATAGACTATTAAAAACAAGTCTACTTTGTTACAGCAGAAGAAAGGTAACTTTTACGCAGTAAATGTTGTTGCAATGTATGTTGTACATGAGTGCAGGGTAACCGCTGGCTCTGCGGTGTGGAATAGGAAGCCTGTGTGACCGAATTGTGGGCAAAGCAGTCAGTGCCTTTCGTGCAGCCCAGGTTTACACACACAGGCTCCAGGGCGTGGGGTTCATGCTCAGGCTCTGCATTACCTGTCTGCAGACAATTGCATTTTCTAGCAGATGTACCCGTGAGGGCTAAGGCTGCACTGCTTGGCTGCACACCTTTGGTAGTGACCTCTGTTTACTTCTAGCCTGCCTCAGTTTCTCTTTCTGGGCTAATACCAGCATGATGATATATCTTGGTGATGAGTCCTTATTTGCTTACCAGTGCTATGTGCTGGATGCAAAGCAGAGCAATTCTGGGTCCATAGCCCAGGAATCGTATTTTCTCTTTCCTTTCGCTCACACTAATTTCCTTCATGGGATCCTGGTGGCCACCCTTCTGTATTGGCTTGGTTTAAAAGGGATCTCAGATTGAATAAAGGCAAGGGTGCTCTGATTGTAAAGGAGCGTGCTGTTAGGTGGAGATCAGAGTAGGTTTTTGCCTTCTTCTAGACAAGCAGGATGGCAGAAAGACATCTGCTTGCTTCTTTCTGCCAGTTCTCTCCCTCCCAACATTGGCACACTTCACAGCTCCTACAGTGTCATCCCACTGATGTCCTAAAAGCCATGCCTGTGGAGTAGTGTAGTGTGTCTCCTGCAGCAAGGAAAATGTGCTGTCTGGATTCAGTGGAGTTTCCTTTCCCTAACAAGTAGTTTTGCATCCTGCTGTGCCCCTAGTAGTCTGACAAGGAAGTTTCTAGCATCTTATAGGTGCCAATATCTGCATGGAGTTATACCTAGGCAAGGGCTGGAAGCATTTAGGAAGACATTCAGAACTTCCTTGTTTCCTATTCTGCATACTTGCTTTTACTTGTGTCCTGTCTAGATACAAAGGGGGATTTTACTTCTTCCCCTCAGATGCAGAAGGTATGATATAAGTCCAGAAGTGGCTTGCTTTTTGAAATTAGGATGGCTAAAACTGAGAGAGTTATCTCTGAGGGAAGAGCAAACTGCCTTGTGTTGCTATGACCCTGCCTTACATGACTTGAGGAACGGGAGCTTGGGAAGGATCCCAGAATGTATGGCAAGAGTATGCAGTAGTGTGACATCCAGTTGTGACTTTGCTGACAAAACAAACACACCCCTTTAGATAACTAACACCCATGAGCGGTTCTGCTGCTCAGTCCTGGAGGGGATGGGACATGATGGGTTTTATCATGCAGTGGTTTGTAATTGCTAGTGCAGCCTTTGATGTGTTCAAACTCTTCTGGCTTCTCTCATCACCTTGGTCCTTCTAGGACTCTTCAGGGACACAGCTCTTGCATGGTATTTTGTCATCCCAGCAAGACTTACTGTTTTTTGGTTTTTTTTTTTTGTGGCTGTCTTTAACATGAATCCTCTGGTCTCTAAATCTGAGATGGAAGTTTTCAGTAGTGCAAAGTTAGCAGTATCTTGTCAACCTGACTAAACTTGCAAAGACTTGGTATCTCGGGGATCTCAATTTCTACATCTACAGAGAAACAGGCCAACAGGTCCAAATCTTATCACAGAATCACAGAACGGTTTGGGTTGGAAGGAGCCTTAAAGATCATCTAGTTCCAACCCCCCTGCCATGGACAGAGACACCTTCCACTAGACCAAGTTGCTCAGAGCTCCATCGAGCCTGGCCTTGAACACTTCCAGGGATGGGACATCCACAACTTTTCTGGGCAACCTCTGCCAGTGTCTCACCACCTTTACAGTAAAGAATTTCTTCCTAATATCCAGTCTAAATCTGCTCTCTTTCCACTTAGAGCCATCCCCCTTGTCCTGTCACTACATGCCCTTGTAAAAAGTTCCTCTCCCTATATTAGGAGACTGACCAAAATAAAAGGAACAGTGGTCACACAAACCTGATTTCATTAACTTAGAGAAAGTTTAAGAAAGAACAAAACCACACTTTTGCTGTTAAGACGTAGCTTAAGTTTAAGCTGTATTGAAGAAGCAATCCCTGGATAATTATCTCACAAATAAAATTAATTGTATACCAGAGACATTTGTATGGTTGTGCATATAACTGCATTTGCCTCAGAGCTTCTGCTGGCATGAAAATGCCATATAATTTCCAGCTTCTTTAGCAGGGTCCTGATAGTAGAAATTGTTAATGCATGTTAGACTAAGGTTTTGAGGTTTTTTCATTATGCCTAAGAGAAAATCTTTGGATGAATACTTAATTTCCCTTTGATGGCTTCTAGTCATTCTGACAAAGCTCTTTACAGCCTCCAAATGCTTTTAGAGGTTTATCAGGTCTTCCCAATGTACAGACACCAAGATCTATACATTGAGGCTTTTAGGTAGAGTTCTAAGATCTCACAGTGATGTCATGTTTTTAATTTACAGTTGTCATTTTTCTGTCCCTCGTGGCTGTAATAAGGAAGAGCTTGAGCAGGTGGGCTGTTTATAGTCCTTGCTCTGACATGGTTTGCAGATGGCTTGAGATGTATTCTTGAGAGATCTGAGCTGCCTGTCCATTGTGGATGTTCAGCTGTGCCCCTGAGAGCACTTCCTTGCCAGAGCCCTCTACAGAGAAGAGGAGTTTTGCCTTTCTGGTCAGCCCAGGAAGTGTATTCGCCTCCACCTGGGAGACAATGAGGTGGATACAGCCAGCATCTTACTTCAAGGCCAGAAGTGTGACTTGGCCACACTCCAGGCGTCCCCAGACTGTCCCAGTTGGCAGTGGGTGCTTGGATGTGGCTGAGGAGTGAAAGGGAGAGCAGTGCTGTCCCTATTTTCTGCCTGACAGTGTGACCTGTGGTGGTGCAGCCATGGTGTCCTGAATGTTACCTGTGACCAAGGGACTGGGCTGAACCCCTTTCAGGGCTTTTGTACCAACGGGTAAGAAATACGGGAGGGAGCCCCTTGCACTGGAGAACCAGAAGGATGTCAGAGCCTGGTGACATCAGTCCCCAGCAAGGCTGCTGCTCATGCAGCCCAGCCCAGTGCAGTGCCACCAGTTATTTCAGATCCCAGAGTAAAGGGCCAGGCTTGCCCAGCAGCTCTGTGCACAGATCTTCCATGGGGTTAAAATAAATGCAATGTGATAAGTGGTTGTGCCCACTCTGAAAGATGACTGTGCTTGGCTCAGACCTGGTTCCCTCTATATATGCATGATCTGTTTTGCTTTGAAAATTAAATGGCTGTCTCTCTTTGGTTTTGGCAACAAGAAGCTAATAGTATATTGTGACTTTAGCCCTGTGCTTAGGAGGGGGATGTGACTTGGTGGGTTAAGCCATTTCCTGAGAGGTGTGAGACAAGACTTCAAGACCTGGTGGTGCTGTTCGTGTATTCTGCTCCAAGGAGTTGATAAGAGCTTCAGACACACAGAGAGCCTTGAAGAAAGCGGCCGTGGGGGAGGCATAAGAACCTGGCAAATGCATATGAAAAGATCAAGGGGCTGCATTTGCTAAATCCCAACAGGAACAGACGTGGGGCAAGATGCCCAGGTTCAGAGAAGACACAGCAACAGGGCAAGAGCAGAGTATGTCTGATGGCTGGCACCTGGCTCCCTACCTTAGGAGGGAGAGGAAGATCAAGGATTTGGGAGTGGGAGGGAGATAAGAGCAAACGGTGGGAGTGGGATGGGGGTAAGGGCAATAGGGAAGAAGCTACCTGGATGTAGGAGAGGCTGGCTGAAAGAGCAGGAGATATTTAGTGTTGAATTTAGACACATTTAAAACTCAATCTACCTTTGGGTTTTGAGATACCCTGAGAATGGCAGGATGTGTGTACCTGACTCTCACTGGTGCTTCTGCAGTGAGTGGGCAATCCCACAGCTTGCTGTAGCAGCAAGTCCTAGGCTTAAACAAATCCTTGTTGCTATTTGTCTTTGTGCTCTCTCTGATTTTGTAGCATGTGGTACTGTGAGGGAACTTGAAGCCTCTATTTAATAGTTTATCATATTGCTATTGCATGCTCTGAACAAGGTCATACCCCACTCTTAGAGATATTTTCCTTAATGAAGAATTTTATGAGAACTGTTGATGCAGGTGGTTGTCCGTATAAGATAACTGAGTTATCTGAACTCTCAGTAATCTGCCATTAATTCACTGTGCAAGCAAAGGAAAAAACTCTATCTCTGCAGATGAATGAAAGAAGAAAGAAGAACAGAAAATCTAAGGAAAAAGACAGGACCCTGTTTACCTCCCTTTTGTACAACACCTGCTTAGGAGAGGCAGCCTTCCAGAGTGCATCCAGAATACTCACACAGGGCAGGGCGGGCAGGGGAAGGCTGGGTGATTGATAGCAGAAAGGCCACGTCCTCTTTTAACACCAAAAATTCTCCAAGAAGTCCCCTCTCTTCCCTTTTCAGGCTTCTTGGCCTCAGCAAGCAGTGTTAAGATACTGTTTTGTACCTTTTCTTGGCAGACTCCTAAACCCTTATCATCATCCCCTGCATGTGGTGAGCTCTTCCTTCTACTCCAACTTAGCAAATGACAGTCACAAGATTCTCTGTTTTTGTCCTGCAATGTTTGGTATCTGAGTGCCTGAGCTGCTGAAATTAATGGGTCTTTATGAGAATTTTACCTTTTTTTTTTATTCTTTGTCAAAGCTTGTGTCTCATGGTTATTGAGAAAAGGATCCAAATGTGAAGCAAATTTTGCTCCAATGTTTCAAAACCAGAAAGCAAAACATCTGAACTTTCCCAGTAAGGTCAGATGCCTGTTTCAATATGAACACGGATTCACTGTCTTTCTCTGCCCTTGGCTGCCCTGGTGCTATTAAACCCCACAAATCTTCCCTCTTTGAGTGATACTGACTGGAGATTTCTTCAGCTGGCTTCTCTGTGCTTCCCTGCTGCTTCTCAGGCATGTGCCTTGACATAAGTCAGTGCTCTGGCTTCAGACTTATCATCCATTCTAAATGTTTCCCATCCTCTTTTCTGATTAGTTTTGGAGATGAGAGATTCTTAGTCTCTTGTGTATCATGGCATTTGCAAAAAAAAAAAAAAAAATTTTGGTTTGCTCTTGCATTTTTTCTGGGCTCTTTCATTTCAAAGAATTTCAAGCCTCTGTACAGTTTGGTAGATTTTCAGGTTGAATCTGTAATGGAGGGTGGGAAGTTCCACCTGAGCTGGGGATTTGTAGTTGATCATTAAATCAGCAGTTTCAGGTGATCATAGCTGGGGAGTGGTTAATATGCCATTTGATGAAGTAATTCTCTTCTATGCATGGATTGACTCACATTTCTTTGCTATTTAAAGTCACACTGAAGAAAAGAAAAAGAAAATGCCACGCAACAAACTTGGTAGACATTATTTCTGTGGGTTATCTTGACTTTTGAAAGCCCACAGCACAATTTTCTGGTGTCTGACTCACACAGAAGCACCATATATTTGCATAGAAAAGTATCTCCATCTTCCTCCCCCACTATCCATCCTCCTGCCTCAACCATCCCAGATAAGCTGTCTGATAGCATCCTGCATGTTGCCTCACTCCTCTCTGCAAACATGCTCTCTGAGACGTCCCTGCCCTCCACCCAGCACCCCCTGGGCTGCCCTGCTCAGGCAGCTCCTACCCTAGACATTCAAAATGCCTCATTCTCTCATTCCCATTTTACATGACAGCTGTTTTTCTTCCCCTATTGTTCAAGCTCAGTTCCTCTGCTTTTATTTCTGGCAGGATTATGTTTCTATTTGACTTTGGCCCTGTTTGCCAAGGGCACACCCTTGTCACCTCCATATTCTAATCTTCTCCTTCGTTATCTAAAGGTCTTCCTCTCTTTCCTTTTATTGGTACTTTTATCTCTTTCTCCACTATCTTTTAGTCCCCTTGATTCTTACCCCTCTCTTTTGCATGCGACCAAGCTTGTCTTGCACATGTTACTTGGGAGATTTAAGACTTCTCTCCTTGACAGCTTTTCTTCCCTGCCCCTGGAAGGTTCTTCGTGCTGCTGGACACATGCCAAAGAGCAAATAAATTCATTATTCCAAATGAGACAACTGCAATCCAAGACTGGAGAGTGACTCCAGGTGGCAGTGATCACAGCAGCTCTCTACTGACACCTTAGCCATCTCCCATATCTTTGTGAGATCACGTTTTTCCTCTTTTGCAGCCATATTTTCACATGTGGGAGGCTGTCCTAAGGTATTTCAGGTAAGAGAATGCACAAAGGAGAAATGAGAGTTTGCTGCAAGGCTGAGTGATCAAAAAAGGGTGCAGCAGCATCCTAGTGTAGGTTTCTATTTACAGTTCTACCGCTGCTGTCCTCTTTTGTCACCACGCTTGGGCTCACTGACACTGCCTGAAGTATGGCTGTAGACAAAATTGCAAAAGTGGGCATGATATCACATCAATCACAGCATCACCTTGGTGTTTGACAGTTTGTGTGTCTTGGTCAGTGCCAGCATAGCAGCATTCATGGTTTTCTAGGATTTCAGAAAGGCTGTATTTCTCTCAAATCTTGCTAGGATAAGGGCAGAAGGGAGAAGATAAGGAATTTCCTTTGATTAAGCTCTCTTGGTCGAACTGTCCTTCCTCCATGCTTTGTATTTCTTATCAGGCAAGGCAGCAGGACTCCTGGCATGTATAGAGCAGTCCAAGAGAAACAGGGCACCTGCTACCACTGAAAATCCTGACAGACCGAAGACCCTGCCCACAGAGCTTGATATCTCTTCAGCCAAACGGTCATCTTTCCTCTGGCTGCATGGAGCAGGCTCCTGCTTGAGGGACTGATAATTTCTGAGATGCAGAGAGCCACACAGTTGCCCAAGCAAGCAAACCCCTGTGTGTTGCACTCTTTCCTCATCCAACCAACCTGACCTCCTTCATCTCAAACAAATCTTTGCATTTCAGCTTTGCACAGCAGCAAGTTGCCATTTACAGTGAAAAACCAAGTCTGGGCTGTCCAGAAAATCCTCTCTGAAATCCTCTCTGTGGGTCTGGGTTGCTGGTTTTCTCCATGTAGGGATGTAGAAATCATGAATTGTGAAAAAAAAGAAGTAATGAGGTGCTCTTTGGAGCACTTGCAGAATAGCCATAGTTTAGATAATGGCTTTTTTTTTCTTCTTCTGGGTGGAGTTCGGGACATTTGGGAATTGACCATTCAATTGACCATTGGATATGGAATAGGAAGGAGAGTACAGCATAAAGAAGACAGCAACAACCTTGGGGCGAGGCTGGGAGACTTCTATGGTTGCTGGTGTCATCTGCTTAAGCAGAAATTAATTTTACATTTTGGAAGGGGGAAGGCAGCACTGATCATTCCTGGCTGCTGCACTGGGTACGTGCCGATTCACTTGGCTATGAGGATGATGCATTTTGCAGCACAGAGGAGGCTTGTGTCCATGTAGTTTTAAGGAGAAATTGTGCCATCACACCCTTGAGACAGTAAACAAGTGTCAGATTGTGAAAAGGGCTGTACCAGTAACTCTTACCTGTGACATTTTTGGCAGGCCATCTCACCAACGCCCAGGAAAGGCTCTCAGACGGGTGATGCACTGTCTCCTTGCATTTTGCAGCCTTTCCTGGTGAAGGTAGGCTAGATATCCCTGGCTTGGCCTTTTAAAAGGACTTCTTCCTAGGATGGTGGGTCCCTGCAAGATGCAACAGAGCAGGTCAGGACAGAGTAGGACAGGAAATAGTAGGACACTGACATTCCCTCATGGGATCTTTTAGGATCTCAGAAGAAACCACAGCTAAAAACCAAACAATCCTTAGTCACAGACTCGGAGAGGAGTTACAGTGATTGTAAAACTGTGAAAGGTACCCCAGGAAACCCAGGACATTCACATGGAATACATCCAGCAATACAGTAGTATAGATGCTCAGACAAGTACAGAGTGGGTTTGGACATCTTGAGCGCTAGACCTCATCCAATCAACACTGGTGAAACCTCTGCACTAAACCTTTATTCAGCAGTGTTTCAGCCTCCCCTATTTTATTGTACCCTAGTTTGCATGTCCTGTACCCCATGGGCAGTCACCCTTGAAAGAAATTGAACCAGAAGTGTCCTTTGAATATTCCATGGCAAAAAAACCAGTTACATACAGCAGTCACAGTGGCTGCTCCTATTCTTGTATCATGACCTCTGGTTTTGGCTGACAGCTGTGATGATGGAAAGAGAAAAGGGAGCCTGGAAGGAGTCCGGGCAACACTTTGGATACTTTGGGGAAAAATACTTGATTAGTATGTGTGACTCCAGTGTGACTTCAGCTCTAAGGGCTGTTATCATTGCTAGCTGACCAGAAATGCCAGGCAGGCACAGGGAAGAAGCACATCATGTATTTCACCCCATATCTCTAGCAGGCAGGAGAATTGTGTGGCTTTTTATACACTGTAGTAACCCAGGTGAGTTCATAGAGCATTGCAGTGTGGAGGACCACCCTTGCCCACTTTTCTTAGTCCCTAATCCCCTTGTGTTAGCTACAGGGATTGCAGAGTACAGGCCAGGTTTGAGTTGCTCTGAATCAGTGTGGTGAGTCCCCATCTTCAGGTTTATGGGACTTGTACCCAGCTGTTCTCCCTCAGGCTGCTGCAGAAGGTCCTCGGCAGCAGTTTTCCATCCTGCAAGGATTTAAAGCAATGCAGAGATTTCACCCAGCAAGTCTGTGCTGCAGCAGGTGCCATCCTCAGGGACCATTATTGTCAATACCCTTGAGTTCTGGATA
The DNA here is from genome assembly GCF_001604755.1 of Lepidothrix coronata. Lineage (NCBI taxonomy): Eukaryota > Metazoa > Chordata > Aves > Passeriformes > Pipridae > Lepidothrix > Lepidothrix coronata. Next base: position 1,869,318 of record NW_016690218.1, read on the forward strand.
AGTTTTCCCAAAACTTAGCTTTGTTATTTTCTTAATAGTGAAGTACGGTGCAGAGATCTCTCCCAAAAGCTCTGGAAGCTGCTGGTCCTGTCTGGAAAGGGGCTTGGGTGTGTGATGTTCCTCACCAATGATTTTTACTGTGCAGTAGCTTTTACCCAGGTTCTAGCAGCATCACGGTGGCACCAGTGATAGCAGTGTAAAAGCACGTGGCCTCTTTCAATCTGGACAATCACCTGTGAGGCACTAAGAGAGCTTCCTACAGCGAGGTCATTCCAGCTGTCAGTCACTGCTCACCTGGGCCAGATTTGATTGCTGATCCCAAGATGAAAGGTTTCATCCTGTCTTCTCCAGAGGTGGCTGTTCTTCCTGAAGAAATATTTCAAGACCATTTCTACTGGATACAGGAAAAAGAAGCAAACACATCCCCAGGCTTTTACTTCCATGCTGGTATTGCATTGCTTCCTGTGACCCTCTCTTCTCCCAGCAATGCATGGCTTTAAGGTTGCACGGGCTGGGTGGAATATATTTTAAAGCGAGACTCAATTTAGCCATGATGTCAACTGCAGCCAACTATAAAAAGCTCAGTAATGCTCTTTGAAAGTGTAACAGCTGCCGCTCTACACAGTCCCTGGTGTATTACAAGTCCGCCCTACTTCATGTGCACACAACCAAAATAAAATACGATAGCAATCATTATATAGTTCAAGGAATTTGGGACAAAATCTCCCCAGAAACCAGGAGGAATTCAAGGTTAGACAAACTGGGTAATTTTACACAGTTTGTTAACAGAAAGGTAATTTTATCTGGCTTTGCAACATAGCATGACTTCTACCTCACACTTGACTATGTGCTATCAGTGATCCCTACACAGTGACAACCGAGCAGAAAACCTTTTGGCAGTTCTGGATAAACTGACTTCTTGTATGGGGTAAGTCCAGAAATACATTATCCAACATATGAAACCTTTTTGTTAAGTGGATGGAGCCACATTTATTTCAAAAAACACCAACCAGGCCGAAATTTCCCATAAAAGTAGGACAATTTAAGAAATTGTGATTTGTTAACCTAGAGTGAATAGAGATAAGTGAATGACTGTGGAATTGTGCTGGCACTGGAGAGGGGTCTTGGCTTTCAGGGCTGTTAAGGACAGCTCTAGTAAAGCCAATTCTTTTCCAAAATCTGAGCAATAGGCATTTAGGAGTAATCCCTGCATTTCACTCTGCAGAATTCCTTCTCTTGAGGGCCTTGATATATTTTCCAGGGATGTGTCTTTGTTTCACTAGAACATGGGAAGACTGAATGGCCTGCTCACAGTTATGCGAAAGCCAGTGAGTGGAAGAGCAGAAAGGGGAGCCTGGCTGTTTTGGTTCTGCTTTCCCCCTTCCCTTGAGTCACTGGCCTACTGGATGGTGAGCTGATGTTACCAGTGGTCCATCCAATTCCATTTTCACCACATGAGACAGCTCAAATGATAGGAGTCCAGGAAGCAACAGCTACATCAAAAAGACAGAGAAAGTTTCAGAAAAAATTTCACAAGTGCCCAGTTTGCTGGAGTGGTTGCTTGAAATCCTGCTGGGTTGAGCCCTGGCTTGGTGGGGTGTAGCATGGGGACAAGACAGGCTGAGGGAGGACAACACCCTCCAGCCTCACAGAGCTGAATGGATCAGCCTGAGCTCCAGCTCCTTTCTGCATCCTTGACAGGACTAAACCAGTGCGAAGTGGCCACAGCGTTGCAGGCAGGTTGATTTTGTGTGGTTTGTAGTTCAGATCGGGCCTTTGTAGTGTAGGTGAGGAACAGCCTGTTCCAAGGGACGTGTAAACTTCTCTGACACTGGTTTGAAGCAGTCGTGAGCTCACCAGTCTGCGAGGAAATGGTTGGCTGCCAAACACGGCTGTTACCAAAGGTGACAGGACAGTCAGGCAATGTGAGGAACGATTTGGTGTCAGACAAAGCCGTTTGGGTGGAAATGCACACACCACAGGCCGGGCTTGGGTGTGTCTCTGAGCACTGGCCGCACCCAGCTCCCAAGGAGGAATATTTTATCCACGAGGAAATCAGAGGCACCCAGAAATGAAAGCAAGCGGCCTCCAGTGAGATGGGAAGCTTGGGAGGGAGCCAGGGAGCAGCCCCAGTCCCCATCCTTCCCCGGCAGCTCTCTGGAAACCCCTCAGGCTCCCCTACTTTGCCAGGGCTCTCGGCTGTTGGCTGTGCTGTGGGCACAAGGATCGTGAGCAGGATGAAGAGCTGACTGGGGAGGTGATTCCTTCTAGGTACTGATACACATGCAAATACAGACTGCATGGTTGTTTAAACAAAGTGACACTGAAGAAGGGTGACTTGTGTCAACACACAGAGACTAATTTACATGCTACAGTGTGTAGCAATATGCTGTCAGGTGAGAACTGCCACAATTTTTGCATCCAGCCATGTACACATAATGGTATCACAGGGAGAGCTGAGTTGCTGTGGAATTAAAGACCGTGGGTTTTTAATGGCACCTAGGAAACAGGATACTGGAAATCCTTGAACATTGAATAACTTCCCAGCCAGAGGCTTTACTGGTCCTCTAACAGTCTGCAGATTATTTGGGATTTTACTATACCCCTTGATAACTAAGAGCTCAGTTCTTTAGCTATTGAGCAGTCTCCATTTTAAGTAGGGACAGATGAGTCTTTTTGCAAAGCCTTTGTCTGCCTTTGTTTGAGGCTTTGAGACAACTGAGTGGCTTCTACACTTCTAGAATTGAGACTGGTAAATCATTGGCCATGATCCCATTTGTTCGAAAAAATAGCACTGCAATCCTAGATGGGTTACAAGATGAAGGTGTCTTTCTCATACAATAGCCATGGAAACCTCAGGCTCCTGGTGTTCTGATTCCCTGGCTATGATTTTCCACAGTGACCAAGTAATTTATTTAATCCTTTCACTACCTATTTGCAGAGTCTCGGCTCTTTGAGGTGTCAGAAAGGATCATCAAACCAACTCCTTCAAGACATTAAAAGGGAAGATCTTGTAATGTGCCACTGGGAAAAAAAAAAAAAGGACTTTCTTACAAAATAGATCTTTTCCCTCTAATATATTTTACCTCTTACAAAATAGATCTTTTCCCTCTAATATATTTTACCAGTTGAGGAAAACAAGGTTTTTCAAAAAATAAAATTAACCAAAAATTTGGATCTTTTTTAAATGAATCTGATGCTAAAGCAAACGTCTTCCTTCTTTCACATGTGGTTAGAGAAATTTCCTTCTTCAGATCTGCAAGACTTTCTAGCCCTCCTGAAGGATTTTTCTCCTGACTTGTAGATGACAGTTAAAAAGATCAAAATTATTAAATATTTTGTGCATTAAATTACTTGCCTCTAAATAAGTGTTATTTTCATCAAACCAGTCATATTGGATACTCTTACTTATTTTTGTGGGATTTGGGAGTCCTATTCAGGACCAGCCCCTTCCTAACATGACCACTAAAGCTGAGGGACTAGATCAGTCTCCTAAAGTGAGATAATTACTTTTTGCAGTAAAATGTAGTGGGGGGTCAGAACAAACAGCCACTGACCTGCAAGTGACATTTCACACCACAGTGATAAGGTTCAACTGGCAAAGATTGCTACTGCCCTCTTTTTGAGTAGAGAGGATTAGCAAGAACCGGCTGTCTGTCGTGGATAACAGGTTACTGGGCACACTACTAGTGGTGCTTGGGACTCCATCTGGCAAGGAATTTCCTTCCACAGGTTTTGATCTGGAAAGAAATGCCAGTTGCTGTTGTGAATATCAGAGCCTGTTCCCTAGCTGGAAAATATTGTTGTTTGCTACTCAAGGATTACAATGATGGGCACTCTATGGAGGCCTGTAATATAAGCCATACACAAAAGGAGATATTATATTCATGTATTTTTGATCCTAAGGGCTTGTCTATGCTAGAGATGTGGTTTTTTGCTGTATCTCAGTGAGGTTAAAGACACACTCTTCCTGCCTATGTATGTATAGCTACACCTAAATGAGGGCTTTTATCACCAAAAGACCCAGCTCTTAACTCACATAATTGCATTGGTAATGCTCCTTTAGTGGAGCCCAGCTTATACAGATTCTGCAGGCAGAAGGATGCCAGAGAATTGCTCCTTTCATCATGATAGTGTTTTATCTCAGGGGGCAGTGCTGATACTTTGAATGTTGTTAACCTCTGCTGTTTTAGGACTGGTGTGTAGGAGTGCATCACCACTGAAACAGGCATTCAGATACTTCTCTCCTGGGAATAGGGTTCAGAAAACTGGCTGGTGAGATGTAATCACCTTGGTTAAACTTTCCCTTTGAGAACTCTTGCCCTGTTTTTCCCACACGTGCCAGCCATCCCAGACCCCGTTTAACAAGAGATACATGATGAGGTCCCCAGTGGATGACTTCATGACTGCTTTAAATTATATGTTAATATGTTGTTCCCTTCCTCATTCAAAGATTTCATTATCTTGCAGCAAAACATGTGAAAGAAAGAGGATTCATGTCTCCCTGTCTTTAAGAAGAAAACATATGACCTCTTCAGCAGCAATTCCTCTCAATCATCAGCAAGATAAGAGACCAGAAGGTGTGTAAATAAACTACAGACAATTTAAGCCAAACATGCTGGGTGAGATTATGGATATACTAAATGTGCCAGTCTTGAACTCTGGGTTGGTGAAAAGTGAGGGTTTGGCAGCTTAAGGAGATCTTGCCGCCTTCTCCCTTTGCCATCTCCCTCATCTCACTCCTCTCCTTGCAGCCCTTCACCCTGACAATTGTACTGACTCAGTTTACAGGGCTGGGCAGTGAACCAGATCTGGGAATAAAGCCAGGAGAAAGAGAGTGAGAGAAGTATAAAAGGAAGGAGGCTGCATTTCACTACAAGCCAGTATTGCCACTGAAACCCCCTCATACCAAAAGACAGCCTTCTGCAGTGATGGAGAGAGGAGTCACAGTTTTGCCAAGAGGAGCATCTATAAGCCAAGAGGAGGCAGAGTTATTAGTGCAGTCCCTACACAGACTCAGCTCTGTGACTCTGCCTTGCAACAAAAGATTTTGCACTACTTTTGTAAAAAAGGATGTTACTGCTTATCTCCTGTGAGGACAGCCTACTCACAGATAGAGAGAATGGAAAGTTCTGTCTCAGTAATTTGTTCTGCACTATCCATTAGGAAACTGGACTGAGGAGGTTTTAGCTCAAAGTTTCTGGTTTTGTTCACCAGCCTCACCCCGGTAATTTGCTCTGATTTTATTATCCTTGATGAGAAATAAAAAGAAATGAAAGAAGAAAAAGATGTCAAAAGACTATTGCCAGTCAGGTGGGACCTGTGTGATTCTCAGCAGTTCCGCTGTGCGGCACATTTCAGTCTGTGGTTGTTGCCTCTGTGAGTGACTTCCAAAGTCCACAAAAGAATGGAAGTCAATAGATTTAGTCCCTCTGTGCAGGACCTGCCTCTCCATTAGCAGTCCACAAATCAGAAGAGGTTGAAATTGCCTGCTGGAGTGCAATTCTACTCACTCAGAATAAGGGAGATAAAAATACACTTCCTGTACTGAAAAGATGTTCTTTAGAGCAGAAGAGCACAGGTAGGGAAGCAAACTATCTAGTTATCTGCCTTTTGCAGGAACAGCAGGATGGCTGGATCGGTGTGGCTGCTCTTTATGTTGCAGTTTGGTATTGCAGCTGAGGTATCTACAAGCTGGTCTGTGTTTCCTGTTTGTGTTGCTTTCCTTACATTGTATCTAGTGGCTGTGTGGCCACAGGGTGAATCTGTTCATCTGGCTGACAACAGCAGCAAACTAACCATGCCATAAAAATGAGTAGTTTTCAGCCAGATCAGCCAGCTGAATCAACTCACCCTGAAACCACTCCAAGAGTAGATTTGGTGCAAGGGAAAGGGCAGGAAACGCAGCTGGGATCAGTGGTGGAGTGCGACCACCGCTATTTGGCATTAGCTCCCAGCTCTAACTGCAAGCTGCCCCCAAAGGGACGACCCATCCTTGCCTCCCTGCCCCTGGCAGCATGTTCTTGTTGCTGCCAGTGCTTTCCTGACCCTTTGGTGAACCAGGCCTGCTTTCCAAGCCAACAGAGAACTGACCTAGGAAGCGAATAATTTTCTGTCTGCATGATAAGGTGACAGGGATTGCTGAGAGGTCTGATGAGCTTAAGAGCTGGCAGCCAGGATGTTGATAGGAGTGTGTGGTATGAGGCTGGGAGCAGGCCAGAGCTGCAGCCATTTCTGAAACCTTATTCCTAATTTAACCCAAATCAGGAGAAACAACCCCAAACAATAACATACAAAAGTGAGCCATAGCTGAGCAGATGGGAACCAGCTGCATGGTCTCCATTAAAGACCGCATCTGATAATTAGATGAAGAGGGACAGGTTTAATGCATGCTTTTGAAAGGTGTGTTATCCTTCTGTTTGCTGAATGGAAGGAGTGACACGGATAATGCCATATATTGCACACATAGCCTTGCTCTTCCCAAGAGAGAGGCAGGAGGGTCAGCAGTTTTGCTAAGAAATCTCCCTGCCTATCATTTCCTGTGCCACTGGACAGCTTGGAGTCCCAAAGGTAGGTACAGCTCATTTGAAAATAAAGCCAAAAGGAAAGGACACAGGAAGGAAGAAGCTGGTATGTAGCACAGGGCTGAGGAGAACATGTCTGGAGCATCAGAGGTCATGGGCAGCCATGTGTCATTCCTGTCCCCTTTGGGGATATGTGCTAGTTGGGGTCAGACCCTGACACAGAGGTACAACTCGCTTTCTGGAGGTGTTTTAAAAGACCATCCATATGTGCTCTAAATTTACATGGATAGAAATCATTCATCTGGCTGTTGGTTCAGTTTTCTCTGGGCAGATAGCCAAAAATGCAATTGCTAATTGCATCAATTTCCCTGTTCTCTCTTCTGTAAAATCACTTTATTAAGGGGAGCTGGTTAAATTCAGGAAGTGCTCAAATTTCCTGCCGTATCTTGTTTGGCAAAGACTTATTGATAAAAGTGCTGCAGTACTTCTCCCAGCTCATGTGCCTGTGGAAGGCGTGACTGTTTACACAGTTACACTGCAGCAGATGCAATCATATCAGCCTAAGATAATTAAATGGTATCACTTCATTTATTAGACTGAACTGTTCTTTTACGGTCACCTGTAGCTGGTATAACTGTGGCCATGCTACGGGATGTTTGCTGTCTGTCAAAATGAGAATATTTAGTGAAGATGGACTTTAGCATGTGTATGTTTCCTCAGGAGTCACTCTAGCACTCTGTCAATAAATGCCATTTCAGCAGTATTTGCTGACACAGCTGAAAATGTATTGCCAGATCCTACATCCGATTGACTGTTATTCTACACCTCACATAGTAAATTAGAGAAATCAGTGTGAACATCACCATAAATAACTACATAAATGCGAGGCAGCAGCGCAGTGAACAGTATTGGCTTCAAAGCAGAGACAACTATTATCCACCTGCTGTAGAGAGGCCCCAGAAGGAACCACAACTCATTTCCAAACTTGCAGCTCTACTGCTGTCTTTCAGAGCTGTCCAATAGGACGTGCAGCACGTGGCACTGTTTGCTTCTGTGTGCCAGGCAACAGCAGACCATGCTTTAAAGGAGACCTCCTGAAGGAAGAAGAAAATGGAATTGCACTTATTTTCAGGCATTGACACAAACTGCATAGAGGTTTTCACTAAGAAATTGCATGCAGGTTTCTACTTGGAAAATTACCTTTCTCCATTTTTTTCCCCTTCTCTCTCAGGTTTTCAGTTTTCATAAATGAATCTCTCTTATGAGGGGAGACTGTGGGAGCTGGGCCTGTTTAGTCTGGATAAGAGAAGACTGAGAGGGGACCTCATTCATGCATATAAATATCTCAAAGACAGGTGCCAAGAGATTGGTGCCACTTTTTTTGGTGGTGTTCAGCAACAGGTGGAGGAGCAATGGTCATAAACTAAAACAAGAAGTTCCACCTCAACATGAGGAAGGAATTCTTTACATCGAGGGTGGCAGAGCACTGGGACAGGCTGCCCAGGGAGGTTGTGGAGTATCCCTCTCTGGAGACATTCAAAACCCACCTGGACATGTTCCTGTGTCACCTCCTGTAGGTGCCCCTGCCTTGGGAGGGGTGTGGGACTGGATGATCTCCAGAGGTCCCTTCCAACCCTAATTATTCTGCTATTCTGTGATTAGTTCCTAGAAAAACTGAAACTATTCAATTCAGAGGAGACCGTGGTGAAGGTCTTGCAGAATTGGATTTAGAGTGCTCTCTTGCTTCACTGAAAAGCAGGAACATAAAATCTTGAGTTAGCTTATTTTCCTCCACAGACATAAGACATTTGCATAAACAAGTAGTAATGAAAAAGGACATATAAATGACTTAGAGAATTTTCTCTCTGTGACTCCTGTTGTGCCTTTGCTGTTCCAGACCCACTAAGTCCAAACCCAATTTACTGTGCACACATGAATGGTTGGTGTGTGATCCTTGAGTTTAACATGTCCTGAACATCTAAAAAGTTACTGAGAATATCTGCTGTCTGTCACATGTACATTAGGGTCACCACGAGCTCTTAAACTTAAGGCAAACCAATAAGCACACACAAAAAAAGCAGCTCAGTGGTAGATGAGGTTGAGTGGTCACCAAAATGGGCAACACTGGCAGATGATAAAGATGATTCTGTGATTCACTGTAAGTCCTAGGACAAAGATATTTTCCAGCATGCTTCCAAAAAAAAAAAAAAGATGTCTGTAAAATGACTGTGATCAAGAGAACTACAAGGGGAAAACAAAAATATTTACATATACTCTTAGTCTAGATTTTATCAGACATAAGCACAAACCAAATTTGTTTTCCTTTGTGTTGCTAGCAGAGCTTGGAATCCACTACACTGTAACTGTGTCTCCCTGGGTGGTTTTACAGTGTCAGATCAGCTCCCTAACCAAACAGCTTGTATCTGTCCTGTAAGGAAGGGCAGACAGACAAAGAGGGAGCCTGTAATTAAAGTAAAAGGACTTGAACACTTTCTTCCTTCTGGTCTTGGTCTGTTCAGTGAGTACAACTCTCATGAATAGAAAAAGAAGACAATAAAAAGAGAAACAGAACTGTCATGTTCTAGAAAAAGGTCAATCCTGTTAATACTCACAAATGCTATTCAATTGCCAAATGTTGGAGAATTTAATTCATCCATTAACCTGGTCATCTTCCCAGAGGTACACGTAGCCTTTCTTTCCAGACACTCCAGTCCTTCCCAGTTATGGGAGCTTTGAGCTAGTACAATAGCACTAGAGCTGGGAGTGATGTTCACACCCAGTTTATTTAACACAGCCATTCCTGAGAAGCTGATAACAATATTTCCACAGTGAGTGATTTGCATTTCTGAGCCCATAGCACAGTGCCAGACCTGGCTGCTCAGAGATGTTCATTTGAG